>NC_029780.3:60866410-60866874 GCF_000817695.3 Arachis duranensis | reverse complement strand
CAGACGCAAAAGGATCAATGGATCTTATTCCGACATGATCGAGAACCGACAGATGATTAGTCGTGCCGTGACAGAGCATTTGGACTTTTTTCACTGAAAGGATGGATGGTAGCCATTGACAACGGTGATCCCCAACATACAGCTTGCCATGGAAAGGAATATGCACGATTGGATGGAGACAGCCGGAAAGCAGACATTCAAAGAGCCATACAGCACCTTCATACGCTTATCTGAAATTCCCACCGAGGAATTACATAAGTATCTTTATCTTTATTTCAGGCTTTATTTATCTTTATATTCGAAATCCATTATAACCATTTGAATCCGCCTGACTGAGATTTACAAGGTGACCATATCTTGTGAACATAACCTCATCACAACAGCAAACTTAAATTGTTGCTTGTCCCCAAGCAACTGAAAATCAATTAGGATAAAAAGAAGAGAATATACTATAAATTTCAGAA
>NC_029780.3:60865252-60866225 GCF_000817695.3 Arachis duranensis | reverse complement strand
TCCTAGTTAAGCATGTTGTTTCTTGAACACAGCTACTTATGAGTCTTGGCCGTGGCCCTAAGCACTTTGTTTTCCAGTATTACCACCAGATACACAAATGCCACAAACACATGACTGGGTGAACCTTTTCAGATTGTGACTCAGCTTTGCTAGAGTCCCTAGTTAGAGGTGTCCAGAGCTCTTAAGCACACTCTTTTGCTTTGGATCACGACTTTAACCACTCAGTCTCAAGCTTTTCACTTGGACCTTCATGACACAAGCACATGGTTAGGGACATCTTGATTTAGCGGCTTAGGCCTGGATTTAATTTCCTTAGGCCCTCCTATCCATTGATGCTCAAAGCCTTGGATCCTTTTTACCCTTGCCTTTTGGTTTTAAGGGCTATTGGCTTTTTCTGTTTGCTTTCTCTTTTTCTTTCTATTATTTTTTCGCTATTTTCTTTTTTTTTTCGCAAGCTTCCTTTTTCACTGCTTTTTCTTGCTTCACTCATAAACAACAATATCAAAAGACATATGCACTGTTCAAGCATTCATTCAGAAAACAAAAAGTATTGTCACCACATCAATATAATTAAATTAAATTCAATGATAAATTCGAAATTTATGTACTTCTTGTTCTTTTGAATTAAAACATTTTTCACTTAAGAGAGGTGAAGGAATTAATGGATTTTATTCATAGCTTTAAGGCATGGTTACATACTAATGATCATGAAGTAGAGACACAAAACATAGATAAATACAACTTTAAAAACCGAAAAACAGAAGAAATAAGAACAAGGAATGAATCCACCTTAGTGGCATCTTCTTCTTGAAGGACCAATGTTGTTCTTAAGCTCTTCTATGTCCCTTCCTTGCCTTTGTTGCTCCTCCCTCATTGCTCTTTGGTCTTCTCTTATTTCTTGGAGAATGATGGAGTGCTCATGATGTTCCACCCTTAATTGTTCCACATTGTGGCTCAAATCTTCTAAGGAGGT
>NC_029780.3:60864206-60864923 GCF_000817695.3 Arachis duranensis | reverse complement strand
TAGTGTAGGGGCGTTCATCTCCTTGCATCATGGGCAAGTGAAACGCCAACCTCACATTTTCCGGACTAAAATCTAAGTATTTCCCCCGAACCATTGTGAGATAGTTCTTTGGATTCGGGTTCATACTTTGATCATGGTTCCTAGTGATCCATGCATTGGCATAGAACTCTTGAACCATTAAGATTCCGACTTGTTGCATGGGGTTGGTTAAGACTTCCCAACCTCTTCTTCGGATCTCATGTCGGATCTCCGGATACTCATTCTTTTTGAGCTTGAAAGGGACCTCAGGGATCACCTTCTTCTTTGCCACAACATCATAGAAGTGGTCTTGATGGCTTTTTGAGATGAATCTTTCCATCTCCCATGACTCGGAAGTGGAAGCTTTTGTCTTCCCTTTTCCTTTTCCGGCCTTAGGTGCCATTGATGGTAGTGGAAAACAAAAAAGATTGTGCTTTGACCACACACCAAACTTAAAATATGGCTCATCCTCGAGCAATAGAGAAAAGAAGAGAAGAAGAATTTTATGAAGGTAGGTGGGGTTTATGGGGAAGAGTGGGTTGATGTGAGTGGTGAATGGGGCAATTGGGAAGAGGAATTAAGGTGATTGGTGAGGAGTGTTGGGAAGTGTGACATGGGGAGTAGGGGAGTGTGATTAGGATTAGGAGAGTGTAATTAGGGAATATGGTAGGTGGGGATCCTGTGGGGTCCACAGATCCT
>NC_029780.3:60863837-60864123 GCF_000817695.3 Arachis duranensis | reverse complement strand
GAATTCCATCCCTGCACCAAATAGGCATGTAAAATGCCTTTGCACACCATTCTGGCGTTTAAACGCCCATTGGTGCACGTTCTGGGCGTTCAACGCCCATGTAAAGCATGTTTCTGGCGTTGAACGCCAGTTTCATGCTTGTTACTGGCGTTCAGCGCCATCTTTTCTTCTCTGGGCACATTCCTGGAGTTCAGCGCCAGAATGTTGCTTGTTTCTGGCGTTCAGCGCCAGAATGATGCTCTGTTCTGGCGTTGAACGCCGGCCAGATGCATCTTACTGGCGTTGA
>NC_029780.3:60862539-60862702 GCF_000817695.3 Arachis duranensis | reverse complement strand
TATGGTAGAAGGAGATTTAATGGAATCTCTATGGTCTCTATATGAGCCTCAGATTCCTTTGGATCCTTAATAGGAAACTCCCTCTTGCTTGAGGGACGTCCCAGGAGGTCTTCCTCACTAGGATTTTCATCCTCCTCCTCCCTTGTGCATTCGGCCATATTGA
>NC_029780.3:60860847-60862439 GCF_000817695.3 Arachis duranensis | reverse complement strand
CAAGTTACGTCGTCAATTTCCGAATAAAGTATGGACTATTATATATTGCTGGAAAGCTCTGGATGTCTAATTTCCAAAGCCATTGAGAGCGCCCCATTTGAAGTTTTGTAGCTCCAGAAAATCCATTTCGAGTGCAGGGAGGTCAGATTCCAACAGCATCAGCAGTCCTTTTGTAAAAAAGATAAAATTTTTGAAAAAGATAAGATAAAAAGATAAGATTTTTAAGAAAAAGATATTTTGAAAAAGATTTAATTTTCAAAATTGCTTAACTAACAAGAAACTACAAGATAAGATTCTAGAACTTAAAGATTGAACCTTTCTTAACAAGAAAGTAACAAACTTCAAATTTTTTAATCAATCACATTACTTGTTAGCTAATTTTCGAAAATTTGATATAAAGATAAGAAAAAGATTTTGAAAATATTTTGAAAAAGATTTTTGGAATTTTTGAAAAATAGAAAAAAATGAAAAAGATATAATTTTTGAAAAAGATTTTGAAAAGATAAGATTTTTAAAATTGAAATTTTGACTTGACTTGTAAGAAACAACTAATTTTAAAATTTTTGACCAAGTCAACCCAAAATTTCGAAAATTTGGAGGGAAATAAGGAAAAGATATTTTTTTGATTTTTGAATATTTTAATGAAAAACACAAAAATGACCCTAAACATGAAAATTTTGGATCAAAACACAAGATGCATGCAAGAACACTATGAATGTCAAGATGAACACCAAGAACACTTTGAAGGTCATGATGAACATCAAGAACATAATTTTGAAAAATTTTTGATGCAAAGAAAACATGCAAGACACCAAACTTAGAAATCTTTAATGCATGGACTCTTACAAACAAAAATTGCATATGAAAAACAATAAACAACACAAAACAACAAATCATTAAGATCAAATAAGAAGACTTGTCAAGAACAACTTGAAGATCATGAAGAACACTATGAATGCATGAATTTTTTCGAAAAATGCAAGAAAAAAATTTTTTAAAGCATGCAATAGACACCAAACTTAAAATTTAACACAAGACTCAAACAAGAAACACAAAATATTTTTGATTTTTATGATTTTCTAAATTTTTTGTATTTTTATTTTAATTTTTTCGAAAAACATGGTTAGAAAAACGAAAAAGAAAAGAAAAATCTTGAAAAAGATTTTTGAAAAGAAAATTACCTAATCTGAGCAACAAGATGAACCGTCAGTTGTCTATACTCGAACAATCCCCGGCAACGGCGCCAAAAACTTGGTGGACAAAATTGTGATTCAATTGTTATTCCATTTTGCAAAATTCATTGCTTTTCATTCCCTGGTAATGGCGCCAAAAACATGATGCCAATACCATAGTTCACAACTCCGTTCAACTTAAACAGCAAGTGTACTGGGTCATCCAAGTAATACCTTACGTGAGTAAGGGTCGATCCCACAGAGATTGCTGGTATGAAGCAAGCTATGGTCATCTTGTAAATCTCAGTTAGGTAGATTAAATAGTTTTGGGTTTCGAAAATTAATAGTAAAAAGAAAATAAAAGGGATAGAAATACTTATGTAAATTAATAGTGGGAATTTCAGATAAGTGTATGGAGAT
>NC_029780.3:60860070-60860627 GCF_000817695.3 Arachis duranensis | reverse complement strand
TGGAATAGAATCCCTTGATTTTTTTGCGTTTGTCATCACGCCCAGCCTTCAGGAGTTTGAAGCTCGTCACAGTCATTCAATCCCAGAATCCTACTCGGAATACCATAGACAAGGTTTAGACTTTCCGGGTCCTCATGAATGCCGCCATCTATCTAGCTTATACCACGAAGATTCTGTTGGGGAATCTAAGAGATATGCGCCCGGCCTAGAGTAGAACAAAAGTGGTTGTCAGTCACACGCGTTCATAGGTGAGAATGGTGATGAGTGTCACGGATCATCACATTCATCAAAGTTAAGTGTAGCGTATATCTTGGAATAAGAATAGAAGAGAATTGAATAGAAAGTAATAGTAATTGTATTGAAACTTGAGGTATAGCAGAGCTCCACACCCTTAATATACGGTGTGCAGAAACTCCACTGTTGAAAATACATAAGTGAAAGGTTCAGGCATGGCCGAATGGCCAGCCCCCTGAATAATCAAAAGACCGAATGGCCGAAGACTACAAAGTCAAAAGATTAAACTGTCAAAAGATGTCTAATACAATAGTAACTTATCC
>NC_029780.3:60855624-60857940 GCF_000817695.3 Arachis duranensis | reverse complement strand
ATCTCATATCGGATCTCCGGATATTCACTCTTTTTGAGTTTGAAAGGGACCTCAGGGATCACCTTCTTCAAGGCCACAACTTCATAGAAGTGGTCTTGATGCACCCTTGAGATGAATCTCTCCATCGCCCATGACTCAGAGGTGAAAGCTTTTGCCTTCCCTTTCCTCTTTCTAGAGGTTTCTCCGGCCTTGGATGCCATAAATGGTTATGGAAAAACAAAAAGCAATGCTTTTACCACACCAAACTTAAAAGGTTTGCTCGTCCTCGAGCAAAAGAAGAAAGAAGAGAGTAGAAGAAGAAGAAATAGAGGAGATGGAGATTGCTTTGTGGTTCGGCCAAAGGGGGAGAAGTAGTGTTTAGGTTGTGTGAAAATGAAGGAGTGAAGACGGGTTTATATAGGGGTGGAGAGAGGGGTAGGGTTCGGTTATGGGAGGGTGGGTTTGGGAGGGAAAGTGGTTTGAATTTGAATGGTGAGGTAGGTAAGGTTTTATGAAGGATGGATGTGAGTGGTGAAGAGAAAAATGGGATTTGATAGGTGAAGATGAAGGATGGATGTGAGTGGTGAAGAGAAAGATGGGATTTGATAGGTGAGGGGTTTTTGGGGAAGAGGTGTTGAGGTGATTGGTGAATGGGTGAAGAAGAAGAGAGAGGGTGGTGGGGTAGGTGGGGATCCTGTGGAGTCCACAGATTCTGAGGTGTCAAGGAAAAGTCATCCCTGCACCAAGTGGCGAGCAAAAATGCTCTCTGTGCCAATTCTGGCGTTAAACGCCGGGCTGGTGCCCATTTCTGGCGTTTAACGCCAACTTCTTGCCCTTTCCTGGCTTTTAACGCCAGTTTGGTGCCCCTTTCTGGCGTTAAACGCCCAGAATGGTGCCAGACTGGGCGTTAAACGCCCATTTGCTACCCTTACTGGCGTTTAAACGCCAGCAAGGTCTTCCTCCAGGGTTTGTTATTTTTCTTTTCATTTTTCATTCTGTTTTTGCTTTTTCAACTGATTTTGTGACTTCACATGATCATCAACCTACAGAAACCATAAAATAACAAAGGAAAAATAGATAAATATAACATTGGGTTGCCTCCCAACAAGCGCTTCTTTAATGTCAGTAGCTTGACAGTGGGCTCTCATGGAGCCTCACAGATGCTCAGAGCAATGTTGGAACCTCCTAACACCAAAATTAGAGTTTGAATGTGGGGGTTCAACACCAAACTTAGAAGTTGGTTGTGGCCTCCCAACACCAAACTTAGAGTTTGACTGTGGTGGCTCTGTTTGGCTCTGTTTTGAGAGAAGCTCTTCATGCTTCCTCTCCATGGTTACAGAGGGATATCCTTGAGCCTTAAACACAAGGGATTCTTCATTCACTTGAATGATCAATTCTCCTCTGTCAACATCAATCACTGCCTTTGCTGTGGCTAGGAAGGGTCTGCCAAGGATGATGGATTCATCCATGCACTTCCCAGTCTCTAGGACTATGAAATCAGCAAGGATGTAATGGTCTTCAATCTTTACCAGAACATCCTCTACAAGTCCATAATCTTGTTTTCTTGAATTGTCTGCCATCTCTAGTGAGATTTTTGTAGCTTGAACCTCAAAGATCCCTAGCTTATCCATTACAGAGAGAGGCATGAGATTTATGCTTGACCCTAGGTCACACAGAGCCTTCTTGAAGGTCATGGTGCCTACTATACAAGGTATTGAGAACTTCCCAGGGTCCTGTCTCTTTTGAGGTAATCTCTGCCTAGTCAAGTTATCCAGCTCTTTGGTGAGCGAAGGGGGTTCATCCTCCCAAGTCTCATTACCAAATAACTTGTCATTTAGCTTCATGATTGCTCCAAGGTACTTTGCAACTTGCTCTTCAGTGACATCTTCATCCTCTCCAGAGGAAGAATACTCATCAGAGCTCATGAATGGCAGAAGTAAATCCAATGGAATCTCTATGGTCTTAGTGTGAGCCTCAGATTCCCATGGTTCCTCATTAGGGAACTCATTGGAGGCCAGTGAACGTCCATTGAGGCCTTCCTCAGTGGCGCTCAATGCCTCTTCCTCCTCTCCAAATTCAGACATGTAGGTCATGTCAATGGCCTTGCACTCTCCTTTTGGATTCTCTTTTGTATTGCTTGGAAGAGTGCTTGGAGGGAGTTCAGTAATTTTCTTACTCAGCTGACCCACTTGTGCCTCCAAGTTTCTAATGGAGGACCTTGTTTTAGTCATGAAACTTTGAGTGGTTTTAATTAGATCAGAGACCATGGTTGCTAAGTCAGAGTGGCTCTGCTTAGAATTCTCTGTCTGTTGCTGAGAATATGATGGAAAAGGCTTG
>NC_029780.3:60854055-60855502 GCF_000817695.3 Arachis duranensis | reverse complement strand
TTGTTGAAACCTTGTTGAGGTCTCTGTTGATCCTTCCATGAGAGATTTGGATGATTTCTCCATGAAGGATTATAGGTGTTTCCATAGGGTTCTCCCATGTAATTCAACTCTTCCGTTGATGGGTTCTCAGGATCATAAGCTTCTTCCTCAGATGAAGCTTTCTTAGTACTGCTTGGTGCGTCTTGCATTCCAGATAGACTTTGAGAAATCATATTGACTTTCTGAGTCAATATTTTGTTCTGAGCCAATATGGCATTCAGAGTATCAATCTCAAGAACCCCTTTCTTCTGATTCATCCCATTGTTCACAGGATTCCTTTCAGAAGTGTACATGAATTGGATATTTGCAACCATTTCAATCAGTTCTTGAGCTTCTGCAGGTGTCTTCTTCAGATGAAGAGAGCCTCCAACAGAACTATCCAATGACATCTTGGACAGTTCAGACAGACCATCATAGAAGATACTTATGATGCTCCATTCAGAAAGCATGTCAGAAGGACACTTTCTGATCAATTGTTTGTATCTTTCCCAAGCTTCATAGAGGGATTCACCTTCCTTTTATCTGAAGGTTTGGACTTCCACTCTAAGCTTACTCAATTTTTGAGGTGGAAAGAACTTTGCTGAAAAGGCATTGACTAGCTTTTCCCAAGAGTTCAGGCTTTCTTTAGGTTGTGAGTCTAATCATATCCTAGCTCTATCTCTTACATCAAAAGGGAATAGCATAAGTCTGTAGACCTCAGGGTCAACTCCATTGGTCTTGACAGTGTCACAGATTTGCAAGAACTCAGCTAAAAACTGACAAGGATCTTCCAATGGAAGTCCATGGAACTTGCAATTCTGTTGCATTAGAGAAACTAATTGAGGCTTAAGCTCAAAGTTGTTTGCTCCAATGGCAGGGATAGAGATGCTTCTCCCATAGAAGTCGGGAGTAGGTGCAGTAAAGTCACCCAGCACCTTCCTTGCATTGTTGGCATTGTTGTTGTTTTCGGCTACCGTGTCTTCTTCTTTGAAGATTTCTGTTAGATCCTCTATAGAGAGTTGTGCCTTAGCTTCTCTTAGCTTTCGCTTCAAGGTCCTTTCAGGTTCAGGGTCAGCCTCAACAAAATTGCTTTTGTCTTTGCTCCTGCTCATATGAAAGAGAAAAGAACAAGAAAATATGGAATCCTCTATGTCACAGTATAGAGATTCCTTGAGGTGTCAGAGGAAAAGAAAAATAGAAGGAAGAGGTAGAAGAATTCGAACTTATCAAGAAAGATGGAGTTCAAATTGTGCATTGAGGAGTAGTGTTAGTCCATAAATAGAAGGATGTGAGAAGAGGGGAAGAAATTTTTGAAAACATTTTAAAAACATTTTGAAAAATTGATTGATGATTTTCGAAAACTAAAAGTGGAAAAGAAATCAAGTGATTTTTGAAAAAGATTTTGAAATTAGAAATCAAAAAGATATGA
>NC_029780.3:60853050-60853820 GCF_000817695.3 Arachis duranensis | reverse complement strand
CTTGAATCAAATCATTAATTGATAGCAAGTATTTTTGAAAATGGGAAGAAATTGATTTTGAAAAAGATTTGATTGAAAAGATTTGATTTGAAAAAGATTTGATTTTGAAAAATGTTGAAAACATGAAAAAAATTTGAATTGAAAACAGAATCTTCCCTCTTGTGCCATCCTGGCGTTAAACGCCCAGAATGGTGCACATTCTGGCGTTTAACGCCCAAAGCACTACCCTTTTGGGCGTTAAACGCCCAGCCAGGCACCCTGGCTGGCGTTTAAACGCTAGTTTGCCTTCTTCACTGGGCGTTTTGAACTCCCAGCTTTTTCTGTGTAATTCCTCTGATGTATGTTCTGAATCTTCAATTCTCTGTATTATTGACTTGAAAAGACACAGATTAAAAATATTTATTTTTTTTTTAATTTTTTTTGGATTTTTAGTAATGAGGAATAATCAAAATGCAACTAAAATCAAATAACAATGCATGCAAGACACCAAACTTAGCAGTTTGTATACCATTGACACAACAAAACACTCAAGACAAGAGAATTTAAAGATCAGAACAAGGAAATCATCAAGAACAACTTGAAGATTAATGAAGACACATGCATGAATTCAAAAAATTCAAGAAGAACAGAAACATGCAATTGACACCAAACTTAAAATGAGACTAGTGTCTCAATAAGAAACATAAAATATTTTTGGTTTTTTTTTTCGAAAATTAAGTGGAAAAGAAAATAAAGATATCAAAATTCTTAATGAGAATTCCAGGAATCAT
>NC_029780.3:60798522-60852071 GCF_000817695.3 Arachis duranensis | reverse complement strand
GTGTCTTCATCCAATCCTTCTTACTCCTTTCCATGGCAAGCTGTATGTAGGGTTTCACCGTTGTTAGTGGCTACCTCCCATCCTCTCAGTGAAAATGTTCAACGCACCCTGTCACGGCACGGCTAATCATCTGTCAGTTCTCAATTAGGTTGGAATAGAATCCAGTGATTCTTTTGCGTCTATCACTAACGCCCAGCCTTCAGGAGTCTAAAGCTCGTCACAGTCATTCAATCATTGAATCCTACTCAGAATACCACAGACAAGGTTTAGACCTTTCGGATTCTCTTGAATGCCGCCATCAATTCTAGCTTATACCACGAAGATTCCGATCAAGAGATCCAAGAGATAAACATTCAAGCCTTGTTTGCTTGTAGAACAGAAGTGGTTGTCAGGCACTCGTTCATAAGTGAGAATGATGATGAGTGTCATATAATCATCACATTCATCATGTTCTTGGGTGCAAATGAATATCTTAGAACAAGAATAAGCTGAATTGAATAGAAGAACAATAGTAATTGCATTAATACTCGAGGTACAGCAGAGCTCCACACCTTAATCTATGGTGTGTAGAAACTCCACCGTTGAAAATACATAAGAACAAAAGTGATCATTGGCTTCGGCCCCAGAGAGGGAACCAGAAGAACCAAGATCGAGAGGCCAGCCCCCATGTTCTAAGATAGCATAAGAATAAAGATAGCTACCAAGATCTGATCTAAGAACTAGATGTCCAAAGATGATCAAAAGATCTAAAGTGATCCAAAGATGAAAATACAATAGTAAAAGGTCCTATTTGTAGAGAACTAGTAGCCTAGGGTTTACAGAGATGAGTAAATGACATAAAAATCCACTTCCGGGCCAACTTGGTGTGTGCTTGGGCTGAGCATTAAAGCATTTTTGTGTAGAGACTTCTCTTGGAGTTAAACGCCAGCTTTTGTGCCAGTTTGGGCATTTAACTCCCATTCTTGTGCCAGTTCCGACGTTTTACGCCAGAATTCTTGAGCTGAATTCGAACGCCTTTTTGAACAATCAAATCTCGGGCAAAGTATGAAGTATTATACATTGCTGGAAAGCTCCGGATGTCTACTTTCCAATACAATTAAAAGCGCGCCAATTGGGCTTCTGTAGCTCCAGAAAAATTACTTCGAGTGCAGGGAGGTCAGAATCCAACAGCATCTGCAGTCCTTTTCAGCCTCTGAATCAGATTTTTGCTCAAGTCCCTCAATTTCAGCCAGAAAATACCTGAAATCACAGAAAAACACACAAACTCATAGTAAAGTCCAGAAAAGTGAATTTTAACTAAAAACTAACTAAAACATACTAAAAACATACTAAAAACAATGCCAAAAAGTGTACAAATTATCCGCTCATCAGTGAGCATGAAGCCTAAGAATTTTCCTGCTTCTACTGCGAAGGTGCATTTTGCGGGATTGAGTCGCATGTTGTGCTTCCTTATAGTGTAAAACACTTGAGTCAAGTCGGATAATAACGTATCTTCGCTTTCTGTCTTTATCAACATGTCGTCCAGATAAACTTCCATGATTTTTCCGATGTGATTTGAGAAGACTTTATTCATTAGCCTTTGATAAGTAGCTCCTGCGTTCTTGAGACCGAAAGGCATCACAATGTAGCAGTAGTTTGCTTTCGGTGTTAGGAACGAGGTCTTTTCTTGATCTGGTGGATACATGGGGATTTGATTGTACCCCAAGTATGCGTCCATAAATGAGAGATATTTGTATCCGGAGGAAGCATCTACTAGAGTGTCGATACTTGGGAGTGGGTATGGATCTTTTGGACAAGCCTTGTTGAGATCGGTGTAATCGGTGCACATTCGCCACTTCCCATTTGATTTTTTCACCAAGACAACGTTGGCTAGCCACAGTGGGTATTTGACTTCTCTTATGAATCCGGCTTCCAGTAGTGCCTGTACTTGCTCGTCCACAGCTTGGGATCGCTCTGCCCTAAGTTTTCTTCGTCTCTGCCGCACCGGTTGAGATCCTAGATAGACCGCCAACTTGTGACACATTAGCGTCGGGTCGATACCTGGCATGTCTGCGGCTTTTCACGCGAAGAGATCGACGTTATCTCGCAAGAATTGTATTAGTAATTCTTTTAAATCTCCTTTTAGGATTGTGCCGATATTGGTTGTTTTTTCCGGGGTGTCTCCGATCTGAATCTTTTCTATCTCGCCTTCTGGCTGGGGACGAAGTTCTTCTCGTCCATGAACTCCGCCCAGCTCGATTGTGTGGAACTCTTCTCCTTTGCCTCTGAGGTTTAGGCTTTCGTTATAACAGCGACGTGCCGTCTTTTGGTCTGCTTTTATCGTGGCTATCCCTTTTGGGGTTGGGAACTTCATACATAGGTGTGGGGTCGAGACTATTGCACCGAGTTGGTTGAGTGTTGTCCGTCCTATGAGAGCATTGTAAGCTGAACTTACATCGACTACGATGTAGTCTATTTTGAGGATCCTGGATTGGTCCCCTTTTCCGAAGGTTGTATGTAGCGGTATGTATCCGAGTGGTTGAACCGGAGTATCTCCTAGCCCAAACAGGCTGTTTAGATATGCTTTAAGTTCTTTTTCTTCCAAGCCGAGCTTATCAAAGGCTGTTTTGAATAAGATGTCGGCAGAACTCCCTTGGTTTATCAAGGTGCGGTGTAGGTTGGCATTTGCCAATATGATGGTGACAACCATGGGATCATCGTGTCCTGTGATGACGCCGGATGCGTCCTCTTTAGTGAATGTAATTGCCGGAATGTTGAGTGCTTTCTCCTCTCCCTCCACATGATATACTTCTTTGAGATATCTCTTGCGAGAGGATTTAGAGATCCCACCTGCTGTGAATCCGCTGTGTATCATGTGGACATGTCTTTCTGGTGTCCGAGGTGATCGTTCTGTTTGTTCGGTATCTTCATCCCTTCGTCTCTTTCTTTGATCATCATCTCGGGTGGCCAAGAATCGATCTAATTTTCCTTCTCTCACCAATTTTTCTATGATATTTTTTAGGTCGAAGCATTCGTTTGTGGAGTGTCCTCGGACTCGATGGTATTCACAATATTCCTTTCGGTTTCCTCCTCCCCTTTTGCCTTTGAGTGGCCGTGCTGGGAGGATTTTTTCTGTATGGCAGACTTCTTTGTATATCTCGACTAGAGATGCCCTGAAAGGGGTGTAGTTATGGTATTTTTTTATTTTCTCCCCTTGTCGGTCTTCTTTTCTTTTGGATTCCTTGTCTTTGTCTCGGTAGGAGGCCCCCCGATTTTGAGGTTTCTCCTAACCAAGCGTTTTCCTCCATGTTGATATACTTTTCTGCCCGCTCCTGCACTTCGTCTAAGGAGGTCAGGTACTTTTTTGATATAGATTGGCTGAAAGGTCCCTCTCGTAGGCCATTGATGAGTCCCATGATGGCGGCCTCCATTGGTAAACTTTGTATGTCCACGCATGTTTTGTTGAATCTCTCCATGTAGCTGCGGAGGCTCTCCCAATCTCCTTGTTTGATCCCTAGTAAACTGGGGGCGTGCTTGGCTTTATCTTTCTAAATGGAGAATCTGGCTAGGAATTTTTTGGCTAAGTCATCGAAGCTTGAGATGGACTTCGGGGGTAGATTGTCGAACCATCGGATTGCTGTCTTTGTGAGAGTTGTTGGAAAGGCTTTACAGCGAACAGCATCTGGGGCGTCGGTAAGGTACATTCTGCTTCTGAAGTTGCTGAGGTGATGGTTGGGGTCCGTGGTGCCATCATACAGGGTCATATCCGGGAGTTTGAAGTCTTTGGAAATTTTGGTTTTCATGATTTCCCTAGTGAACGGGTCTTGCTCTTTGTGTGAATTTTCCTTGAGATTATCCCGGGGGACTTTTGATTTGAGATCGGCTTCCAATTTCTGTAGTTTTTCTTCCAACTCCCGACGTCGCCACACCTCTCTTTGGAGATCTCTTTCAATTTCCCGTTATTGTTGGGTTTCTTTTTCTAGTTATTTTAGGCGATCCAGGAGCGCTTCCATTGCCCCTGAATTTGGTGAGTCTTTGTCTTTGTTGGTTTCTGGAGCGTTTTGTAGCGTGACATCCGCATTTTTGTGCGGTGTCTGATCCTCCAGACCTAAATCGTGTTCGTTGTCATGGTCGTCCGCCATGGTGATGGGATGACGTCCAGGTCCCCGGCAATGGCGCCAATGTTCCGAGGGTTACCTGAAACTGGAGGTCGATCTCGGATGAGATCTTCTGTGTTGGTCGGTGCTAACGTGTCCGACTGGTGGGAGACGGCCAGAGCTGTTGTGTCCGACTTGTTGGACTTAGTGGTGGTGCTGATTCCTTTGTCCCCGGAGGGTGGGGGGTACCTGCAAGGGACTCCGATGCTTAAGTTAGCAAGGGTATTAAGCAGGTATTGAGTAGAATCAGAGTATGAGTTATACCTGGGTGCTCCAGTGTATTTATAATGGTGAGAAGTGACCTTTCTAGATAAGTTAGTTATCTTATCTTATCTTGTCTTTTGGGTGAGGTCAGCTTATCTTCAACGGAACTGCCTTTATCTCTGTAAGCTGGGATTGCCTCTGGATTTGGGTCGTGTTCCTCTATTTGGACCCTTTATTGGGCTTTCCTGTCGATTTGGCCGAGCTCTTTGAGAAGAGGTCGGATAGTCTGACCTGAAGAGGTCGGTCGCCTTGTCGCTAAACATCCCGGGTCGGTCACAAGTCGAAAAAGACAGTCACAAGCAATATAAACAGATAAAAAAGGAAACACAAAATACCCAGCTCAGTTTGAAGAAGAGAGGGATTGGTTAGAAATTTCTTTGTGTCGAGATGGGGAGGTTGACCCCAGTGTTCTTCCAAGACAGTCACAAAGCCTCGCTCAGCCTCATCCAACATTTCCCACGTATATCGGGACACCCTCACATCTTTTTGCCATTCCAAGGGAAAAGCAGGCTCGTCATTTTCATCCAGAAAGAAGGGCCGAGCTCCTTCAACAGCTCGGATCTTGAAAAAGTAGTTTTTAAAATCGCAGAATGACTCGTCAAACATGGAAAAGACCTTCTTTCCCTGGGTAGAGCGAAAGGAGACCCAAGCTGCCTTCTTTTTTACCACTCCGGGCTTAGTCAAGACAAACAGATAAAAAAAAGAGATTGGGAAACAGGGATACCAAAACCATTGCACAACAACTGAAAAATCTTTATGAAACCCCAGGAATTAGGGTGGAGTTGAGAGGGGGCGACATTACAGGACCATAACAGGTCGGCCTCAAATTTAGTAAAAGGAAGGGTGATACCCAGCTGACTAAAGAAAAAGTCATAAACATAGAAGAAAAGGCGATCGTCAACAATCTGAGTAGAGAAGCAGACTCTCTCGTCAGAAGAGGGAGGGACAAGTTCATATTTCTTCTCATCACCAGGATTACTACAGACACTATGAAACTGCCTAAGCTGCGCGCAAAACTCAGAATCAACCAGAGAGACACACATAAGAACCATCGAGTCCACCCAATCGGCCATGCCCTCAGGGACCTGGGAAGGCATCTCTACAACGTTATTTCGGGAAGACATGAGGCCAACTAAATCCTACAAAAAGAAAAGAAGAGCGGATTACTTAAAAAACACCTCGGATGAGGGGCAAAACAACTCAACGGACGGACAAACTGAAAAGGAAAACCCCAAGACTCAAGCCAAAAGTCCTGGGGCATCCCTTGGAGGCAGTAACAAAGCAAGGTTTTCTAAGAAATCTCTACAGCTCACGTCCTGACACTCATCAAAAAGAAAATAAAGTCTCAAAGGATACAAAGGAAGTAAAAACATAAAATCGCCATCCTTCTACAGTTTATCAGCAAAAGCATTGTCAAAAACACCAAAAAATGCCAAGCAGAAAAACAACAAAGACGCAAACTTTTTCGGAATCAAGCAAAAAAATCATCAGCGAAGGCACAAGCAGAAACAATGACAACATAAAGAAAAAGATTCAAGCAACAAGAAAAAGATTCACACCAAAAATGAAGAAATTCCAGGGCATGCAACAATCAGGCATGATAAAAGCAGAAAGACCCAAACTTCCTCTAAACAAAATGCAAACTTTCCACATATAAGGAAACAGAAGAAAGAAAAAACAAACCTAGAAAAAAGTAGAAGAAAACCTCGAAAGCCGAAAGAACAGAAGCCACAAAGCCCCCCTCGAAAGCGGAAAACTGCGGAGGAAAAAACCTGGAAATCACCCCTCTTCCACAGAAAGCAGCGACAGAACAGACGGAAGAAGCTATGAAAGAAAATGAGAGAGTAGAGGGAGAAGTTACGTAGAAGAAGTGAAGAAGAGAAACCGTTTTTTGATTGAGAAATTCAAAATAAAAGACCAAGAGAAAATGGGGCAATTAATGCCAATTAAATGCGGATATTAAAACCTTCTCGTGTTCCCAAAAAAGCGCTGATATAAAAGCACGCGCTTTTAGAGGAAAATGATCTACATTCAAAATATTCTATATAAGGAAGAAATCGACGAAATGCTTGAGTTCAGCTTTATCGTAGAAGGACCGAAGTCCAAAAAACTCGACCTCGACAAAAAGACTGAGCTCAAGCAGGGGCACTGTTCATACCCTGGGTCGAGTTACCCGATCCGGGATGATTGGCGATAAAAGTGACTGACCTCCTTAGGTCTGACTAGCCAACCTCTTCTCAAAGAGCTCGGCCAAATTGACAGGAGAGCCCAGTAAATGGCCCAAACAGAGGAACACGACCCAAATCCTAGGGCAACCCAAGCCTATAGAGATAAAGGCGGTTCCATTGAAGATACGCTGACCTCAACTCAAAGATAAAGATAAGATAAGATAACTAACTTATCTTATCCAAGAGGTCACATCTCATCATTATAAATACGCTGGAGCACCCAGGTATAACTCATACTCTGATTCTACATAAAACCTACTTAATACCCTTGCTAACTTAAGCATCGGAGTCCCTTGCAGGTACCCCCACCCTTCGGTGACAGAGGATCAGCAGCACCATCAATCCAACAGGTCGGACGTACCAGCTCCGGCTGTCATCCACCCACCGAACACACCAGCTACGACCAGTACGGAAGATCTCGTCTGAGATCAACCTCCAGTTTCAGGTAACCCTCGGAACACCTCCTAAGTTGCACACAGTACTCGGGATCAACTACGGTAACGCACATCAATACTATGGAGTCCAGCCAGTTAGACATCCCTTTGGAAATCTTTGTAGACATCTCAATAATATTTTTACGGGAAGGCATAGGCCAACTATTCCTACAATAAGAAAAAGAAAAAAAGAAAAAATAGGTTATTGCCAAACAACTCGGGCAAGTATGGAGACAACTCAGGCAAAGAAAGTAAACAGTAAGTATCAGATACGACAGTAAAAGGGAAGCCCCAAGACTCACATTAAAGCCCAGGGGCACCCTTTAGAGGCAACAATAAGGTAAGAACCCAGAAAAAGGGGAAGTTGACAGTCTACGCCCTAACGCCTCTCAATGGAGAGATCAAATCTTTTCTGATAACATCACCTCATACAAACAGCAAAGAAAGCCATCATCATCAACAGACTACACAAAAATTATCAAAGATACAAACTTTCTATACCAACAGTTCAAACAAAAGCTCTATGCAAAAGGAGGTCATGTGAAAATGAAAAGAAATAGGAACAGCGGCGAGCAAAACCCTAAGGAAGCAAAAACTACCAGACGCACATCACAACAAACGATCAGGCAATGTAAACAAAATCAAAACTTTATACACAACAATGTAAACATGCAAAAAGAGTGGTGCGAAAAGTAAAAAAGAAGAAGAGGAAAAACCAACCTATTGGATAGACAACGAGGGCTGCACAGTCAATTAAGCAACGAACGAGGACTCCTGAACTGAGAAGACAAGAAAGCTTTGAGGCGTGCAAAAACGGATGAAACGAAGCACCGCAGCGGAGAACGAAGCAAAGGGCAAAAGAGAAAGGAGAAGAAGAAACTGAAAGCAAAGTCTTTAGAAATTCAAAACGAAATGAGAAGAGGGAAACGGCAAGGAGGAGTTAATGGGCTTTAAAAACCCTCGCACGTTTCCAAGAAAATACAAACGCGCGATGCAAATAAAGGAAGAAAGAAACGCTTCGCATTTTAAGGCAGAAGCTAACCTAACAAAGATTCTACTAAGAGATCGACTAAAGACAAGATGCTCAAGTTCGACTTCCTCAAAGGGTCGAAGTTTAAAAACACGACCTTAAGGAAAAGATCGAGCCCGAGCAGGGGCACTGTTCATACCCTGGGTCGAGCTATGCGACCCGGGCTGACTAAAGACCAGAGCAACCGACCTCTTCAGGTTAGGTTGCGCCAACCTCTTCGCAAAAGAGTTCAGACCAGACGCCGTAGAAGCCCAAAGCAGGCCCAAAATAAAGGAACACATGCTAATCCAAAGGCGATAAAGCCTAGAAGGATAAGGCAGTTACCCTAAATGATAAGACGACTTCACCTAAAAAGATAAGATAAGATAACTATCTTATCTCTAAAAAGGTCACTCCACACTACTATAAATACACTGGAGCACCCAGGTATAGCTCATACTCTGATTCTACAAAAATCCTGCCTAAAGCATATGCTAACTTAAGCATCGGAGTCTCTTGTAGGTACCACCAGCCTCCGGTGATCAAGGATCAGCAGCACCACCAAGTCCAACAAGTCGGACACGACAGTGCCGGCCACAACAGCAGATCTCATCCGAGATTGACCTTCAGTTTCAGGTAACCCTCAGAATAGTCAGCCTTTTGGAGTGACATTCTGGTAGGCTTAACTTCTTCTATTGCAAGCTTTTTCATTAATGAGAGAGGCATCAAATTGATGCTGGCACCTAAATCACAGAGAGCTTTTTCCAAGGTCATGTTGCCTATGGCGCAGGATATGATGAAACTCCTAGGATCTTTGAGCTTTGGCAGGAGACCTTTTTGAATCACTGCACTGCATTCTTGGGTCAAGATTATTGTCTCCTTTCCATTCCAACTTCTCTTCTTGTTGATTAGTTCTTTGAGGAATTTTTCATATAAGGGCATTTGCTCCAATGCTTCAGCATGTGGAAGATTGATTTCCAGCTTCTTGAAAACCTCTAGAAGCTTGGGAAATTGTTGGTCTTTGAGCTCTCTTTGCAATCTTTGAGGGTATTCCAGAGGAGGGATGTAAGGCTTCACCTCATTCCTCTTTTCTTATGGATGTTCTTCCATGACTTGTTTTCACTTCTTTGAAGCTTGTGGCTCTTCCTCATTTTTCTTGGACTTCTCTTGGTCTTTTTCTTCAGCTATCACTTCTTTTCCACTATCATCCTTGTCATTTTCCAATGTTCTTCCACTTCTAAGTTGAATTGCCTTGCATTCTTCTTTGGGGTTGAGAATAGTATCACTTGGCAAGGCATTGGTTGGTCTTTCAGCTGGTTGTTTGGACAATTGTCCAATTTGTCTTTCTAGATTTCTCAGGGAGGCTTCATGGTTCTTGTTGGCCAATTCTTGGTGTTTTATCATTTTCTCCATCATCATCTCCAAGTTGGAGATTCTTTGAGATTCTTGGGGTGGTTGTGGTTGAGTGTGGGATGTAGATGGTGGATGAAAATTGTTGTGGTTAGTTGAGGGGTTATTTGGTGGGTAATAAGTGGATGAGGGGTGATTATTTTGTGGTTTTCTGTATGGATTTTGGTTAGTGTTTTGATGGTTTTGATGGTTAGTGTTTCGGGAATTATTTTGGTTAGAGTTTTTTTACCATGAGGTTTAGTTCTCTCCCCACCATAGATTGGGGTGGTTCCTCCAAGATGAGTTATAAGTGTCTCCATGGAACTCATTCTGTCCAGCACCTTGATTTTACATATACTACACTTGTTCAGGCTGTTGCTCTTCATAACTCTCTTCTTGTTGTCCCCATACCACTGGTGGTTGATTTGTGGTGCTCACTGCTGCAAGCTGCAAGCCATCCATCCTTTTGGACATCATTCATATTTCTTGTTGAAGCTACTGATGCATAATCTTGTTTTGAGCCAATATTGTATCAACTCCTTCAAGCTCAAATACACCTTTCTTGGGAGCTACTTGTCTTTCAGAAGAGTAAAAATACTCATTATTGGCCACCATATCTATAAGATCATGTGCCTCTTGAGCAGATCTCATCTTTTGCAAAGATCCTCTTGAAGAGTAATCCAAGGCTTTCCTTGAGCTCATGGACAAGACCTCATAGTAATTTTGT
This sequence comes from Arachis duranensis, assembly GCF_000817695.3. Taxonomy (NCBI): domain Eukaryota; kingdom Viridiplantae; phylum Streptophyta; class Magnoliopsida; order Fabales; family Fabaceae; genus Arachis; species Arachis duranensis. Next base: position 60,841,884 of record NC_029780.3, on the reverse strand, counting down.
AGCTCAACCCATTCATTGAACATTCCTTCTGGGCATCTTCTAATCAAAGCTTTATACCTCTCCCAGGCTTCATATAATGATTCTCCCTCTAACTGTCTGAAGGTTTGCACATCAGTTTTCAATTTAATGACTCTTTGAGGGGGTAGAATTTGGCTAGGAATTTGCTAACCAAATCATCCCAGTTGGTGATGCTTTCTTTAGGGAAAGTTTTTAATCAACGGGTGGCTTTGTCTCTTAGTGAGAATAAGAATAACAATAGCTTATAGATGTCAGGGTGGACTCTATTAGTTTTGACAGTGTCACAAATTCTCAAAAACACAGAGAGATGTTGGTTTGGATCTTCAGCAGGGCTTCCTCTATATTGACAATTATTTTGGACCAGAGTGATCAATTGAGGTTTGAGTTCAAAATTATTAGCATGGACATTGGGAGTTAAGATACTACTCCCACAGTTTCTTGGGTTGGGGATGGTGTAAGAGGCTAGAACTCTCCTTTGAGGCTGGCCATTGTTGTTAGCTACATCCTCTGGTGGATTAGGAAGATTACACTCCATCTCTTGATCTTCCTCTTCTGATTCCTCTTCTCCAATCACTCCCTTCCCTCTTGCTTCTCTTCTCAATCTCAAGAAAGTTCTCTCTGGTTCAGAATCAAAGGAGGTGGATGCACCTCTTCTTCCTCTTAGCATACAACACAAACAAACCAAAAACACAAACAAAATACTCTGTTGCTTAAAGTGAAGTTAGAGTTAGCAAAATCACAAACAGTTAGTGTGCTAAATAAAAAAACAAAGAAAGAAAAAATGTTTAATCTATATTATCACCTACTTAATCATTGTTAATCTAAATCAATCCCCGGCAATGGCGCCAAAAACATGATGACGAAAAATTAATTTCGCACAAACTAACCGGCAAGTATACCGGGTCGCATCAAGTAGTAATAACTGGTCGATCCCACAGGGATTGATGGATCAAGCAATTTTAGTTGGGTGATGAATTTAGTTAAGCTAACAAGTAATGATTTGAGTGATTTGTGACTGACATAAGGAAAATTGCAGGAAATTGAAATGCTGGAAGTAAAATAGCAAAAACTTAAATAGCAAGAAATGTAAATTGCTGAAACTTGAAGTGCAAGAAATTAAAAAAACTGAATCTTAAATTGCAAGAAAGGTAAATGACTGAATCTTAGAATGCAGGAATTAAGATTGTAGAAATATTAAATAGCAGGGGAACTTAAATTGCATGAATGATAAAGGGAATTGGGTACTGGAAATCAAAACAGCAATGAACAATTGTAAATTAAAGTGGAAACAGAGAGATCTAAAATGAAGAAAATCAGGGATTGGAGATATTATAATCCTTCATGAATCAATTGGGTCTCAACTCCTTTCTCAATCATATGGGTAGATCTATGGCGGATTGAAATTGATTGGATACCAATTCCTTGGTGATCTGATCTCTCTAATCACAATCAATCTTGTCAATTTCTTGATCTAATTGTCATGAGAAGAGTTAGAGCACATTCTCTTATCCATAAGCCACACAAATTCTCAAAACCTCAATTCCTCCCAAATAGTGTTGGTAATGAGAATTGTGATGGATAGAGCTTTAGTTCTAATGAAGGTGATTCCCCTTCCGAGGCTCACACCCACATTCAGTTGAATTAAACCTCCTTCCAGAGTGAATAATTCAGAGTCAAAGCAGAAGATACCAAATAGCTACACAATTGAATTGAGAAGAAGAAGAATTTCATTGATTCATTTAAATTACAATAGAGCTCCTCCCTCTAAGTTTAGTTCATCATTGCTCTAGCACAAGTAGAAAAGAAAAATTGCAGAATAAGATGAAGAACAAAAAGAAATTCCCAGTCAGATTTAAAATTCGAAAGACTCCTAAAGAAGAACTAAAAGAGAAGATAAAAGATCAAAAGGTTCCAAAGTAAAATAGTTCAAAATAAAAGGATCCCTATGAAATCAAATTTTCCTCTATTGATACTGATCTTGCCTGAAAAAAGGGTCGGCTTCCACACCTCGGGATCAGCCGAATTATAGACTGGAATACCAAATGTCCTTCCTTCTGAATCCGAGCTTCTTACGGTTATGGTTGTGCGAGAGCGTGGGTGATGAAAAAAGGGGGGAGTGTACCTGCAAAGGCACTCCGATGCTTAAGTCAGTATTCGGAAATCAATATTTGAGATTCAATAATCACTTACCTTCACGAGACGTCCTTTCCTCCTTTTTAAGGATAGTTTTATGTTCGGCAATAAATCATCGGTTTCTTATTGTGCCGTTTTGAGACGTCGGTTATGAAAAACGTTAACGTTACCGAGTTATAGCTCATCAATTCCGAGCAATAACGGATGATGACGAGTTATGGTACTTGCCGATAACGGTTAGGAAACCGAGGTATACAACACGTGTTAATGATGACCATATCACAGCCCCCAAGCTTAAGCTGAGGAAAGCTTTTTTAATGAAGCAGGTTGAGCTTTTGTGATGAGTTATAACTCGGTTGAGTGGATTCCTAAATGGGCCCCCAGTTCAACGTACTTCATTAAAAGGACTTTTTGGTTCTGCCACGTTGGACAACGTGTTTGTTTTCTATCGAGGAGAGAGATTGAGTGGGTGCTTCATTAATGTTTTGGTAGTTTCCAATGTTTCACTTGCCCTTTCGTGTGATTGATGTAATGGTGATATTTTGAAACGTTTTTGGATTAATGACGTTTACTGATTGGAACTTGGGCATTTTGGATTTTCTCCTTCTCTGTGAAGAATGAGCAAGAGAGGTACGGTTATGTCTGCATTTTTCTGATTTTCTTCCTTCTTCTTGTTTCTGTTTGCTGTTGCATGTTTGTTTTACTGTGTTTTTCTTGATGGGGTTTGAGAAGGAGAAGAAAGATAAGGTGGATTGGTGTTATGATTGGGTTGGGGATGATGTTAGGTCTCGGGTATCGTTGTTTTGTGATGAAGTTGCCGTGAGGGAGGTGGATGTGACTAGGTTGGTGAGACCTGGTGCTGGAGTTGGGGTTGAGTTGCTGCCATGTAGTGCGAATGATAGGGTTTATCATCGTGGGAGTGGTTTTGAATTTTTCTACATGCATAGCTGTGTTCTGGAGGAACTGAGGGTGAAGTTGCCCTTCACAGATTTTGAGTGTCAGATCCTTAAGCAGCTGAACTGTGCTCCGTCGCAGCTTCATCCAAATTTGAACTGTGCTTCGTCGCAGCTTCATCCAAATGGGTGGGCGTTTTTGCGTTCTTTTGAAATTCTAATGGAATTTCTAGAGCAGGTACCCTCTGTTGACCTTTTCTTCTCACTGTTTCAAGCCAAAGGGGTGTGGAAGGGGGGTTGGATAAATTTCAACAGCACCCCTAGGTTTGGCATTTTCAGGTTGTATAAGTCTTCCTTCAAAGATTTCAAGGAAATGTACTTTAAGGTTAGGGGGTTAGAAAGAGATTTTCCATTTTTCGTAGATGAAAATTTGGCCGAGAAGTTCCCATTATATTGGTGTTCGGAACCTCAGAATATACTCGGACCTGAGGTTATTTCTCCGAGAAATGCTTGTTTGATTGAGTTTCTTATTGAGAACATTGGTCGGGAAGATCTAATTTCAATGTATGAGCTTCTGAAGTGGGAAGAAGATAAGGATGCTGTTGTAAATTACTTAGGTGAGTGATAGGGCTGTTTGTGATGTAGTTGGTATTTTATTTCAGATATCTGATGATACTTACTTTTTGTAGGTGGTAAATATCCTGGGGTTTCAGCTGCGTCTTTGAGGACGCGTTTCAAGAATAAGAATGTGGAGAAGGAAGTATCATCTTCTAATGTGGAGAAAATTGCCGGGACTGGTGAGGTTACCCAGCCTCGGCAAGGTCGGAGGAAGGTTATTAAAAGAAAGAGGAAGTCTGATGTTGTGGACTTATCTGATGACTCTGAGGAGAAGTCGTTTGGGGTTCCTGTGGAGGAGATACACGCTTTCATGGGTAATCAAAAGAGGCTTCACGAAATTTCTGAACAAAGTGAGGGCTTTTCTGTCTGGGGTAGAGAATATCCTTATATGGCTGTAGTGGACGAGTATTGTCAGTCGTCAGCCGATGTTTCTCTTGCAAAAGAGGTTGGAGACATGGCGATTGGTCAGTATATGCAGGTAATGGTTAAACTTTTCTGACTTAGTTGTTGTTTTTCGAAACTTTTACAAGCTTTTGTATTCGTTTTTGTAGGTTGTTGGTCTTCGTCTTGCCAGTCTTGGTCGCAGCCAAGAGTTGAAATGTAAAAAGGTTTCTTCGGATAGAGCGGAGGTTTCTGTTCTGAATGAGGAGTTAGTGAAGAGTAAAAGTGTTGCTGCTGAGCTTCAGGTACGGCTCACTGAGGCTGAGAAGTTATTGAAGGAAACGAAGGACAATTATGCTCGGGACGTGGAAGATCTGAAGAAGAAGGAAAGTGATTTGGTGAGCGTGCAATCTCGTCTTATTGAGGTAACTGCTGAATTAAAGGATGTGCAGAAGAAAAAGTCTGATGAAATTTTGGATTCTTTTGTTGAGGGATTTGAAAGGGCGCTGTTACAAGCAAAATTCTTGGCACCGGAAGCTGACCTGTCTGGCATGGATCCGGGGAAAGTTGTGCGTGATGGCAAGATGGTTGAAGACGATGGTGATGCTGAAGATCAAGCAGAAAATGTTTAGTTTGTTTTTTGTTTGGTATTCTGGTTTTGTTTTTTGTGTTGATGGATATTTTGGACATTGGTCTATTGGTGACAGTTGTTGAAAGAACATTGATATTTTGCTTTTGGATTATCTAAATCTTTATTGGGAATTGGTGCTTTTCTTTTGTGGCAAAGCATTTTATTGACCGGACTGATTTTGACTAGTCCATTATTGTGGTTTGAATGTACTGCCGAGTAATGGCAGGTTGCATATATAGCCGAGCATTGCTATTTATTGAGTTTATTTTGAGAATTGACAATGATTGGAGATAGAAATCGCATAATTTGATTGTAAATAGATGATGCTGGTAGTAAGATTCTAATCGTTTGAATATAAACTTTCAGGTAGGCTGGCCTCGTTAAAACCTCTCCAAGCAAAACCCTTTGGGACAAAAACTTGGTAGTAGGAAAAAGAGTACTAGCCTGTCCCTGATTTAACTGTAGAACTTCTTTAGGGATGAAACATTCCAACTATTGGGTAATACTTGTCCATCGATTAATTCGAGTATGTATGCCCCATTGCCGAGTACTTCTGATATTCGGTATGGACCGTCCCAGTTGGCGGCGAGCTTCCCATGTGAGGGTGGTTTCCGAGCAGCTTCAGTTTTGCGGAGGACTAAGTCCCCTTTAACAAATGCTCTGCTTTTAACCGACTTGTTGTACTGTCGGGCGATTGCTTGCTGTGTTGCACGTTGTCTTAAGGCGGTAATGTCTCTTACTTCTTCAATGATGTCAAGCTCGGCTCTCCGAGCTTCGTCTTGGTTGTTTATGTGAGTTCTAATGGATTCTTGAGAGACCTCCAGGGGAATCATCGCCTCTGATCCATATACCAGTCTGAATGGGGTTTCCTTTGTTGATGTTTGAGGGGTGGTGTTGTATCCCCAAAGGACTTCAGGTATTAGCTCGGCCGAAAGTCCCTTTGCGTCATCTAGCTTTTTCTTTAGTGCATGAAGGATGACTTTGTTTGCAGCCTCAGCTAGTCCATTTGTTTGAGGATGTTCAACAGATGCGAAATGCTGCTTTATTTTGAGATCCTGCAAAAAAGCTTGAAATTTCTGATCGGCGAACTGGCGACCGTTGTCAGTTGTGATATGTTGAGGTATGCCGAAACGACAAATAATATTTTTACAGACGAATGAAATCATTTGTTTTGATGTTATTTTTGCTAAAGGTTGGGCTTCCACCCATTTGGAGAAATAATCAATGCCGACAATAAGAAATTTTACCTGGCCCGGTGCCGTAGGGAAATGGCCCGAGTATATCTAAACCCCATCGGTTAAATGGCCAGCTGATATCTGACTGATGTAATTCCTCGGCCGGTATGTGTATCAGGGGTGCATGTCGTTGGCAATTGTTGCATGACCTGATCTTTTGTTGCTATCCTGTTTCATAGTCGGCCAGAAGAATCCGACTCTGAGGATCTTGGATGTTAAACTCCGAGCTCCCGTATGGGTGCCACAGATTCCTTCATGTGCTTCTGCTAAAGCTATGTCGGCTTCTGACTTGTTGAGACATTTGAGTAGAGGCCGAGTATAACCTCGTCGATATAGTGTTCCGTTGAGTAATGTGAAGAAAGATGCTTGCCATCGGAACCTTTTATCGTTCTGGACCCCTTCTGGTATATTACCTGTTTGTAAATAGTGGATAAAGTCGTTCCTCCAATCTGTTATTTGTGAGACACTCAACACATTTGTCAGAGTCACAGTGGGTGATGTTATTGTGAACTGTTGTAGTGTGGATAGCTCGGACTGTGTACTTCCGAGCTTAGATAAGATATCCGCTCTTTGGTTTTGTTCACGTGGTATATGTTCTATTTCAAACTTGGAAAATCTTTTTGTTAACTTTTTCACTAATGACAAGTATTTAGAGAGTAGGAGATCTTTTACTTGAAAAAGGTCGTTTACCTGCTGCACGACTAACAATGAATCACAGTATACCTTGATTGTCGAAATTTGAAGGTCTAAACAGAGTCGGATTCCGGCGAGTAGTGCTTCATACTCGGATTGGTTGTTGCTTGCTTTAAAACCGAAGTGTATTGAGTGTTCCAATATGAGTCCATCGTCGGCCTCCAGACGAATTCCTGCACCACAGCCTCCGTTATTTGAAGATCCGTCGACATATAGGATCCACTGTTTTGCATGATCATCTTCGGATGGGATTGTAAGCTCGGCGATGAAATCCGCCAGGAATTGTGACTTGATCGGTCCTCGGGATTGGTATCTGATGTCGAATTCGGATAGTTCGACTGCCCATTTTATGAGTCGGCCTGCAAGTTTTGGCTTGTGTAACACCTGTCTTAATGGCTGATTGGTTCGGACGTGGATAACGTGACTCTGGAAGTAAGGTCTGAGGCGCCGCACCGAGAATATTAGTGCTAGTGCGAGCTTCTCAATCCTTGGATAGTTGAGCTCTGCATGTTGGAGGGTCTTACTGACAAAGTATACTGGATGCTGAACGTTGTTTCTCTCTGTAACAAGGGTCGAGCTTATCACCCAATCAGTAACTGATAGATATAAAAATAAATCTTCCCCCTGTAGGGGTTTTTGTAAAATCGGCGGTTGTGAGAGTGTTGTTTTTAATTTTGAAAATGCTCTCTCACAATCGTCGTTCCATTCGAATTTATTTTTCTTTTTAATTGTTTGGAAAAAGGGAATGGAAGTTGAGGCAAGGCAAGGAACAAATCTGGAATGTGCAGCGAGTCGCCCTGTAAGGCGCTGAACTTCTTTTACTGTTTTGGGGCTGGCCATGTCCAGCACTGCTCGGCATTTGTCTGGATTTGCCTCTATTCCCCTGCGGGTTAACAAAAAACCCAAAAACTTACCCCCTTGAACTGCGAATGCACATTTCTGGGGTTGAGGTGCATGTTGTACTGGCGGATCTGGCCGAAGATTTCTGTGAGGTCGCTGATGTGGTTCTCTCCGACTTTTGTTTTGGCTATCATATCATCGACATAGACTTCGATATTCCTGCCGATTTGTTTGGCGAACATCCTATCCATGAGGCGTTGATAAGTTGCACCTGCGTTCTTTAATCCAAATGGCATAACTTTATAACAATAGTTACCCAAATCAGTGATAAAAGCTGTTTTATTTTGATCAGAAGAGTGCATCATTATCTGATTATATCCGGAATATGCATCCATAAAACTTAAAGTGGCGTAGCCTGACGCATTGTCCACTAAAGAATCTATGGATGGCAGAGGATAAGAATCCTTTGGGCATGCTTTGTTTAAATCAGTGAAGTCGACGCACATGCGCCACTTACCATTTTGTTTTCTTACCATTACCACATTGGCTAACCAAGTGGTGAATCGGATCTCTTTGATAAATTCGGCGTTGATGAGCTTTTGTGTTTCTTCCAGTGATGCTCTCTTTTTCTCTTCACCGAGTTTACGTTTCTTCTGTTGCACTGGTCGGATCGACGAGTTTGTTGCCAGCCTGTGACTGATGATATATGGATCTATTCCGGGCATGTCTGATGGCGTCCATGCAAAAAGGTCGGCGTGTTCTTGCAGGAAAGTTGTTATAGCCTGCAACTCAGATGCATTGAGTGAGTTACCAACATACGTGAATTTATTAGCGTCATTGTTGAAATACACTTTTTGTAAGTCATCGGAGGGTTTTGGGCGATCGAGGAAATCTGCTCTTGGGTCCAATTCGGCTAGCGTGTGCTCATTTTGGTTCAGGCCGACGTTGTTGACTTGTTTTGTTGAACGATTTTGGAATTTCATGCTGATGTTGTAACATTGTCGTGCTTCTTTATGGTCACCGTGGATTGTGACAACCTGGTGATCCTGCAATGGAAACTTCACACAGAGATGAACTGTAGATACAATAGCGCCGAACTTATTCAAAAACGGTCGGCCGAGGATAATGTTATATGGACTGAAACAATCAACTACTAAATATTGAATATCATTAGTTTTGGAAAGAGGTTGCTCACCCAGTGTGGTTTGTAACCACACTGACCCGAGTACTGGAACCCGTTCTCCTGAGAAGCCGACCAAATCTCCTCCTGTGGATTGTAGCATGTTGTCGCTGAGCTTCATCTTTTGGAATGTGGAGTAAAACAAAACATCGGCACTGCTTCCAGGATCTAGGAGAACTTTCTTTACCAATAGATCTCCTAACTGTAGGGTGACTACCACAGGGTCGTCCAAATTTTGTAAATTGGAGTTAAAGTCGGCATGTGTGAAAGTGACTTCTGGTTGTGCATTAGTGATGGTTACATCCTGTTTCGGTCTTTCTACCGAGCATATTGCTCTGAACGATCTTTTCCTTGCCGAGTTTGAGTATCCTCCACTTGCGTATCCCCCTGAAATACAATTGATTATACCTCGCGGTCTTTCGTATTGGCTTGAAGATGACTTTTCTCTTCCTCGGTGTTGTTCAGAGACATCGTTTGTTGTGGAACTCGGACCGCGTTTTTGGATGTGACCACCAATGTATTTGTCGAGGTGTCCTTGTCTTGCTAGTCTCTCCAAAAGATCTTTGGCGACCACACAATCATCGGTATTGTGGCCATGTTTTTGGTGGAAAGTGCAGTACTTTGATTTGTCGACGTTTTTTGTATCTTGGTATGTGCCTGCCTTTCTTGGCGGCTTGATTAATTTGGAGTTCAAGATTTCCTTGATTATGTCTTCCCTCTTGGTATTAAACTGCGTATAAGAATCAAATCGAGGTGTTAGCTTAAAACTTTTCTTAATGGGTGAGCTCTTCTCTTCTTCGCGGAAGTGTGACTTGTCGGACTTCCGAGCTTGTCTGAGCTCCTCAATGTCAATTTGTCCCTTGGCTTTCTCTCTAAATTCTGCTAGAGTCTTCGGCTTTGCTACCGCGATCGTCTCCTGGAACTTCCCGGGTCGGAGGCCGCTTTTAATTGCGTGCAGATGGACCTCGGGGTGGAGATCTGGTATACTGATTGCGACCTTGGTGAAGCGAGTCATATAGTCTTTTAAGCTTTCATTTGGTCCTTGCTTGATAGTGTTCAGGTAATCGGAGTCGTGCAGGTAAATTGCAGATCCGGCAAAATGTTCTTCAAATAACTTCGCCAACTGGTGAAAGCGTGAAATGGAACCTGCAGGCAAAGCACACAACCAATCAAGTGCAGGACCGTCTAAATAATTCGGGAAACATCGACATAAAACTGTATCTGATGCACCATTAACGATCATTATTGATCGGAATTTCTTTATGAACTTCTTCGGGTCTCCGAGTCCATCGTAAGGCGTGAGGGTCAACGGCAGAGTGAACCTCTTCGGCAGTTCGAAGTTCATTACTTCTTCTGTAAAGGGGCCTACAGCGTCCTCGGACTCTTCTTTCTCGTCTTCTGGCTGCTGCCCTTCATTCCGAGCGGTTTCTGAAACATGAGTCGGTTGGGACTGATGCTCCTCGTCTTCCGCCTGATGAGCGTCGTCATGTTCAATCCGAGCATGATTTAGTTCGGCAATTTGAGCAGCCATTATTTGGTTCTCGTCAGCCATTCGTTGATTAACTTGTTGCAGTTCGGCTACCATTCGCATGAGTTCGGACAATGAAGGAGGCGGTACGTCTGCCATAGGTGTAGGTGGAAGCGAAGGGACCAAAAGAAAAGTATGATTTCCCCGGCCCCACGGTGGGCGCCAATTGATCTTGCCTGAAAAAAGGGTCGGCTTCCATACCTCGGGATCAGCCGAATTATAGACTGGAATACCAAATGTCCTTCCTTCTGAATCCGAGCTTCTTACGGTTATGGTTGTGCGAGAGCGTGGGTGATGAAAAAAGGGGGGAGTGTACCTGCAAAGGCACTCCGATGCTTAAGTCAGTATTCGGAAATCAATATTTGAGATTCAATAATCACTTACCTTCACGAGACGTCCTTTCCTCCTTTTTAAGGATAGTTTTATGTTCGGCAATAAATCATCGGTTTCTTATTGTGCCGTTTTGAGACGTCGGTTATGAAAAACGTTAACGTTACCGAGTTATAGCTCATCAATTCCGAGCAATAACGGATGATGACGAGTTATGGTACTTGCCGATAACGGTTAGGAAACCGAGGTATACAACACGTGTTAATGATGACCATATCAGATACACTTTCCAATTCAGTCATCAAGTAGTTGGAGTGGGCTTTTTGGCCTTTGATGAAGTGGGTCAAAAAAGGGTATTTCCTTGCATCAGGCGAACGTAGCGTTCTCAAAGAGAGCGGAGCATTGATTCACCGACGCGTACGCATCCTCTGTGTGTGCGCGTCCCTGGCATTTTTCACCATCGACGCGTACGCGTAACACATGCATGCGCATCGATACTATCTTCAGCCTAAGCCATGCTTGCACGTATCATGCATGCGTGCGCGTCCCTTGGTAGCGTTCTTTAACTGAGCGCTAGGTTCGCGCCATGAGCGCTCCTCACACGTACGTGTTCTTTGCACGTGCACGTGGATGGCGAATTATCACTTCTACGCTCCAGCATCATGTATGTGTTTGTGTCAATCACCACTATTGTCACATCGACGCGTACGCATGATGCACTCCCTTGCCAAGTTTCTAATCTCAGATTTGAAAGTATCGCAGGCGTTCATTCAAAGAAAGCATAGCGTCCTTTGCTTGCGAGCGCTGATCCTCCACCCACGCATATGCGTCGCTAGAGAGCGTAGCATTCTTCAACTGAGCACAGCATTCATCTGCACTCCTCATTTCTCTATTTTTCTTTTTTCATCTTTTCACCTGCCATCAATCAAACATGCCATCAAAGTCTCACCAAAATCATAAGGTTTTGCATCATTTATAATAATCACCTAATTCTTGCATAAATCTCATGATTTTGTATAAAACTATCAATGTTTAATTAAATCAAGATAAACATGAAATTCCACTCCAATCACTTACTTATTGTGCAAGAAAGTGTATAAATCCTAATAAAAGCAAGTAAAAATGCTAGTAAAACTAGCCTAAGATGACTTGTCATCATTCATCAAGTTAGATTCACCCTAGAACATCAAATTAATCAAAATCTCAATCTCAAAGTCATAAAATTTCAAAAATTAGGGGAAGGAGAATATGAAAGTGAGATGGAGAGTTCCTCACCTTATAAAGCACTGGAATTTGTAGAGCTTGATGTTGCGGTTGCGTGGCCGCAAATGGTGTGGCGATCGGAGCTCGGAGCAAAAAGTTATCTTGGATTGAAATCAAGCCAAGGGTTTGATTCTTGTTACTCCACGCCCAAATGTTTCCCAGCGTGTTTAGCTTATGGGAAGGGAAGAAGAGTTGAGCTCTTTTGTTTAATGAAGCTTGGGTTGGGACTAGGGCCCAATACAGACCCGGTTCGCCCGGTTCGGCCGGTTCGGCCTAATCTTGGGCCAAATCCTTTAAAACTAGTGGCAAAATTCTTGTATAATTAGCTCTATCACATTAAACTATAAAATTTCATTTTTTAATTTTCTAGAGTAAATATTAATTTATGAGTTAATTATTTATTAATTATCCAGGTTTTACACATTCTATTCGATAAAGCCTTGGAAAATAGTTGTACCTCTATTCTAGAATTATTGAAATTTTATGAGAACATCAGTGGAAAAAGAGTTAATCTTAATAAATTGGCCCTATTCTTTAGTACTAACACTCCATCACTGATTAGAACCTCCCTAGTAGCCCAGCTGAATATTTCTTACATAGGAGCACAGGATAAATAGTTGGGTCTACCTTCCCTTTGAACTGCTCTAAGAAAGCCACCTTTAACTCAATCAAAGATAAGGTTCTCAAAAGGACAGAAGGATGGAAAAAGTGCTTGTTATCAGAGGAAGACTGGTATTACTCCGAGTAGTTGTTGAAGCCATACCAATATACACATTATCGTATTTTAAACTTCCAAACAGCTTGCTAAATGAAATTCATAGTATTCTAACCCAGTTCTGGTCGGGGCAGCAAAGTTCTAAAAGGCGAATGGTGTAGATTAGCTGGGATAAGATAATTAGGCCTAAGAAAGAATGCGGTCTTGGTTTCAAAGATCTCAAGGCTCAAAACCTGGCTCTTTTGGGTAAACAGTGCTCGAAAATCGTGACTCAACCTAACTCTCTTCTTTCTGGAATACTTAGAGGTAAATACTTCACATTTAATTCTATCTTTATAGCAGAAGTAGGAACCTTACATTCTTGGGGTTGGCAAAGTATTTTTGAAGGGAGGCAAGTTGTAGAGAAAGGTATTATTTGGAAAGTAAGTTCTGGTGATATCTGAATCTTTAGTGAACCATGGCTGCCTTCTCCTTACCCTTTCACTATTCCACCATGTACGGCACTACCATTATATAGTTACTATCTGTTATGGGTGAAAGACCTATTTTTGTCGAATAAACAGTGGAATCAAGTTTAATCACAAACCTTTTCTCTCCAGAAATTGCTCAGCGAATCTCCTCCATAACCCTAGGAGAAGGTGAAAACACAATTCAATGGGTAATGAATAAAGCAAAAGCATATGATGTTGCATTAGGGTACAGGATTGCTTACCAAATTTACCATACCTCCATTGAATTTTGTCCGAACTTCATGCAATAGAGGCCAGTTTGGAGCTATTTATGGAAGCTAAAAATCCCTCACAAGATTTTGCTTTTTGCATGAAAAATCCTCCATGGTAAGCTTCATGTTCTACTTCTTATCCACCAGTGGTTCTCATCAACTCTAGCAACTTATCCAGTCAACAAGTCAACTCCAGAATCACTCATGCACTGTCTATTTTTCTGGAGACACTAATCTAGTGTGGAAGAAGAGTCCTTTGGCTTACCTCATTCCAGACCATAGATGTTCCGTGTTCTTCGGTTGGTGGAGGGATTCAGTGTTACAAATAGGGCTTTAGGGAGAAAATCCTCAAAGAGCCCTATTGGTTTTGATTATAGCTTGAAATATTTGGAGGTGTCGGCGAGTCTTCTAGCATATCTAGGAGCCTTTGGAAAAAGTGCTAGCAACATCGCTTAAGTTGAACCTGTTCATGAATATTTGGGAATTCTCTTTTTCTATTTTATTGTCCTGACTTTTGGACATTGTATTTATTTCTCTATTGAATAAAATACCATTATTATCTTTGGAAAAAAAATTCATGCCCCTCTAAAAACCAGGCCGATTTTGACAATTCACCGGTAGACTGCCTATTCGGTCGGTTTCGTTATCGATTTTTTGCAGAACAATTTTTCATGTCAATCAAATTGGCAAGAGGATCAATTTCAGGTTAACCTAGTCGAATCGATTGGTCCGGTTCAGTTTTCAGAAAGTTAATAAAAGAGAAGTCTAGGAGGCTATCAAAATTTATTATTTTTGCCATGACTTAGCCATGAATTCAATTCCTTTAGCCTAATTCGTTTAGTCTAGTAATCCAATAATATACTTTATTACATAGACACATGCGTTTAAATATTGATGGCTATCATATGACAAAAGAAATTTTAAAGACCCTCTAGCATTTCTCTTGACAAAAGGTTATGACCAGTGTAATTTAATCTAAATTATCATTGGATTAGGTCTAAAAGTAAGTCAAATAAGCTAGTAAGCTAGTTTGAACTTGACTTGTGAACAGCTCGATAAAGCTAAGTTCATAATATTATGAGAGAGATATATATTTTATGGTTATTGTTCCAAGGATTACCTTAAATCGGTGTAATTTGGGCCTAAACGTTAGGTCTAAGCTCCTTTGTGTAAGATGCTCCGACATTTCCTCTGGTGAAGTGAAGCTATCTGAGCTCTTTAGTGAGGATAAAGGGTGATACTTGCAATGGACTCGAATGTTTAAGTTAGTAGGGCATTTTAGGCAGATTTTTTGTACATTGGAATTCGACGAATACTTGAGGGTGTCAGGGTATTCATAATTGTTGTAAGCCAATAACCACTTTACGAAGTGGTTGCACCTTTGATGGTAGATAATTATTCTCTTTTGTTAGGGAGATTATTGAGATATCCCTTATAGATTAATAGGAAAGATTGTTGGATTTGGATATTTATTTAAACAAGTATGGCTACACCCATGTCACCGTGTCTAGAGGTTGGGAAAGCCATAGTGTAGATCTACACTCTAGCTCTGTATAGTGTTTGAAATGACCCAACTCTTGACACGTCATAATCATACCAAAAGTAAGGCATTACTAACCTAATTCCTTTATTATCTATTTGATTTGAGCCTTTACGCGTTAATCTATCATGGTTTTACTAAAATGTTAAAACTTTTCTATCAAGAACAAATAACACATACTTACATACTTAATATTAATAATACATTATAATGTTACATACAAAACCAATTGCAAAACCTTCCCTTCTGAATCAAATTTCAACTAACAAGGCGAGGGGAAAGAAATAAATTTTAATTGTAACTCAACTCGTAGCAAACTCTTTCTATGCTTTTATAGATTCATAATAAGTCTTCGCACCTATAGCTGAAAAGGTTCGAAAGAGGAGGTAAGAACTGGAAAATCCTTAATAGGGTCGGATGGATAATTAGGTTATTCATTGTATTCTTTGTTACACAACTATCCCATAATAGAATACATACAATCTTCAATAAATAGCAAACATCAACTAACAATAGGACACATACAAAACATAATAAATAAAAGAACACAGAAGTCAATCAATTATATAGCACACACATAATCACATAAATACATAGCACAAAGATATGCGCAAACAAGTATGATACATGTCTATTTCTAGTGTAGGTCACGAGGTCACATGTCGATTTCTACCCGCTTCTGACATAACCCAGCATTCATAGCCGGATATGGCTTTTCCAGAGCTAAACACAACATAGCAATCCTTTGTAGGTGAACTTCGCCTACAAAAATAGCACCTCTATAAGTGAACTTCGACTTACAGGAATAGCAACTCTCTGTAGGTGCATTTCGGCATACAGGAATTGTAAGACCCCATATTTGGAAAATTGAATAATAAGTTATTTATAATTTATTATATTATTAGGATTATATTTTCAGAGATTTTTATATTAATTGGATATTTTTCTATTTATGATATAAAGCTTTAGTAATTCAAAAATAATGAGAATTTTATATGTTTATTTTATAGTAAGAAAATTAATTTAATTATCTCTAATTCTTGAATTAGAATATATATTTAAAAATAATAGTATTTTTATTAATAATTATTTTGATTTTCAAATTGTTCAATTATTATATTTCTACTATTTTTAATAAAAAATACCTACATTACCCAAAATAGCAATTTTAACCTAACCCTACTTTTCTAACCTAGGTTACACACTCACTTACCCTTTCCACCTTTCCTCATCCGCCGAAACCCATACCCCCCTTCACTTAACACACACATACAATATTGAGAGAGAAGAGAGAAACGGAGGAGGGAGGCATCACTACCTTGCCCAGTCATCACCGCCACAACGTCATTGTAGCTATCGCCATTACATTGTTGCAGTTGCCACCATTGCCATCGCGGGAGAAAGGAGACACACAAGCTAGGGACGCGGTGAGGGAGAGAGAGATTGACAGAAAGAGGTAATGCAGGATAGAGAACTGTGCCCTGAAGGATGACCCCTGTCACCATCACTGTCGCTGATGGGAATTCGAGGAGGGACAACCCGCAAAGAGAGAGCTCGAGAGGGTTGGAGCCACAAGAAGCTGCAACGCACCATTGATGTCGAGGTCGTCACTACCATCCATAGAGAACCACCGCCGTCGTCATGCTCTGCCGCTATCACTTCTCACCAAGGAATCAAATAGAGATGGAAGAGAAAGAGAGTAAGATTTGTAAAAGAGAGAAAAGGGGGCAACGGAGACCTCTGCCACTGCTGCTCTCGTCACCATCGTTGTTGGTAGATCTCGCCGCCACTGGAGGTGAACCAGCATTGCGTCCTTGACGCCCAGCGCCACTGATGATCCATTTCCACTTTTCCCTTTTGTTACAGTATCTCTGTTCAAAAACCTTCATCTCTAGTGTACACATGCTCTGTTATGATTTTGCTGAAGATTCGGAGATTTTGGTAACGTAAGGTCGAGTTTTGGTTATTGCATGCCACGATTAGAGTTTCTGTGATTGGTGCAAAAGTGGTTTGGAGTTGAGGTTGTGGCTGCCGCTACTATGGGCCAGGAGGAAAAAGGGTTTTCTCACGTAGTTGAGTCGCGATTCGAGGTAGGGGCGCTTTTTCTTAAATTCATTTTACTTTCAAGAATTGTTACAAGTCGATATTAATATGAAAAATATATTTTTATGATTACGTGAGTCTTGAGGATAGAATTGAATTACTTTGGATGAAGGAAATTGTTTTCTTGGTCGAATTATTGATTTGTTTGGGTTGGCATGCGGTTGTTGATGAGAAATTGATTTGGAAAGTTGATTTGGTTGAATATTATGAAAAGTAGCTTTCTTAATTTTGGAACTAATTTGATAATGAAAATGAATCGACTTTGGAAATGATTTGAGATATTGGAATTGGTTTTGTTGATTTATCAGAAATGATTTTGAGAATTAAAAATGATTTTAGATTTGAAAATGATTTGATTTTGGAAGCAATTTCATTTTGAATTTGTTTGATATCGAAAATAATGTGATATTTGGAAGTTTGAATTTTGTTTGATCGGGAAATGATTTGGTTTTGAATACGTTGGAAAAGGTTGAGAAATGGTTTGGTTGGGACCCTTGAAGGGTGACAAAGTCCAAACTTTAAGAGGAGATGTTGCTAAAATTTTTATAAAATTTTGAGAATTTGTTTGGAGCGTTATTTAAAAGAAAACTTGGTTTAAGAATCATATTATTTGATTTCGAATTGTTATGGAACGATGATTTTGGGTCTTTGGAAAATAATTAAACTTGAAAATGAATTTGATTTGAGGCTTTTGTTTTGGTGAAAAGGAGTTTTATGAAAGAGAAATGGATTCGAATTGTTTTTAAAGAGAGATTTTGATATTTGAAACACCTGGGCAATATGCAAGGGTTGTGGCTCGTTCCACTTGCTCCAGGTTAGTAATTGACAATGAGGAAGATTTGCAAAGTGAATAATTAAATTAATGAGATGTGGAATTGTGATTAGATGAGTATATTTAGTTATGATTTTGTTTCTGATCTTGAATATGCTTGATCTTGAGTATGTTAAAGATGAGTTTGATGAGGATATTAGTTGTGTATAATTTGTTCCACTTTTGATGCATCATATTATCTCTATTTGTAAACTATGTTGGACATTATAGCCCAAGAGTGTGGTAGGCATTATATCTCAAGAGTGTGGTGGGCATTATATCCCGAGAGTGTGGGAGGGCTTTACCTTGGGAAGTATGTCGGGCACTATATCCCAAGAGTGTAAGAACACTTTATCCCGAGAAATATGGCGGAACTATATCCTAAGAGTGTGGGCACTATATCTCAAGAGTATGACGTGCACTATACCCCAAGAGTGTGGATGCATGTCAGAGAGATGATATCTGGGTTAGCTACCATGTGTGTCGAGTTCTGGCAAAATAACTGATACGTGAGCTCATGGCCAGTAGGACAGCCTTGTATCATGTGTATTTGTATGATTTGTTTGAGTATACATTTCTTTTGGCTTGCCTAATTGCATATCTGTAACTAATTGCTATTTGATCTATTTGCCATATCTGTTACTATATTGTATTTTTCTTGTTTGTCTTGTTTGTGTTTGTTTTCTAAGAGATCTCTCATTCTGGTGGTGGTAATGTTGAGGGTCATTTCCTGATGTGATCATTTGATTGTTGATTTGATTATGTGCTGGGCTAGAGGCTATGAATTGATTGTATTTTTGCCAGAGGCCGTGATTAATTTGATCAGTGGTAAGTTTTGGTTAAAATGGTTCGTTAGTAAGCAGTAAAATGTATTAAATGTTATTTTGCGTGAAAGTTTTATAAGAAAAATATGTGTTTTAGATTTGGATAATGAACTGATGATCACTGCGATTGAAAATAGTTTTGTTTAAAATATCTTCTTATGATAATTCTTAGAAACCCTCTATTGAGAACCTGCGAGGATGATGTTCTCACCTATCTACAGATTTCTCTTCTCAGGACGAACAAGGTAATTGATGAAGTTTTTGCTAAGTCCTTAGCTGTACTGTTTCTTTTTGTATATATATTAGTCATAGTTTTTCCCTTGCCTTTGTCATTATAATTTTGTGAGTGGGATAAGAGCTGTATGATTTGTATTTATATAATATGTATAAGTTACTTGTTTAAGTTTTGTATATATGTATATGCATGTTGGTAAAATTTTAAAAGTATTTCCAATTTTTTCAAAGAAAACAACGTTACGGTTTTTAGTTAAAAGCTCATATCTTATTATTAAATATGTGGAAGTCGTTGTAATATTCTCACTATTAGAGTGGTGTAGCCGGAAGCGTGACATTCTGAAAGTGAGGGTGTTACATTATAGTGTCACAACAGTCTTTCTTGTAGAGCTTGAGAAATCAACTGGCTATTGATGAGCGGATATTTTATACACTTTTAGGCACTATTTTCTTAGAGTTTTTGGTATATTTATGTTTTATTATGCTTTAGTAGGTTTTTGTGAAAAAAATCATTTTTTTATGCTACTTTGAGTTTTTGTAGGTTTTCTATGATTTTACATGATTTTTGGGTGAATTTGGCAAGTTTTGGCAAAGTCTGATTCAGAGGCAACAAAAGGATAGCAGATGCTGTCAGATCCTGACCTCCGCGCATTCAAACAAGAATTTCTAGAGCTACAGAGGTCCAATTGACCCATTCTCAATGGCGTTGGAAGCCTAACTTCTAGCACTTTCCAGCAATATATAATAATTTATACCTTTCTTTGGAAATATCTGCCCAATATCTTCCAGCGTCATTCTCCGATCCGAAAGATCCGACCATATCTGTGGCGTTTTGAGTAAGATCATTAAAGATTGAATTGCGTGCACTTCACCCTCTACCAAATTGACTCACCTATTTGGGTGTTTGGTTTGGATTCGAGGAGATTAATGACCACGACCCATGGCTTAATCACTTACAGCCTTGCCATTGAATGAATCACTCATTGTTAAAGTAGTCACTAAGAAGTATCAATCCGGAAGAATAAGCATCTCCGAGGCCTTAACTGATTTCTACCATTGTTTCTAGGTTAATTCATTATTGCTTTCCTTATTATTTTGTTTTATCCGCCTACAACAACCACTCAACTTTTTATACGCCTGACTAAGATCTGTAGGATAACCACAGCTTGTTCAGTCTGACAATCCTCGTGGGATTCGACCCTCACTCACCTGAGGTGTTACTTGGATGACCTGGTGTACTTGCTGGTTCCGTTGTGCGAGTTAAATTTTCACACACCAAGTTTTTGGCACCGTTGCCGGGGATTGTTTGAGATTGACAAACTACCATTTCTCTTGTTGCTTAGATAAGGTATTTTTCATTAATAATTTTTTTATTATTATCTTTCTCTTGATTTTTGAAAATTGTTCTTGTTTTCTTTCTCTTTGTTCGAATTTTTTGGTGTTTTCTATTGTTTGATTTCAAAATTTTCAAGTTTGGTGTCTTATAGTGTTTTTCTCTCACTTTTTTGAAATTAATATTGGTTTGATTTCAAAAGTTCTAAGTTTGGTGTCCCTTTTGCCTGTTTCTTTTTTTTTCAAATTTCAAAAATATTTTGAAACTCCTTTCCTTTTTAAGTCTTAAAATTTGAAAATCAGATTGATTCTTATACTTCTATTGTGAATTTTTTGTTTTTATTATTAACAATATTACTTTAATTTATTTCATATCTCTTTAGGACATCCCACTGGGAGCTCTCTATACTTTGACATAGAGACCCCCACATTTTCTTCTCTTTGTTTCTTGTTTGTGTAAGTAGGTACAGAAAAAATTCATTATGGATCCACTTGAGAATACACAACCAAAAAGGACTTTGGGGTCTTATACAGCCCCCACTTCTGACTTCTATGGAAGAAGTATTTGTGTACCACCTATTAAAGCAGCCAATTTTGAGCTCAACCCCAGCTTATTACCCTAGTGCAGTAAAACTGCCAGTTTCAGGGACTTCCGCATGAAGAACATATGGAATTCCTTGCAAACTTCCTGCAGATTTCTAACATAATCCGAGCTAATGGAGTAGACCAGGATGTCTACAGGCTACTGCTCTTTCCATTTTCTGTAAAAGGCCAAGCAAAGAGGTGGTTAGATACTCAACCCAAATTAAGCTTGAAAACATAGGATAAGCTAGTGGATAGATTCTTGAACCAATACTTTCTCCCAAGGAAGCTAACGCAGCTAAGACTGAACATTCAAGGCTTCATACAAGAAGAGAATGAGTCTCTTCATGATGCTTGGGGGAGATATAGAATGATGCTTCAGAAATGCCCCAAGGAAATATTTTCAGAATTGGTAAAACTAGACATTTTCTATTACGGACTCACAGATAGGGCTAAGATCTCCCTAGATCATCCTGCAGGTGGTTCAATCCATATGAGAAAGACAATAGAAGAAGCTTAAGAACTCATTAAGATAGTGACCAACAACTAGCACCTATACTCATCTGGTAAGACTGCAATGAAAGGAGAGGTCAAGGCAGTGTCCACTAAATCAAACCCTCTGAAACAAAGTGAATCATTGACCCAGTAGCTACACTCCTTCACACAACAGTTGCTAAGTCTACAAGAAGTGTTACAAGAAACCCGAGCCTCTAACAAGAACATAGAGGCACAGTTGAACCAGGATAAACAACATTTGTCCAACCAGATAAGAGAAGAATGCCAAGCCATCCAACTGAGGAGTGGAAAGTCCCTAACCACCCAGTCTCAGAACAGTAAGAAGAAGGGAAAATGTCAGAAGATGAAAACGCAGCAACCTCTAGCACTAGCAAGGACGTTGAATGCCCAGATGGGAGCTATACTAGCGTTCAACGCCTAGAAGGGACCAACAAGGGCATCCAACGCCCAGAGGGGAGCAACATTGGTGTCCAATGCCAGGAAGGGACCAGCATGGGCATTAAACGCCCCGATAGGAGAGGCCAAACATGTCCCAATTCAGTGAACATCCATCCTAAGCAAGCTTGTAATCCTCAGTCTGGAACCACAGATACTCACCCTGCACTACTCAGCACACTTGAGTACAAGACCAGGATGCCATATCCTTAAAAACTCTGCCAAGTTGAAAAAGATAAGCAATTTGCTAGGTTTACTGATTACCTCAAAACACTAGAGATCAAGATCTCATTCGCAGATGCGCTTAAACAAATACCCTCATATGCCAAGTTCATGAAGGATATATTGAGCCACAAAAAGGACTGGAGGGAGGTAGAGACAATCCTCCTCACTGAAGAATGCAGTACAGTCATCCAAAGGACCCTACCGGAGAAACCTCAAGACCTTGGGAGTTTTGTGATAACCCTGTACTCTCGAAGATGGTTACAGAAGGAAAGCCCTATGTGATCTTGGAGCAAGCATCAATCTGATGCCCTTATCACTACTAAGGAAGCTTGGGATCCAAGAAGGGAAGGCCACCCACATCTGCCTTTAACTGACTAATGGCTCCATCAAGTTTCCATCAGAAGTAGTTGAAGACATGATTGTAAGGGTTGGACCCTTTGCATTCCCCACAGCCTTTGTGGTGTTGAATATGGAAGAACACAAGAATGTTTCCATCATTTTAGGGATACCCTTTTTGGCTACAGAAAGAACCCTCATCGATGTGAAAAAAGGGGAAGTGACATCGAGAATCAATGAGGATCAGTTCGTACTGAATACTGTCAAAGCCATGCAGTACCCTGACACCCCAGAGGAATGTATACGGATCAACATCATCGACACCCTGGTGAAAGAGGTGCATGCAATTGAGAGACTCGAGGAAGAGTTGGATGACATCTTGGGGGATGACATGCCTGACATAGAGGCACCAGAAGAACAGGAGAAATCATTAAAAGCTCTTAAAGTGGAGGATGAACCTCCCAAACTTGAGCTCAAGCCATACCATCATCCTTGAAATATGTGTTTCTAGGAGATGGTGACACCTATCCAATGATCATAAGCTTTGCTCTAGAGCCGCAAGAAGAACAAGCACTAATTCAAGAGCTAAAGACCCATAGAACAACTATTGGGCGGACTGTAAGTGACTTAAAAGGAATTAGTCCAACCTGGTGCATGCACAAGATCAGTCTCGAAAAAGATACTAAACCAGTGGTGCAACCAAAGAGGCGATTGAATCTAACCATGAAGGAAGTAGTCCAAAAAGAAGTCATAAAACTGTGGAAGGCTAGGTTTATCTATTCCATTTCAGACAGTCCCTCGGTAAGCCCTGTCCAAGTTGTACCCAAGAAAGGCGTGATAACAATAATCCACAATGAGATTTGGACCTTTGTAGCTCAAGTTATGGTCGTTTGAGTGTGAAGAGGTCGAACTTGACAGCTTTATGGTTCTTTCATTTCTTCATGAGTTCTCCCACTTTGCATGCTTTTCTCCTCACTTCTTCCATCCAATACTTGCCTTATGAACATGAAATCACTCAACAAACACATCAAGGCATCAAATGGAATTAAAGTGAATTAAAATCACCAATTTTAGGGCCTAAAAAGCATGTTTTCACATTTAAGCACAAATCAAGGGAGAATTACAAAACCATGCTATTTCATTGAATAAATGTGAGAAAATGTGATAAAATCCCCCAAAATAAGAACAAGATAAACCAAAAAATCGGGGTTTATCAAAGAACAAAATGATTCCTACAAGAACAGTTATAGGATGGTGTATGTGTGTTGATTATAGAAGACTTAACAGCGCCACAAGAAAGGATCGTTTACCCTACCATTCATAGACCAGATGCTGGAGAGACTGGCTGGGCATGCTTTCTACTGCTTTCTTGATGGCTATTCAGGCTACAATCAAATTGCAATAGACCCTCAAGATAAGGAGAAAACAGCATTCATATGCCCATATGGAGTGTTTCGTATAGAAGAATTCCATTCGGCCTCTGTAATACATCTGCAACCTTTCAGAGGTGTATGCTCTCTATTTTCTCACACATGGTTAAGAAATTCCTAGAAGTATTCATGGATGATTTCTCTGTATTCGGCGATTCCTTTGATTCCTACCTTAACCATCTAGCCCTAGTTCTGAAATGATGCCAAGAAACTAACTTGGTTTTGAACTGGGAAAAATGCCACTTCATAGTGACTGAAGGCATTGTTCTTGGACATCGGATTTTGAACAAAGGAATAGAGCTTGATCAGGCCAGGGTTGAAATAATTGAACGATTACCACCACCCACTAATGTTAAGGCAATCAAAAGTTTCTTAGGACATGCAAGTTTTTACAGGAGGTTTATAAAAGACTTCTCCAAAATTGCGAAACCCCTGTGCAACCTCTTAGCTACTGACACCCCATTTTCCTTTAGCAAGGATTTCCTGCATGCCTTCGAAACTCTGAAAGCAAAGCTTATCTCTGCACCTGTCATTTTTGCACCCAACTGGGACCTACCATTCGAACTAATGTAGGATGCCAGTCATTATGCCATTGGCGCAGTCCTAGGACAGAGAGATGATAAGCTCCTGCATGTCATTTATTATTTCAGTCGTGTTCTAAATGACGAACAGAAGAACTATACCACCACGGAAAAGGAGCTGCTTATGGTGGTGTATGCCATCGATAAGTTCAGATCCTATTTAATAGGATCTAAGGTCATTTTCTATACTGACCATGCTATGATCAAGTACCTTCTTTGCAACCAGGACTCTAAACCAAGATTGATAAGATGGGTGTTACTCTTGCAAGAGTTTGACATAGAAAGGATCAGAAAATCAGGTGGTTGACCACTTGTCCCTGATTGAACCTATAACAGGGACATCCCTTTCCACTATTGCAATATCCGAGACCTTCCCTGATGAAAAAATTTTTGCAATACGCAAGGCTCCTTGGTTTTTAGACATTGCAAATTACAAAGCGATAAGGTTCATTCTCAAGGAATACAATAGATAGCAAGTTCGGAAACTCATCCATGATGCTAAGTACTACTTGTGGGACGAACTATATCTTTTCAAAAAGTGCTCAGATAGTATAATCCAACATTGTGTATTTGAGGAAGAAGCGCATCGAATCCTGTGGCATTGCCATGGCTTAGATTATGGGGGTCATTTTGGAGGTGAGCGAACAGCCACCAAGGTCCTTTAGAGCAACTTTTACTGACCAACGCTCTTCAAGGACTCTCAAGAGTTTGTCCATAACTGTGATAGTTGTCAACGGGCTGGAAATCTCCCTCACAATCATGAGATGCCTCAACAAGGGATCTTGGAAATTGAGGTGTTTGATGTGTGGGGCATAGACTTCATGGGCCCGTTTCCACCATTATTTTCAAACACTCACATCCGTTTGGCAGTAGACTATGTGTCTAAATGGGTTGAAGCAATTGCATCACCCGCTAATGACACTCGAGTGGTGATGAAATTCCTCTAAAAATATTTTTTCAGTAGATTCGGTGTCCCAAGGACACTAATTAGTGATGGAGGCAGTCATTTCTGTAATAAACAACTCGACTCCATCCTGTATCATTATGGGGTTCGCCACAGAGTGGCAACCCCCTACCATACACAGACAAATGGGGAGGCTGAAGTCTCCAACAAGTTGGTCAAACAAATCCTGGAGAGAATAGTGGGCGCCTCTAGGAAGGACTGGCCAAGAAAGCTTGATGACGCCCTCTGGGCGTATAGGACTGCTTTCAAGACCCCTATTGGAATGTTACCCTACCAGCTGGTTTGCGGAAAGGCATGTCATTTACCAGTGGAACTGGAACACAGAGCTTACTGGGCAACCAAATTTCTCAACTTTGACGCCAAGGTTGCAGGAAAAAAACGGTTGCTTCAGGTAAATGAGTTGTATGAATTCCGACAAACTGCATTTAACATTGCTAAATCTTACAAGGAGAGGGCCAATAAATTACACAATAAGAAGATCTCTTCTAGAGTCTTCGAGCCTAGTCAGAAGGTTTTACTCTTCAATCCATAGCTCAAGCTCTTCCTTGGGAAGCTAAAGTCACGATAGACGGGACCTTTTGTGGTCACTAATGTATCACCTTATGGTCATATAGAGCTCCAAGACAGACATTTTGATAGAAGATTTACAGTGAATGGACAGAGAGTCAAGCATTACCTAAGGGATAATATGGAGCAAAAAGCTCTACACTGCTACTAACATGATAGCAGCAAGGTCAAGCTAATGACTGTAAAGAAGCGCTTATTGGGAGGCAACCCAACCATAAGTAGCGTATTACTGTTTTAGTTCTTTTGTTTATTCTCATTTAAATTCATTTTCAGTTCATTTCTTATTTATTTTCATTGTTTTTCTTTGCTTTTTGACGTTTGTGATCATGCGCAGCACTTAGAATAAAGATAGAGATATAGATAATTGAATATAGAACACCCTGGAAAGAACTCCTTACTCGTGTTGAATGCCAGACAATGAGAAAGCTGGGTGTTTAATGCCCAATAAGGAGAGGAAGGCTGGCGTTGAATGCCAAAGAGGAGGCATTATGGGCGTCTAACGCCCATTGGGAAATGAAGGACTGGCGTTGAATGCTGGAGAAGGAGTTCCCTGGGCATTCAATGCCCACATAGGGGCAGGCTCAGGACTATTTTCTGGTCCCCTATCAGCATTCAACACCTATTCTTGGCATTGCATGCCCCATTTAAAAAGAGAAAGAGAGAGAGAGAGATCCCCCCTGGCATTAAACACCAGACCTGGGCGTTGAACGCCCAGAAAGGGGTGAGCCAAAAATTTTGAATGTGCAAGGAGAGGAAGGTAGGGTTGACTTTGTCAAACCATATCTTCTCAAAACCCCATATTTTCATCAATCTTATCTTCACATCACACTTTCTTTTTATTTTAATTGCATTCCACAAAATTTAAACCATCTAGAGCTTATATTTTTCAACAACTTACTTTCCAATCTTATATTTTCAAATCAAATCTTTTTCAATTCAATTCTCTTTCAAATCTTTTTAATATATATCTTCTCTTTCAAATCTTTTTATGCATATCCTCTCTTTCCACATAATCTTTTTCAAATCCTTGATAACTTAAAGAAGTTCAATCATGTCTTCCTCATCTTTAATATATCTTCAATTTAAATCTGGTTACCTTCTTCTATCTCCTTTCAAATTAAATTTCGAAAACCACACCCCTTCTCTCTTCCTTCACCTATTCATAATCCATGGCTCTAAAGAGTGGAAGATCCACATCAAGAAATAAGAAAGAAAGTGCTCCACCAACAAATGCTATAAACCTTACAGATTCTATTCCAAGCTTCATGGAGAACACTACTATAATGTAGTGCGCAAGAAGAAGTGATCCCGAAAGTCAAGTTCGAATTAAAAGAAGATGAATACCCGGATATCCAAGAGCATATTCAAATAAGGGGTTGGGAAACTCTGGCCAACCCCACAACCAATGTTGGAATAGTAAGAGTCCATGAATTTTATGCAAATCTGTGGATGACAAATGAACAAAAGAAAGAAGGACAGGGATTCCATAAATGGCACACCATGGTCTGAGGAAGGACTCTGCATTTCAATTTGGATAAGGTGAGTGAGATTTTCAAATTTCCCCCGCAAAAGGATGAACCTGAATCCTTTAATAGGAGGGTACAAGCTAATCCAAGGCTAGATCAAGTCCTTAAGGATATGTCTACCGGAACTCAGTGGATCAATGACAAGAAAGGTAAAACAAACCAACTGAGGAGAATGGATCTCAAGCCAGTTGCCAGAGGATTCCTAGACTTTATTGGGCGTTCCATACTCCCGACTAGCAACGGTTCTAAGGTTACTATAAGGAGAGCTGTGATGATCCATTGTATCATGATAGACAATTTGGTGGAAGTTCACCAAGTGATTCCTTGTGAGCTATACAAGGTCGCAAACAAGGCCTCAACTCAAGCCAAGCTGTCTTTCCCACACCTTATCTCTCACTTGTGTAGTGAGGCAGGAGTTCTGATTAACAAAGACACATGTATCCCAATGGACAACCCAATCACCAAGGAGAGTATGGAGAGCACCAGGGGGCCAGCACCAGATAAGATTCAGCAATCAGTTGATCCTCCTAAGAGGAAGATGCCCGAGCCACCTCAAGGACAAAGTATTCCTGCAATTGAATACTAAACTCAACTAACAACATCTGTTGAATAGTTGCAATTCACTATGGATCAATTGAGAGAGGAGCAAAAGAACTAATCTTGCACACTTCACAAGCTGGCAGAAGAGCAAGAGATGCAAGGGCAAGCATTGGAAGAATTGAAGCATCAGAAAGTATCTGCTGGAGACGGCAGTGACAACTAGGATTAAGGTGGTTGAGTTTTCACCCGTGTTCAGTTCCTATTACAGTACTTTATTTCATGTCTTATAATTCTAATACTGCATGATCACTAGTAGGATTTTCTAATTTTTTTAGTAGTTAATTTCTAATTCTGTCAATTAAGTTTAAGATGCTCCACTCATCATTCCATTGAACTTGAATGAAATTTTGTTTTTTTAGAAGCAGTAAAATACAAAAATTCTTGAGTTGATTATAATTCATTCTTTCTAATTCACAAAGTGGTGGCTTTGCATTTCACTTTCAAAATGTATAAATTAACTGTGCATAATTGTCGTGAAGTTGAGGGGTTGGCTCTTGAAAGAACAGTGAATTTAGAAAAATATTATTGGTTCTCAGAAAAATCCAAATTATTTATTCTTGAGGCAAAAAACACAGATTCAATAAAAAAATTTAATTATAATATATATTTTCTTTTTAATATATAGTTTCAAAGAAGAAAACCAAGAAAAAGTCCCAAGGCTTTGAGCATCAATGGTTAGGAGGGTCAGAAACTGGCCTAAAAAGCTCCAACTGAGCTGCTATCCCTAACAATATGCTTGTGGTGTGAAGGTGTCAAGAGCTTGAGACCGAGCAGTTAAAGTCGTGATCCAAAGCTGAAGAGTATGCTTAAGAACTCTGGGCACTACTGTCTGGGAATTTAAGCAAAGCTAAATTCGAATCCAAAGGATTCCCCTAGTTAAGTGCCTGTGGCTTTTATGTATCCGGTGGTAATATGTGAGAACAAAATGCTTAAAGTCACGGTTAGGCTCAAAAGATGCAAAGCACCAAAGAAAGTTGTGTTCAAGAATCAAGAAGAGCATAAAGAAGAGAATCAATAGTCATCCAGATTCTAGTTCTGAAAGATGCTAGTGCCTCTGAGCTTCAAGGGAAGTGAGATTCCAAAACTATTTAGAAGTAAATAGATAATAGCCCAATTCAGTATTTGGAACTGAGCTTCATTGATAACTCTGAGACTTATTGTATCTTTCTCTTCTCTTTAGTCCTACCTTGTTTTTGTTGCTTGAGGACAAGCAACAGTTTAGGTTTGGTGTTCTGATGTGCGAAAATCACTTTTTGGATGCTACTTCGAGTTTTTATAGTTTTTCTGTAACTTTAGATGATTTTTTTGTGAATTTGCAAAGTTTTGGTAAAGTCTGATTCAGAGGCGACAAAAGGATAGCAGATGCTGTCTGATCCTGACCTCTATGCATCCAAACAAGCATTTGTGGAGCTACATAGGTCCAATTAACGCAGTCTCATTGGTGTTAAAAATCTAACTTTAAGAGATTTCTAGAAATATATAATTGTCTATACCTTTCTCTAGAAATAACTTCTCAAACTGGGCGTTGAACGCCCAACCACCCCCTTTCTGGCGTTCAATGCCCCAAGAGGACCTAAGCCAGCATTGAACGCCCAAGACTGGCATTCAACACCATCAAGGGAGCATCAAGTCTGCGTGGACACCCCCTAGTGGGTGTTCAACGTCCACTCCTCCAAGTTGGATGCCAAGCTCAATCCAAACACTCACCAAGTGGGCCCATAAGTGGATTTTTGCACCTTTAGCTTAGTTTAGTTCATTTTTGTAATTTTTAGTTATTATTAATGTCTTTTTAGGTCTAGTTATTAGTATATAGAGAAGGAAGATCACCTTTGTTAAGAAGTTTTGATCTTCAGCTTCTCAGAACTTATCTTTTCTGTAAATTATGAGCGGGTAAACCTCCTAGGTTAAGGATAGGAGCTCTGCTCATTCCTATGGATTAATATCATTACTTTTCTATTTTAATACATGTTTGATTCTATTCTATGGTGTATTTTCGTTCTTCATCTTTATGAATATGGGGTGGAACGATAGTATGACACCTTGTTCTACATGAGTTCTTTACGAGTCTTGACCCGGATAGTATTAAGCTACATCTTGAGAGTACATCACAGGTTCCAACAAGTTACTTGGGCTAATTGGGATATGTGACATGAAATCTCGGTAGTCAGGGGGTAATTGAGGTTCCTGTGGCTCCAAGACTAGAATCATAGAATGTCATTCTCTGATCCGGAAGATCCGACCTTGTTTGTGGCATTTTGAGTAGGATCATCAGAGATTGAATTACGTGCGCTTCACCCTCAACTAGATTGACTGACCTGTTCGGGCATTTGGTTTGGAAAGGAGGAGATTAATGACCACGACCCATGGCTTAATCACTTACAGCCTTGCCATTGAATGAATCACTCATTGTTAAAGTAGTTAGTAAAAAGTATCAATCCGGAAGAATAAGCATCTCTAAGGCCTTTACTGATTTCTACCATTGTTTCTACGTTAATTTATTATTGCTTTCCTTATTATTTTGTTTTATGCGCCTACAACAACCAATCAACTTTTTTTTCTCCTGACTAAGATCTGTAGGATAACCACAGCTTGCTCAGTCCGGCAATCCTCGTGGGATTCGACTGTCACTCACCTGAGGTATTACTTAGACGACCTTGTGCACTTGCCAGTTCAGTTGTGCGAGTTACATTTTTACATACCAGCTATGCTTCAATTGCATACTTTTATCATCTGTCATATTGTTGGTCTTGTCTCAATGACGAACGTTAAAGTTTTATCCATATGACTACCTATTGATTAATGCCATTAGCCTACCATTGCATACATCACAGTATTAAGTTTGGCCGGCTTAACACTAAGGGTTTATGTATATGAGAGCACTAACAGGTAACACATATCACGAGGTTTGGAAAATGTTAGAAGTTGAAGTTTGGGGAGTTGAAGCTCTGAAGTTGGTACGAGTTCAGTGTGCAGACGTTAAGAACATCGTTTTAACCCCAACCTGTTTTATAACCTTCGCCGCCTTGCTTTACCATCGCATGTTTGAACCATGTCATCTTTTGCATCAAGCCTACCCTATGGCTTCTGTTTAGAATCACATTTCTTTTTTCCTTATATTCATGCCATATGAATATTCTGATGTTTGAAACTATATATATATATATATATATATATATGTATGTATGTATGTATCTGTATGTTGAGACTTTTTGCTTTTTCTTAATGTGTTTAAAAATGAAGCTAATATGAACCTCTTTCATTTTGTATCAATTTTCGAGGACGAAAATTTTTATAAGTGGGGTAGGATGCAAGATCCCAGATTTTCAAAAATTGGATAATAAGTTATTTATGATTTATTATATTTATTTAGGATTATATTTTTAGAGATTTTATACTAATTGGATATTTTTCTATTTATGATTTAAAGCTTTAGTAACTGAAAAATAATGAGAATTTTATATACTTTAATTTGAATAATTAGATTTTGAACATTATTTTATGGTAAAAAAACTGGTTTAATTATCTCTAATTCTTGAATTAGAATACTTATTTAAAAATAATAGTATTTTTACTGATAATTATTTTAATTTTAAAATTTATTTTCAATTATTATATTACCACTATTTTGAATAAAAAAATACCTACACTACCAAAAAACCCCCCAATTTAACCTAACCCTAATTTTCTAACCTAGGTTGCACTCTCACTCACCCTTTCCCCCTTTCCTCAGCCGCTGAAACCACACCCCCCACTTCACTCAACACACACATACAACATCGAGAGAGAAGGGAAAAATGGAGGAGAGGCATCACTTTCCTACCCAGCCATCACTGCCGCAACGCTGTTGCAGCTGCCATTGCCAACGCGGGAGAGAGGAGACACACAAGCCAGGGACACGGCAAGGGAGAGAGATCCACAGAAGGAGGCACTGAGGGAGAGAGAATTGCACCAAGAAGGATGAGCCCGTCACCGTCACCGTCGCTGATGGGAATCCGAGGAGGGATAACTCTCGAGGGTTAGAGCCACGAGGAGCTATGACCCGCCGCTGCTGTCGTGCTTGTCGTTGTCGTCCACAGAGAACCGCCACCGTCGTCATCGTGCTCTGCCACTACCACATCTCATCAAGCCATCGAATGGATGGGGGAGAGAGAGTAGGAACTGCAAAAGAGAGAGAATGAAATTGTTTGCTTGATTAAATTATTGATTTGTTTGGCTCGACATGAATTTGTTGATAAAAAATTGATTTGGAAAGTTAATTTGGTTAAATATTATGAAATGGTTTTCTTGGTTTTGGAATTAATTTGATAGTGAAAATGAATTAGTTTTGGAAATGATTTGAGATATTGGAATTGGATTTGTTGATTTATCCGAAATGATTTTGAGAATTGGAAATAATTTGAGATATGAAAATAATTTGATTTTGGAAGCAAATTGATTTTGAATTAGTTTGATATCGAAAATGATTTGTTATTTGTAAGTTTAAATTTTGTTTGATTGGAAAATGATTTGGTTTTGAACCCATT
This sequence comes from Arachis duranensis, assembly GCF_000817695.3. Taxonomy (NCBI): domain Eukaryota; kingdom Viridiplantae; phylum Streptophyta; class Magnoliopsida; order Fabales; family Fabaceae; genus Arachis; species Arachis duranensis. The sequence goes on along the minus strand of NC_029780.3, from coordinate 60,809,576 downwards.
GAAAAAGGTTGACAAATGGTTTGGTTGGGACCCTTGAAGGGTGACAAAGTCCGAATTTTAATAGGAGATGCTGCCGAAATTTTTATAAAACTCTGAGACTTTGTTTGAAGTATTATTTGAAAGAAAATTTGGTTTATGAATCATATTATTTGATTTTGATTTATTATGGAAAGATAGTTTTGGGTCTTTAGAAAATAATTGAACTTGAAAATGATGTTGAGTTGAGACTTTTGTTTTGGTGAAAAGGAGTTTTATGAAAAAGAAATGGATTAGAATTGTTTTTAAAAAGAGATTTTCATATTTGAAACACCTAGGGAGTACGAAAGGGTTGTGGCTCGTCCCACTTGCTCCAGGTTAGTAATTGACATTGAGGGAGATTTGCGACGTGAATAATTGAATTAATGAGATGTGGAATTGTGATTAAATGGGTATATTGAGTTATGATTTTGTTTCTAATCTTGAATATGCTTGATCTTGAGTATGTTAAAGATGAGTTTGATGAGGATTTTGGTTGTGTATAATCTTTTCTGCTTTTGATGCATCATATTATCTCTGTTTGTAAAGTGTGTTGGACACTATAGCTCAAGAGTGTGGAGGACACTATATCTCAAGAGCGTGGCGGGAACTATATCTCGAGAGTGTGGGAGCACTTTACCCTGGGAAGTGTGTCAGGCACTATATCCCATGAGTGTCACGGGCATTTTATTTCAAGAGTATGGCAGGATCTATATCCCAAAAGTGTGGGAACACTTTATCCCGGGAAATGCGGTGGGCACTATATCCCAAGAGTGTGGTAGGCACTATATCCCAAGAGTGTGATGGGCACTATACCCCAAGAGTGTGGATGCATGTCATGGAGACGATGCCCAAGTTAGCTATCGGGTGTATCGGGTTCGGCAAAATAACCGACACGTGAGCTCATGGCCAGTAGGACACGCATGCATCGTATGAATTTATATGATTTGTTTGAGTATGCATTTGTTTTGGCTTGCCTAATTGCTTGTCTATAACTAACTGCAATTTGATCTATTTGCCGTATCTGTTACTATATTGTATTTTCCTTATTTGTGTTTGTTTTCTGAGAGATCTCTCATGTTGATGGTGGTGACGCTGAGGGTTATTTGCTGATGTGATAATTTGATTGTTGATTTAATTATGTGTTGGGCTAGAGGCCATGAATTGATTGTGTTTCAGCCAAAGGCCGTGATTGGTTGAATCCGTGGTAAGTTTTGGTTAAAATGTTTCCTTAGTAAGCGGTGAAATGTATGGAATGTTATTTTGCGTGAAATTTATATAAGAAAAATATGAGTTTTAGATTTGGATAATGAACTGATGATCACTGTGATTGAAAATAGTTTTATTTAAAATATCTTCTTACGACAATTCTTAAAAACTCTCTACTGAGAACCTACGAAGACAATGTTCTCACCCCGTATAGATTTCTCTTTTCAAGACTGACGAGAAATTTGATGAAGTTTTTGCTAGGTCATTAGCTGTACCGTTTCTGTTTGTATACATGTTAGTCATTGTTTTTCCCTCACCTTTGTCATTATAATTTTTTAAGATGGATAAGAGTTGTATGAATTGTATGTATATAATATGTATAAGTTACTTGTATAAAAAGTTATGTATATATGTATTTGCATGTTGGTAAATTTTTAAAAGTATTTTTGGTTTTTTTTTAAGAAAACAGCGACACAGTTTCGGGTTAAAGGCTCATATCTTATTAGTAAATATGTGGAGTCGTCGTAATATTCTCTCTATCAGAGTGGTGCAGCCGAAAACGTGGTATTCTAATAGTGAGGGTGTTACAGGGATGATGCCTCTGTAAGTGAACTTCGGCTTATAGGAATAACAACTCTTTGTACGTGAACTTCGGCCTACAGGGCCGACACTCTAAGATACACAAATGATATCCATTGTAGGTGCACTTTGGCCTACAGGACCTCTAGGGCTAATGAAAAAGCAGCACGTAGTTTACGAGCGTCCCGGTTCTTGTGCTCGGCCAAAGGCCCAATCAAACAATTAGTTCTCATATATAGTTTTCTTAAATCATTTTTCAGTTCTCAATCAATCATTTAGTTGTTAGTCCAGTCATTCAATTCTAAATTCCTAACTTGTACAATCTTTTTCCTTTTTTGTTCATCAATAATCTATCCTCGGTCATGCGTTCATTTATCTATACTATATTTTCACTAATCATTTTAACCTCATTATTTTGTTATTAAGATGACGATGATGATGATGATGTTAATAATAATAATATTTCAGAGTTAAAAATTCAGATAATAATATTTAGTTTCTAAAAACTTTTGAAAATTTATTTTGACCCCATATTTTTTTAATTAACTTTCAGCCCCAAAACTCTTTTTTAATTATAATTTGGCTACGAAATAATTAAAAGATGATGGTTTAGTGTTTTTCAAGAAACCAAAGCAAACTCATCAAAAATTCATTAAATTTTACTTGATTTTTAACTAGTTTTTCAACCTTTTCAATAACTGGTTTTTATCCGATTTTTCTCAAACCAAAGAGCAATGTTTTAGCCATCATAAACACATTAAGATACATCAATAAAGCTTGAATTCAAGCCTTGAAAGCTCATGGTTCAGTAGTAGCAGCAGCAATGACTTCCAAGTTACTTGAGTTTTAAACTTAATTTCATCAAAGAAACATGATCAAATCAACATATAAACACTCAATTTCAATCACCAAATAACTAATCATCAATCAAACTTGAAGTACACAATTAATTTTTAATTAATTTACCAAACTCTACCTCCGTATGAGAATCACAACAACCGAAGCTCCAGGAAAGGTTTTTGACTGAACAATTGAAGAAAAAAAGGTCAAAAATTGACTACTCTACCTTCTCCTCACTTTGGCTGAACCATGCAAGCTTGGGGGGAAACTCCACTGTCAATTTTTCCTGAAAAAAAGTGATGTCAACGTTAAGAGGAGGAAGATATAAACACTTTAATCGGATTAGATTTTTTATTGGAGTTACGGATTTTTAAGAAATCAAACGCCGAAGGTTCGTAGAGGTCACGGTTTTCTCTCTCTTCTTTCTCAGTTTTTTTCTTTCTTTTTTCTCAAAGTGGTTTGATGATGATGATGATGATTAATGATAGATGATGATGATTTCAGTAATTAAGTGACACGTGGGGGTTGGGCGTCAAGGTTATGTTAGGTCTCACGTTATAAAGTTGTTGAGTCAGCGATTCAAGTTATAAATATCTTAAACGGTAACTATGAAAGCTGGATATATTAAAACACAAGTAATAATATATATAGGGATGAATATATATAAGTTACTCAGATAAATGACATTAGTAACATAATGGTTATACGAATAGAAGATATATCATGAAACATTAGCAAAGCTAAGTTCACCGAAGAGTACTGATATTTACTCATATTGGCAGATTTTGAACTCGATAATAATATTATTAAATAAATCCTTATTTTAATTAAAGCGGGTAAAAATAAAATATTAATATAATAATAATAATTTTATCTTTTCTCAAAAGATCTCATTATAATAAAAATTATATAAAAATCCTAATTAATTTTAACCCTAGTTATCATAAAATTAATTTAATTATTCTTAATAAATAAGTTAAAAAAATAAAATAATAAAAAAGTCAAACTTATGAAAATAAATGATAACTTATTTATATTTAGATTTTCAAATGCGGGTCATTACATTCTACCCACCTTGAAAATAGTTCATTCTTGAAAATGGAAACAATAAAATAAGTTTGAACTCTACTTAAAGGAAATAGGATTCACGAAGAATAATACAGGCAACGTCAAGGATGAATATTCAAAAAGATTCAAGTGAAAGATAGGATCACAATCAGGCAAAGATATACATGAATGATAAGGTGTGGTTGAAAGAAGTAATCAAATCACATTTCAAGAAGGGAATCCGAGGCAAGGAATTCCAATGAAAATAAAGAAAGAAGAGATCACGCCAAGTCAAATAGCACGAATAAAGAGTATACGTCGAAACAAATCCAACTCTTAAAACGTAACTTCTAACAATACCAAACCCTGTGATTTGCATCACCTATTAATTCTATTTCGTCTATGACAATCCATTGGTGTTTTTGTATACACAAATCATCAGTATTAAGTTGGCCAAACCTAATACCGTAAGAGATGTACTGATCGACTAACAGCATCAATCAATAGACAATATGCATATAAAACTCAAGCTTTTGTTATTAAGACAAGACCTATTGCATGATAGGCACTCAGAGTGTGCAGTTAAGTATAATGAGTCTATTCCCAAGGCTTTACAGGAAGCACTTCTCTGATACCATATTGTAATGACCCAACTTCCAACACGTCATGATCGTACCAAATGTAAGGTGTTACTAGCCTACTTTCTTTGTTATCTATTTAATATTGAGCCTTTATATGTTGATCTGTCGACAGTTTTACTTAAAAAGTTAAAACTTTTTCGTCAAGAACAACTAACACAGATTCACACACTTAATATGAATAATATATTATAGTATTACAAACAAAATCAATTGTAAAACCTACCCCTTTAAATGAAACTTCAACTAACAAGGTGAAGGGAAAGAAATAACTTCTAGGGTTAAGTACGATTTTGGTCCCTAAGATAGAGGCTGAAAAAATGTTTTCTTCCCTAACATTTTTTTGCATATAAAATCATCTTTATGGTTTAACTTAGTTTTAAAATCATCATTTTTACCAAAATTTTATTTTTTATTACTAAACTACCCCTAGTTAAAAAAGTATAAAATGAAAAAAGAAAAAAAAGAAAGAGAACAAAGGGAAGGGGGAAGGGCAGAAAGGAAGAAGAAGAAATGGGAAGGTCAGAGGGGAAGACAAAGTAGGGGGAAGAGGAAAAGTGAGGGACAGATAAGGGGAAGAAGAAGGGGGAAGGGAAAGGGACGGACGAATGTCGACGCTAGTGTTCAACGTCAACGCCAGCAGATCCACAAGGATGGACGTCGCGCGCCCCTCGCCGTTTTTGCTCCTCTTCCTCGCTTGCTCACCGGTTGTTGCTAATCGTTGCCGGTCACCACTTTTCCTCGTCACTCGTTGCTGTGCTTCGCGTCCTCGCCGCTGTGCTTCGCGTCTTTGCCATTAGTCCTCCCTAGGGTTCCAATTTTGATTTATTGATTTGTTGATTTTGTTAATTACATTGTTGATTCTTCTATTTCTTCTGTTAATTATATTATTGAATTTTTTTATTTATGGATTTGTTGATTTTGTTAATTACATTATTTCTTATTATGATTCTATTATTGTTGTTGATTCTAATTCTGTTCTGCTTCCATGGTTTTTCAGCATCTATTTCTTTTGTTTCTGATTTTGGTTCCATTATCCATTGTTGTTGTTTATGCTTCTGGTTGCTTCTGCTTCTATTTCTTCCATTATCCATTGCTCTTGTTGTTGTTGTTGTTCTTTGGAGTTGAAAGAGATAATAATGGAGATTATACAAATTTGTTTTTTCATTTCTATTTCTACTTGTTTTTTATGTTTATTACATTGTTTCATCATTGTTGTTGCTGATGTTTTGATGAAGAAGAAGAAGAAAAAACAAGAAGAGATGATGTTGTGATAGAGAACAAGAAAAAAAAGAATAGAAAATGAGGATTGTGGAGAAAAAGGAAGGGTATTTCGTTCTGAAGGACAATTTTAAAACCAAGGTAAACCGTAGGGACGAATTCAAATGCAAAAAAAGGTTAGGGACAAAAAATATTTTTAACCCCTACCTTAGGGACCAAAATCATACTTAACCCAGAATTCTAATAGTAACTCAACTCGCAGCAAACTCTTTCTATGCTTCCACAGCTTCACAATAAGTCTTCGCAATTGTAGCTGAAAGGGTTGGAAAGAGGAGGTAAGAACTGGAGAGTTCTTAGTAGGGCCAGAGTGGATAATTAGGTTCATTTTATTTATTACACAGTAATCCCACAACAGAATACATACAACCTTCAATAAATATCCAACATCAACTAATAACAGGACACATACAAACTTAATAAATAAAGGAACACAAAAGTCAATCAATCATAAAACACACACAAAATCACAGAAATACACAGCTGGTACACGAAATCGTGATTCACACTTTTCAAAACTCCGTGCAGCTGACCAGCAAATGCACTGGGTCGTCCAAGTAATACCTTACGTGAGTAAGGGTCGATCCCATGGAGATTGTCGGCTTGAAGCAAGCTTTGGTCATCTTGTAAATCTCAGTCAGGCTGATTCAAATGGTTATGAAGCTTTGATAATTAAAAGATAAATAAACATAAAATAGAGATAGAGATACTTATGTAATTCATTGGTGGGAATTTCAGATAAGCGTATGGAGATGCGTTATTCCTTCTGAATCTCTGGTTTCCTACTGCCTTCATTCAATCATTCATACTCCTTTCCATGGCAAGCTGTATGTTGGGGATCACTGTTGTCAATGGCTACCTCCCGTCCTCTCAGTGAAAATGGTCCTCTACGGTTTCTGTATGGCTAATCAACTGTCGGATTTCTCGTCTCGGATGAAAAATACCAGGCACAGCTATCGCATGGCTAATCAACTGTTGGAATAAGATCAATGATCCTTTTGCGCACTGTCACTGCACCCCATAGTCATGAGTTTAAAGCTCGTCACAGTCATCCCTTCCCAGATCCTACTCGGAATACCACAGACAAGGTTTAGACCTTCCGGATCTCAGGAATGCTGCCAATTGTTTCTAGTTTATACCACAAAGGTTCTAATCTCAGATTCAGATGCCCCATTGTCAGAGGAGAAATGATGTGAATCGTTGATTAGAGTCCCAAGAGATATGCATTCAAGCTTGTTTTCATGTAGAACGGAAGTGTTTGTTAGGAACGCATTCATAAGTGAGAATGGTGATGAGTGTCACTTGATCATCACATTCATCATGTTCTTGTGTGTGAATGAATATCTTGGAATAAGAATAAGCTTGAATTGAATAGAAGAACAATAGTACTTTGCATTAATAATCGAGAAACAGCAGAGCTCCACACCTTAATCTATGAGGTGTAGAAACTCCACCGTTGAAAATACATAAGTGATGAAGGTCCAGGCATGGCCGAATGGCCAGTCCCCATAAAGTCTAAGATAGAATAAATCTGATCAAAGATGATCTAAGGATAATCCAAAGATGTGAGTACAATAGTAAAAAGTCCTATTTATACTAAACTAGTTACTAGGGTTACAGAAATAAGTAAATTATGCAGAAATCCACTTCCGGGCCCACTTGGTGTGTGCTTGGGCTGAAAATTGAAGCTTTCATGTGTAGAGACTTTTCTTGGAGTTAAACGCCAGCTTTTATGCCAGTTTGGGTGTTTAACTCCAGCTTTTATCCTGTTTCTGGCGTTTAACGCCAGAATAGGGTAGGAAGTTGGCATTTGAACGCCAGTTTGCGTCGTCAAAACTCGGACAAAGTATGGACTATTATATATTGCTGGAAAGCCCAGGATGTCTACTTTCCAACGAAATTAAGAGCGCGCAATTTGGGTTTCTGTAGCTCCAACAAATCCATTTCGAGTGTAGGGAGGTCAAAATCCAACAGCATCTACAGTCCTTTTTCAGCCTCTGAATCAGATTTTTGCTCAGGTCCCTCAATTTCAGTCAGAAAATACCTGAAATCATAGGAAAACACACAAACTCATAGTAAAGTCCAGAAATGTGAATTTTGCTTAAAAACTAATAAAAATATACTGAAAAGTAGCTAGATCCTACTAAAAACTACCTAAAAATAATGCTAAAAAGCGTATAAATTATCCGCTCATCACAACACCAAACTTAAATTGTTGCTTGTCCCCAAGCAACTGAAAACAAAATAGGATAAAAAGAAGAGAATATACAATGAATCTCACAATATCAATGAAACTTAGTCCTAATTAGTTGAGCGGGGCTAGTAGCTTTTTGCTTCTAAATAGTTTTGGCATCTCACTTTATCCTTTGAAGATCCAATGGAATGCCTGAACTCATCTATGTCTCTTCCTTGCTTTTATTGCTCTTCCCTCATGGCTATTTGATCTTCTCTAATCTCATGGAGAATGATGGAGTGCTCTTGGTGCTCCACCTTTAGTTGGTCCATGTTGTAACTCAAGCCTTCCAAAGAGGTGTTGAGGTACTCCCAATAGTTGTGTGGAGGAAAGTGCATCCCTCGAGGCATCTCAGGATTTCATGAGGAATTTTCTCATGCTCTTGTTGAGGTCAATGAGTGGGCTCTCTTATTTGCTCCATCCTCTTTTTAGTGATGGGCTTGTCCTCTTCAATGAGGATGTCTTCCTCTATGACAATTCCCGCTAAACTTCATAGGTGACAAATGAGATGAGGAAAGGCTAACCTTGCCAAAGTGGAGGACTTGTTAGCTACCTTGTAGAGTTCTAGAGGTATGATCTCATGAACTTCCATCTCCTCCCCAATCATGATACTATGGATCATGATGGCCCGATCCACAGTTACTTCGGATCGGTTGCTAGTAGGAATGATAGAGCGTTGGATGAACTCCAACCATCCTCTAGCCACAGGCTTAAGGTCCGGTCTTCTCAATTGAACCGGCTTGCCTCTTGAGTCTCTTTTTCATTGAGCTCCTTCCACACATATGTCCATGAGGACTTGGTCCAACCTTTGATCAAAGTTGACCCTTCTAGTGTAGGGATGTGCATTTTCTTGCATTATTGGCAAGTTGAACGCCAACCTTACATTTTTCGGACTAAAATCTAAGTATTTTCCCCGAACCATTGTAAGCCAATTCTTTGGATTCGGGTTCATACTTTGATCATGGTTCCTAGTGATCCATGCATTGGCATAGAACTCTTGAACCATTAAGATTACGACTTGTTGAATGGGGTTGATGAGAACTTCCCAACCTCTTCTTCGGATCTCATGTCGGATCTCCGGATACTCATTCCTTTTGAGCATGAAAGGAACCTCAGGGATCACATTCTTCTTGGCCACAACTTCATAGAAGTGATCTTGATGGACCTTTGAGATGAATCTCTCCATCTCTCATGACTCGGAGGTGGAAGCTTTTGCCTTCTCTTTCCTCTTTCTATAGGTTTCTCTGGCCTTAGGTGCCATAAATAGTTATGGAAAAACAAAAAGCAATGCTTTTACCACACCAAACTTAAAAGGTTTGCTCGTCCTCGAGCAAAAGAAGAAAGAAAGAAGGGGAAGAAAAAGAAAATGGAGGAGATGGAGGGTGGTAGTGAATTCGGCCAAGGGGGTATAAGGTGATTGTGATGTGTGAAAATGAAGGATGGATGAGGGGTTTATATAGGAGTGGGGGGAGGGTTGGGTGCGTGTATTTTAGGTTGGGTTTGGGAGGGAAAGGATTTTGAATTTTGGAGGTAGCTGAGGTTTTTGGGGAAGAGATATGGAGGTGATTGGTGAAGGGTATTTGGGGTAGAGAGATGGAGGTGATTGGTGAAGGGTATTTGGGAAAGAGTGTTATGAAAAGGTGAGAGGGAGAGAGAGAGAACGAGTTGAGGTGGTCAAGGACTTCTCATCCCTGCTCCATTTAGGCATGCAAAATGCCCTTAGAGTGCAATTCTAGCATTAAACGCCAGGTTGTTGCCTGTTTCTAGCGTTTAACGCCAGCTTTTCTTCCCTTTCTGGCATTTAATGCCAGCTTGGTGCCCTGTTCTGGCGTTAAATGCCAGTCTGGTACCCATTTCTGGCATTAAACGCCTAGAATGGTGCTAGACTGGGCATTTAACGCCCATCCTGCTACCCTTATTACCGTTTAAACACCAGTAAGTTCTTTCTCCAGGGTGTTCTATTTGTAATGCTATTTTTGAATTTGCTCTAATTTTTGGAGTTATTTTTGTGACTCCATATGATCATCAACCTAAAAAAAACATAAAACAATAATGGAAATTTAACATAGATAGATAAAAATTGGGTTCCCTCCCAATAAGCGCTTCTTTAATGTCAATAGCTTGACAGTGGGCTCTCATGAAGCTTCACAGATAATCAGAGCATGGTTGTGGCCTCTTGACACCAAACTTAGAGTTTAGTTGTGACCTCTCAACACCAAACTTAGAGTTTGGTTGTGGCCTCCCAACACCAAACTTAGAGTTTGAATGTGGGGGCTTTAGTTGACTGGTGCACGAAATTGTGATCATCAATGGCGCCATCAACATGGTACGCACAATTGTAATCTCAACTCTTTATCACAACTTCGCACAACTAACCAGCAAGTGCACTGGGTCGTCCAAGTAATAAACCTTACGCGAGTAAGGGTCGATCCCACGGAGATTGTTGGTATGAAGCAAGCTATGGTCATCTTGTAAATCTCAGTCAGGCAGACTCAAATGGTTATGGATGATGAATAAAACATAAAGATAAAGATAGAGATACTTATGTAATTCATTGGTAAGAATTTCAGATAAGCGTATGGAGATGCTTTGTCCCTTCCGTCTCTCTGCTTTCCTACTGTCTTCATCCAATCCTTCTTACTCCTTTCCATGGCAAGCTGTATGTAGGGTTTCACCGTTGTCAGTGGCTACCTCCCATCCTCTCAGTGAAAATGTTCAACGCACCCTGTCAACATTCAAGCCTTGTTTGCTTGTAGAACAGAAGTGGTTGTTAGGCACTCGTTTATAAGTGAGAATAATGATGAGTGTCACATAATCATCACATTCATCATGTTCTTGGGTGCAAATGAATATCTTAGAACAAGAATAAGCTGAATTGAATAGAAGAACAATAGTAATTGCATTAATACTCAAGGTACAGCAGAGCTCCACACCTTAATCTATGGTGTGTAGAAACTCCACCGTTGAAAATACATAAGAACAAGGTCTAGGAATGGCCGAGAGGCCAGACCCCGTGATCTAAGATAGCATAAGACTAAAGATAGCTACCAAGATCTGATCTAAGAACTAGATGTCCAAAGATGAAAATACAATAGCAAAAGGTCCTATTTATAGAGAACTAGTAGCCTAGGGTATACAGAGATGAGTAAATGACATAAAAATCCACTTCCAGGCCCACTTGGTGTGTGCTTGGGCTGAGCATTGAAGCATTTTCG
>NC_029780.3:60798186-60798349 GCF_000817695.3 Arachis duranensis | reverse complement strand
AAAATCTCGAAAAAAGTATAGACTATTATACATTGCTGGAAAGCCCAGGATGTCTACTTTTCAACGCCATTAAGAGCGCGCTAATTGGGCTTCGGTAGCTCCAGAAAATCCACTTTGAGTGCAGGGAGGTCAGAATCCAACAGCATCTGCAGTCCTTTTCAGC
>NC_029780.3:60796681-60796902 GCF_000817695.3 Arachis duranensis | reverse complement strand
ACCACCTTATAAAGTTCTTGGGCTATAACCTCATGAACTTCTACTTCCTCTCCAATCATGATGCTATGAATCATGATGGCCGGGTCTAGAGTAACTTCAGACCGGTTGCTAGTGGGAATGATTGAGCATTGGATAAACTCCAACCATCCCCTAGCTACGGGCTTGAGGTCATGCCTTCTCAATTGAACCGGCTTCCCTCTTGAATTTCTCTTCCATTGAGT
>NC_029780.3:60795003-60796527 GCF_000817695.3 Arachis duranensis | reverse complement strand
GGACTAAAATCTAAGTATTTCCCCCGAACCATTGCAAGCCAATTCTTTGGGTCTGGGTTCGCACTTTGATCATGGTTCTTGGTGATCCATGCATTGGCATAGAACTCTTGAACCATTAAGATTTCGACTTGTTGAATAGGGTTGGTAAGAACTTCCCAACCTCTTCTTCGAATCTCATGTCGGATCTCTGGATATTCACTCTTTTTGAGTTTGAAAGGGACCTCGGGGATCACCTTCTTCAAGGCTACAACTTCATAGAAGTGGTCTTGATGCAACCTTGAGATGAATCTCTCCATCTCCCATGACTCGGAGGTGAAAGCTTTTGCCTTCCCTTTCCTCTTTCTAGAGGTTTCTCCGGCCTTGGATTCCATAAATGGTTATGGAAAAACAAAAAGCAATGCTTTTATCACACCAAACTTAAAAGATTTGCTCGTCCTCGAGCAAAAGAAGAAAGAAGAGAGTAGAAGAAGAAGAAATAGAGGAGATGGAGATGGCTTTGAGGTTCGGCCAAAGGGGGAGAAGTAGTGTTTAGGTTGTGTGAAAATGAAGGAGTGAAGATGGGTTTATATAGGGGTGGAGAGAGGGGTAAGGTTCGGTTATGGGAGGGTGGGTTTGGGAGGGAAAGTGGTTTGAATTTGAATGGTGAGGTAGGTGAGGTTTTATGAAGGATGGATGTGAGTGGTAAAGAGAAAGATGGGATTTGATAGGTGAGGGGTTTTTGGGGAAGAGGTGTTGAGGTGATTGGTGAATGGGTGAAGAAGAAGAGAGAGGGTGGTTGGGTAGGTGGGGATCCTATGGGGTCCACAGATCCTAAGGTGTCAAGGAAAAGTCATCCCTGCACCAAGTGGCGAGCAAAAATGCTCTCTATGCCAATTTTGGCGTTAAACGCCGGGCTGGTGCCCATTTCTGGCGTTTAACGCCAACTTCTTGCCCTTTCCTGGCGTTTGATGAGCGGATAATTATACGCTTTTTGGCATTATTTTTAGGTAGTTTTTAGTAAGTTCAAGCTACTTTTAGGGATTTTTTCATTAGTTTTTATGTTAAATTCACATTTCTGGACTTTACTATGAGTTTGTGTGTTTTTCTATGATTTCAGGTAATTTCTGGCTGAAATTGAGGGACTTGAGCAAAACTCTGAAAAAGGCTGACAAAAGGACTACTGATGCTGTTGGAATCTGACCTCCCTGCACTCAAAATAGATTTTCTGGAGCAACAGAAGTCCAAATGGCGCGCTCTCAATGGCGTTGGAAAGTAGACATCCAGAGCTTTCCAGCAATATATAATAGTTCATACTTTATTCGGAAATTGACGACGTAACTTGGCGTTGAACGCCAAGTACATGTTGCTGTCTGGAGTTAAACGCCAGAAACACGTCATGATCCGGAGTTGAACGCCCAAAACACGTTATAACTTGGCGTTCAACTCCAAGAAAAGCCTCAGCTTGTGGATAGATCAAACTCAGCCCAAACATACACCAAGTGGGCCCCGGAAGTGGATTTATGCATCAATTACTTACTCATGTAA
>NC_029780.3:60790604-60792773 GCF_000817695.3 Arachis duranensis | reverse complement strand
TTTAAGTTACTGCAATTTACATTTCTTGCACTTTAAGTTTCAGTCATTTACTTTCTTGTTCTTTAAGATTCAGCAAGTTTATTTTCCTGTTCTTTAATTTACTGCAATTCTCCCTTCTCCCTTTATATTCCAAGCAATTTAGCTTCTGTTAAAACTAAACCACTCAACCAATATTTGATTCGCTTGACTAAATCAACCACTAAACTAAAATTGCTCAATCCTTCAATCCCTGTGGGATCGACCTCACTCATGTGAGTTATTATTACTTGATGCGACCCGGTACACTTGCCGGTGAGTTTTGTGTTGGATCGTTTTCCACACATCAAGTTTTTGGTGCCGTTGCCGGGGATTGAAATAGATTGACAATGATTAAGTGAAGTGGAGGTCTAGATCAAGCACTTTTTCTTTTCTGTTATTTTAATTTTGACTAACATACTAACTGTTTGAGGAATTGCCTCTATTAACTCGCTAACAAGTTATCTCAATTAACTGCACTCAATTTTCAAGCGTGCTGTTGTTTGGTCATTTTGATTGTTTGCGTACGAGTTGCTACAAACCAAGGATATCATGACATGAAGCCACCACTTTTTACACTCATCAAGAACAATTGTTCTTATGACGGAAATCCATTGGAAGATCCTCAACAGCACATATCTACTTTTCTGAGAACTTGTAATGCGGTCAAAACCGATGGTCCAGATCATGACACTTACAAGATCCTGTTCTTCCCTTTCTCATTAAAGGGTGAAGCTGCACAATGGTTTGAAACTTTTCCCCAAGGAAGTATCACTAGTTGGGATGATTTGGTCACCAAATTTCTGGCCAAATTCACCTCATCCAGACAGATCATCCAGTTGAAAGAGAAGGAACATCTATTCACACAAGGGGAGGAAGAACCACTTTTCAAAGCCTGGGAAAGATACAAGAAAGCAACTGATAAAGTGGGCTTCCGAGCTTTCTATGAAGGATTGACCCCAGAAACAAGAAGAGCAGTGGACCACTTCTCAGATGGTCTACTCAAAGCAACAACAACTACCCAAGGAAATGCAAACTTCAATGACAAAGGAATCAACAACCAACATTCATTTGAGGAACCACAGAATGTAATCTCAGAAAAAGAAGTGATGAATATTGAAGGGGTGAATGCGTTCAAGGACCTAAACAGACAAATGCACCATCAACCACAGCAAAACATGGAGCTGTCTGCTGCAGTGAATGCCAAATTTCTACCATGGAGACCTCATTCTTATATGAGAATGAGGGAGTCTCAACATCAAGAATAAGGAAGTTTCTACCAGGGCAACTCCATGACCACAAACAATCAACATCCCCCACCCACTAATACCACTCAAAGCCAATACTCACAACACAGACACTCCCAGACTCATCTCAACTGGAGAAGGAACGAGTACCAAAATCACAAACCAAGGGACTTCAATTATAACAACCCCAACTTCACAAACCAACAAAAACACCATTACATCAATAACAATCATCACATGCCACCATTACACCCACCCTTCCAACCTTTAACACCTCATAACCAACCAATTTCACAAGACTCTCAGAGAATCACAGATTTGGAGATCCTAATAGAGAGAATGATGAAATACCAAGAGGAAACAACAAGGAACCAAACAATGTTAATCAAAGGAATTGAGGAGCAGATAGCTCAACTAGCGAAGTACTTTGCAGAAATGGGTGAGAAGAAACCAAGTACTTTCCTCAAAATCATTGAAGACAAACCAACCAACAACGAAGATGCTACAAAGAAAGAAGGATGGAAAAGGATCATAGAGGACAATAAGAAAATACTGGATAAAGGAAGTACCAGCCAAGAAAAACACAACAAGGAATTCTTTCAAGGAGAGACAGAGGATAGAACTAAACAAAAGCAAAAAATCCTCACTGGAAAGTTTTCACTAGGGGATCGAGTGATGATCAATATTCAAACCATGAAGGTATCCCCACAGTTGTCTGATCACTACATTGTGACTAAGATCCTTCCACAAGAATTTATAGAGGTCATCAAAGAGGAAACCGGAAGGAAGTTCACAGTGAAGAAAGACAAGCTAAGGCACTGTGATTTTCAACCTCCATGATCAGCAAAAAATAGAAGATGTCAAGCTAGTGACAATAAAAGAGCGCTTGTTGGGAGGCAACCCAACC
>NC_029780.3:60788783-60790121 GCF_000817695.3 Arachis duranensis | reverse complement strand
ACTCCATTTATGCATACTAACCATATAATTAAGGGCTTGAGAAGCAAGCAACTTTGAGAATTATGCAGGACATGAGTCAACAATTAAAGACATTATGCATCTTAACTCAAAGAGAACACAACAGAAGGAAGAAGCAAAGGACTGCAACTTCGAAGGTTGTATCTAAACTTAATCCTTGTTGCTGTGAAATGTTTTGAATCTGGAAACCATTGTATATCCTGCTAAAGTGTTTATCCAGTTGTAAGTGAAATTGTTTGTTAAAAATGCTAAATCTGCATAATACTTGTTGTCCATCACTTAGCTGAATTTTGTTTTGTTTCCCATATGCTTAAATAAAAGAGATTTGTTTGAATTGAAAAGTGAAATATCCAATGTTGCATAAGTAACACAAACATAGATAAACATAAGCATGAAAATTCGAAAAACAAGAAAATAGAGAACAAGGAAATTAAAGAACGGGTCCACCTAAGTGATGGTGGCTTGTTCTTCCTCTTGAAGATCTTATGGAGTGCTTGAGCTCCTCAATGTCTCTTCCTTGTCTTTGTTGCTCCTCTCTCATGATACTTTGATCTTCTCTAATTTCATGGAGGAGGATGGAATGTTCTTGGTGCTCCACCCTTAGTTGTCCCATGTTGGAACTTAATAAACTCAGAATCCAGATAGTGTTATTGGTTCTCCTAGTTAAGTATGATGATTCTTGAACACAGCTACTTTATGAGTCTTGGCTGTGGCCCAAAGCACTTTGTCTTCCAGTATTACCACCGGTTACATACATGCCACAGACACATAATTGGGTGAACCTTTCCAGATTGTGACTCAACTTTGCTAGAGTCCCCAATTGGAGGTGTCCAGGGTTCTTAAGCACACTCTTTTTGCCTTGGATCACACTTTTATTTCTTTCTTTTTCTTTCTTTTTCTCTTTCTCCTTTTTTTTCGCTTCTTTTTTTTTATATTCACTGCTTTTTCTTGCTTCAAGAATCATTTTTATGATTTTTCAGATCCTCAGTAACATGTCTCCTTTTTCATCAATCTTTCAAGAGCCAACCATTCATGAACAACAAATTCAAAAGACATATGCACTGTTTAAGCATACATTCAGAAAACAAAAGTATTGCCACCACATCAAAATAATTAAACTGTTATAAAATTCAAAATTCATGCAATTCTTTCCTTTTCAATTAAGCACGTTTTTATTCAAGAAAGGTGATGGATTCATAGGACATTCATAACTTTAAGGCATAGACACTAAGACACTAATGATCATGAGACACAAACATAGATAAACATAAGCATGAAAATTCGAAAAACAAGAAAATAGAGAACAAGGAAATTAAAGAA
>NC_029780.3:60782756-60785273 GCF_000817695.3 Arachis duranensis | reverse complement strand
GGCAGCATCCTGTGCACCAAGGCACCATTCTGGCGCATCATGGCATGATTCTGGCAGCATCAGCATGCACCGTGGCACATTTCTGGCGCACCAATTTTTCCTGCCCTGCCCTCCGCGAGGGCAGGGCAGTGTTCTGCACACCAGACCGCACCAAGCCGCACCAAGCCGCACCAAGCAAGCACCAACACGCACCAAATCCTGCCCTGCCCTCCACAAGGGCAGGGCAGCCTCCTGGGAGCTATTATTTTTGGGCCAAAATTCAATTAAAATTCCATTTTAATTCATTTCTTCACCAAATCAAAAGCCCATCCAAATCCCAAAATCCAAGAATAGAAAGTGTATAAATAGGAGCTAGTTTGATGTAATTAGGATCTTTTGCTTTGCTTTTGAATTTTTCACTTTCTTTGAGCTCTGAATTTTATTGGAACTTCTCTTGGTGTCTTCACTGAGATTTCAGAGAATTAGGGAGGAGAATTGATCTCTCTTCTTCCTCGTTCTTGCTTGAGTCTTTTTAATTTCCTTGTTTTGAGTCTTGGGTGTTAAGAATTGAGGAAATTCTGTCTCAATCTCCACTCAAGAACTCCTTAGTTTCTTTTATGCATAATTGAATCCATTCACATTCTCTTTACTGTTTCTTCTTCAATTTCTTGTCAATTGCTTTGATAACTTGGATCTGGGAAGGTAATTGAGATCTAGGCTCTGCTACCTAGTCTCTTGAACCCTGAGATCCCAATTTACTTTTGGTTCTTCTGTGAACCTTGCTGCACTTTAATTTCAATTTCTGTTTGAATCCTCATTGCTTCCAATTCAATTTCTGCTCTACTAATTGTGGCAATTCAATTTATCTTTGTTTAGATTCTGCAATCCCAGTCCTCAAAGCCCTTTTACATTCAAGCACTTTACATTCCTTGCCATTTAAGTTACTGCAATTTACATTTCTTGCACTTTAAGTTTCAGTCATTTACTTTCTTGTTCTTTAAGATTCAGCAAGTTTACTTTCCTGTTCTTTAATTTACTACAATTTCCCCCTCTCCCTTTACATTCCAAGCAATTTATATTCTGTTAAATACAACCCACTCAACCAAAACTTGACTTGCTTGACTAAATCAACCACTAAACTAAAATTGCTCAATCCTTCAATCCCTGTGGGATCGACCTCACTCATGTGAGTTATTATTACTTGATGCGACCCGGTACACTTGCCGGTGAGTTTTGTGTTGGATCGCTTTCCACACATCAAGTTTTTGGCGCTGTTGCCGGGGATTGAAATAGATTGACAATGATTAAGTGAAGTGGAGGTCTAGATCAAGCACTTTTTCTTTATTTTTTACTAACATACTAACTGTTTGAGAAATTGCCTCTATTAACTCGCTAACAATTTATTTCAATTAGCTGCACTCAATTCTCAAGCGTGCTGTTGTTTGGTCATCTTGATTGTTTGCGTACGAGTTTCTACAGACAAAGGGTATCATGACATGAAGCCACCACTTATTACACTCATCAAGAACAATTGTTCTTATGACGGAAATCCATTGGAGGACCCTCAACAGCACATATCTACTTTCCTGAGAACTTGTAATGCGGTCAAAACCGATGGTCCAGATCATGACACTTACAAGATCCTGTTCTTCCCTTTCTCATTAAAGGGTGAAGCTGCACAATGGTTTGAAACTTTTCCCCAAGGAAGTATCACTAGTTGGGATGATTTGGTCACCAAATTTCTGGCCAAATTCACCTCATCCAGACAGATCATCCAGTTGAAAGAGAAGGATCATCTATTCACACAAGGGGAGGAAGAACCACTTTTCAAAGCCTGGGAAAGATACAAGAAACCAACTGATAAAGTGGGTTTCCGAGCTTTCTATGAAGGATTGACCCCAGAAACAAGAAGAGCAGTGGACCACTTCTCAGATGGTCTACTCAAAGCAACAACAACTACCCAAGGAAATGCAAACTTTAATGACAAAGGAATCAACAACCAACATTCATTTGAGGAACCACAGAATGCAATCTCAGAAAAAGAAGTGATGAATATTGAAGGGTGAATGCGTTCAAGGACCAAAACAGACAAATGCACCATCAACCACAGCAAAACATGGAGCTGTCTGCTGCAGTGAATGCCAAATTTCCACCATGGAGACCTCATTCTTATCTGAGAATGAGGGAGTCTCAACATCAAGAACAAGGAAGTTTCTACCAGGGCAACTCCATGACCACAAACAATCAACATCCCCCACCCACTAATAACACTCAAAGCCAATACTCACAACACAGACACTTCCAGACTCATCTCAACTGGAGAAGGAACGAGTACCAAAATCACAAACCAAGGGATTTCAATTATAACAACCCCAACTTCACAAACCAACAAAAACACCATTACAGCAATAACAACCATTACATGCCACCATCACACCTGCTCTTCCAACCTTTAACACCTCATAACCAACCAATCTCACAAGACTCTCAGAGAATCACAGACTTGGAGATCCTAATAGAGAGAATGATGAAACACCA
>NC_029780.3:60777356-60780435 GCF_000817695.3 Arachis duranensis | reverse complement strand
TTTTTCTGCCCTGCCCTCCGCGAGGGCAGGGCAGCATCCTGTGCACCAAGGCACCATTCTGGCGCATCATGGCATGATTCTGGCAGCATCAGCACGCACCGTGGCACATTTCTGTCGCACCAATTTTTCCTGCCCTGCCCTCCGCGAGGGCAGGGCAGCGTTCTGCGCACTAGACCGCACCAAGCCGCACCAAGCCGCACCAAGCAAGCACCAACACGCACCAAATCCTGCCCTGCCCTCCACAAGGGCAGGGCAGCCTCCTGGGAGCTATTATTTTTGGGCCGAAAATTCAATTAAAATTCCATTTTAATTTATTTCTTCACCAAATCAAAAGCCCATCCAAATCCCAAAATCCAAGAATAGAAAGTGTATAAATAGGAGCTAGTTTGATGTAATTAGGACCTTTTGCTTTGCTTTTGAAATTTTCACTTTCTTTGAGCTCTGAATTTTATTGGAACTTCTCTTGGTGTCTTCACTGAGATTTCAGAGAATTAGGGAGGAGAACTCTTGGTGTCTTCACTGAGATTTCAGAGAATTGGGGAGGAGAATTGATCTCTCTTCTTCCTCGTTCTTGCTTGAGGCTTTTTAATTTCCTTGTTTTGAGTCTTGGGTGTTAAGAATTGAGGAAATTCTGTCTCAATCTCCACTCAAGAACTCCTTAGTTTCTTTTCTGCATAATTGAATCCATTCACATTCTGTTTACTGTTTCTTCTTCATTTTCTTGTCAATTGCTTTGAGAACTTGGATCTGGGAAGGTAATTGAGATCTAGGCTCTGCTACCTAGTCTCTTGAACCCTGTTTTAGGCTCTGCTACCTAAGCTCTTGAGTCCTGAGATCACAATTTACTTAGGTTCTTCTGTGAACCTCTGCTGCACTTTATTTCTTTTCTGTTTGAATGCCTATTGTCTCTGATTCAATTTTTGCTCCTTTGATTGTTGCAATTTACTTTCTCTTTGTTTAGATTCTGCAATCCCAGTCCTCAAATCCCTTTTATATTCAAGCAATTTACATTTCTTGCACTTTAAGTTTCTGCAATTTACATTTCTTGCACTTTAAGTTTCAGTCATTTACTTTCTTGTTCTTTAAGATTCAGCAAGTTTACTTTCCTGTTCTTTAATTTACTGCAATTTCCCCCTTCTCCCTTTACATTCCAAGCAATTTATATTCTGTTAAATACAACCCACTCAACCAAAACTTGACTCGCTTGACTAAATCAACCACTAAACTAAAATTGCTCAATCCTTCAATCCCTGTGGGATCGACCTCACTCATGTGAGTTATTATTACTTGATGCGACCCGGTGCACTTGCCGGTGAGTTTTGTGTTGGATCGCTTTCCACACATCAGTATTCTGAGTAGGATTCCGGTATTGAATGACTGTGACGAACTTCAAACTCCTGAAGGCTGGGTGTGATGACAAACGCAAAAGAACCAATGGATTCTACTCCAACCTGATTAAGAACCGACAGATGATTAGCCGTGCTGTGACAGAGCA
This sequence comes from Arachis duranensis, assembly GCF_000817695.3. Taxonomy (NCBI): domain Eukaryota; kingdom Viridiplantae; phylum Streptophyta; class Magnoliopsida; order Fabales; family Fabaceae; genus Arachis; species Arachis duranensis. Next base: position 60,778,940 of record NC_029780.3, on the reverse strand, counting down.
TTTGGACCATTTTCACTGAGAGGATGGGATGTAGCTATCAACAAGGGTGATGCCTCCAGACGATTAGCCGTGCAGTGACAGCGCATAGGACCATTTTTCTGAGAGGATTAAAAGTAGCCATTGATGATGGTGATGCCCTACATACAGCTTGCCATGGAAAGGAGTAAGAAGGATTGGATGAGAGCAATAAGAAAGTAGAGATTCAAAAGGATTCTAGCATCTCCACACGCCTATCTGAAATTTCCACTATTGATTTACATAAGTATTTCTATCCCTTTTTATTTTATTTATCTTTTAAATTATCTAATCCAATTACATTTGACCCTATGAATCCACTTAACTGAGATTTACAAGGTGACCATAGCTTGCTTCATACCAACAATCTCTGTGGGATCGACCTTTACTCACGTAAGGTATTACTTGGATGACCCAGTACACTTGCTGGTAAAGTTGAATGAAGTTGTGATCATAAATTCCAATAGAGCCAATTTTTAAATCTCATGCAGATACAAAGAGGATCACAATTTCGTCCACCAAGTTTTTGGCGCCGTTGCCGGGGATTGTTCGAGTGTGGACAACTGACGGTTCATCCTGTTACTCAGATTAGGTAATTTTCTTTTCAAAAACTTTTTCAAAATTTTTCTTTTCTTTTTCGTTTTTCCAAAAATATTTTCAAAAAAAAATTAATAAAAATCCAAAAAAATTAATAAAATAAAAAAAAACTAAAAATATTTTATGTTTCTTGTTTGAGTCTTGATTCAATTTTTAAGTTTGGTGTCAGTCGCATGCTTTAAAAATTTTTCTTGCATTTTTCGAAAATTCCATGCATTCATAGTGTTCTTTATGATCTTCAAGTTGTTCTTGACAAGTCTTCTTGTTTGATCTTGATGATTTCTTGTTTTGTGTTATTTGTTGTTTTTCTTGTGCATCTTTGCATTCATATTTTCCAAGCATTAAAAATTTCTAAGTTTGGTGTCTTGCATGTTTTCTTTGCATCAAAAATTTTTTCAAAATTATGTTCTTGATGTTCATCATGATCTTCAAAGTGTTCTTGATGTTCATCTTGACATTCATAGTGTTCTTGCATGCATCTTGTGTTTTGATCCAAAATTTTCATGTTTTGGGCCATATTTGTGTTTTTCTCTCTCCTCATTAATAATTCAAAAAAAAATCAAAAAATATCTTTTCCTTATTTTCCCCAAATTTTCGAAATTTTGGGTTGACTTGGTCAAAAACTTTTTAAAAATTAGTTGTTTCTTACAAGTCAAGTCAAAATTTCAATTTTAAAAATCTTATCTTTTCAAAATCTTTTTCAAAAATTATATCTTTTTCATTTTTTTTTCTATTTCTCGAAAATTTCAAAATTCTTTTCCAAACTATTTTTCAAAATCTTTTTCTTATCTTTATATCATATTTTCGAAAATTAGCTAACAATTAATGTGATTGATTCAAAAATTTGAAGTTTGTTACTTTCTTGTTAAGAAAGGTTCAATCTTTAAGTTATAGAATCTTATCTTGTAGTTTCTTGTTAGTGAAGTAAGTAATTTCAAATTTTTGAATTAAATCTTTTTATCTTTTATCTTA
>NC_029780.3:60774795-60776270 GCF_000817695.3 Arachis duranensis | reverse complement strand
CCATATTGGCTCAGAACAAAGTGTTGACTCAACAGGTCAACATGATCTCTCAAAATCTGAATGGATGGCAACATGCATCCAACAGTACTAAAGAGGCAGCTTCTGAAGAAGCTTATGATCCTGAGAACCCTGCCATGGCAGAGGTTAATTACATGAGTGAACCTTACGGAAACACCTATAATTCATCATGGAGAAATCATCTAAATTTCTCATGGAAGGATCAACAAAAGCCTCAACAAGCCTTTAACAATAGTGGACGCAATAGGCTGAGCAATAGCAAGCCTTTTCCATCATCTTCTCAGCAACAGACAGAGAATTCTGAACAAAGCACTTCTAATCTAGCCAATCTAGTCTCTGATCTGTCAAAAGCCACTTTTAGTTTCATGAGTGAAACAAGATCCTCCATCAGAAATATGGAGGCACAAGTGGGCCAGCTGAGTAAGAAAGTCATTGAAACTCCTCCTAGTATTCTCCCAAGCAATACAGAAGAGAATCCAAAAGGAGAGTGCAAGGCCATCGATGTAATCAATATGGCCGAATGCACAAGGGAGGAGGAGGACGAAAATCCTAGTGAGGAAGACCTCCTGGGACGTCTCTCAAGCAAGAAGGAGTTTTCTATTAAGGATCCAAAGGAATCTGAGGCTCATATAGATACCATAGAGATTCCATTAAATCTCCTTCTGCCATTCATGAGCTCTGAAGACTATTCTTCCTCTGAAGAGGATGAAGATGTGACTGGAGAGCAAGTTGCTCAATATTTAGGAGCTATCATGAAGCTGAATGCCAAGTTGTTTGGTAATGAGACTTGGGAAAGTTAACCTCCCTTGCTCATTAGTGAACTAGATACCTGGATTCAGCAAATTCTACCTCAAAAGAGACAAGATCCTAGCAAGTTCTTAATACCTTGTACCATAGGCACCATGACCTTTGCAAAAGCTCTGTGTGATCTGGGGTCAGGGATAAATCTTATGCCACTCTCTGTAATGGAGAAGCTGGGGATCATTGAGGTACAACCTGTCTTGTTCTCATTACAATTGGCAGACAAGTCATTAAGACAAGCTTATGGAATAGTGGAGGACGTGTTAGTAAAGGTTGAAGGCCTTTACATCCCTGCTGATTTCATAATCTTAGACACTAGGAAGGAAGAGGATGAATGCGTTATCCTTGGAAGACCTTTCCTAGCCACAGCAGGAGCTGTGATAGATGTCAACAGAGGTGAATTAGTCCTTCAATTGAATGGGGACTACCTTGTTTTCAAGGCACATGGCCATCCCTCTGTGACAAAAGAGAGTAAGCATGATGAGCTTCTCTCAGTTCGGAGTCAAGAAGAGCCCCCACAGTCAAACTCTAAGTTTGGTGTTTGGAGGCCACAACCAAACTCTAAGTTTGGTGTCAAGATCCCATATCCAAACTCTAAGTTTGGTATTGGGACTATACAACATTGACCTGATCACCTTTGTGGCTCCATGAGAGCC
>NC_029780.3:60773473-60774439 GCF_000817695.3 Arachis duranensis | reverse complement strand
CACCTCAGGATCTGTGGACCCCACAGGATCCCCACCTACTATATTCCCACCTTACCTCCTAATCCTATTTTACTCTTTCCCATGTCACACTTCCCAAAAACCCTTCACCAATCACCTCAATCTCTCTTCCCAATCACCTATTCACCACTCACATCCACCCACTCTTCCCCATAAACTCCACCTACCTTCAAAATTCAAAAACATTTCCCCCCAATCCCACCCTAAATGGCCAAACCTACCCTCTCCCCTCTCCCTATATAAACCCCTCAATTCCACTCCATTTTCACACAACACTATCCCCTCTACTATACCTTGGCCGAATCCATCTCCCATCACTCTCCTCTATTTTCTTCTTCTTCTTCTTCTCTTCTTTCTTCTCTTGCTCGAGGGCGAGCAATATTTTAAGTTTGGTGTGGTAAAAGCATAAGCTTTTTGTTTTTCCATTACCATCAATGGCACCTAAGGCCGGAGAATCCTCTAGAAAAGGAAAAGGGAAGACAAAAGCTTCCACCTCCGAGTCATGGGAGATGGAAAGATTCATCTCCAAAGCCCATCAAGACCACTTCTATGATGTTGTTGCCAAGAAGAAGGTGATCCCTGAGGTCCCTTTCAAGCTCGAGAAAAATGAGTATCCGGAGATCCGACATGAGATCCGAAGAAGAGGTTGGGAAGTCCTAACCAACCCCATGCAACAAGTCGGAATCTTAATGGTTCAAGAGTTCTATGCCAATGCATGGATCACTAGGAACCATGATTAAAGTATGAACCCGAGTCCAAAGAATTATCTCACAATGGATCGGGAGAAATACTTAGATTTTATTCCGGAAAATGTGAGGTTGGCATTCCATTTGCCCATGATGCAAGGAGATGAACGCCCTACACTAGAAGGGTCAACTTTAATCAAAGGTTGGACCAAGTCCTTACGGACATATGTGTGGAAGGAGCTCAATGGAAGAGAGACTCCAA
>NC_029780.3:60772564-60773196 GCF_000817695.3 Arachis duranensis | reverse complement strand
TGTTACTCAGCTGGAGTTATCATAGAAGGAGACATCCCCATTGAAGAGGATAAGCCCATCACCAAGAAGAGGATGGTGCAAGCAAGAGAGACCCTTCACGGTTCTCAAGAGATGCATGAGGAAGCTCATCATCAAGAAATCCCTGAGATGCCTCAAGGGATGCACTTTCCTCCCAACAACTATTGGGAACAACTCAACACTTCCTTAGAATATTTGAGCCACAATGTGGAACAATTAAGGGTGGAACATCATGAGCACTCCATTATTCTCCATGAAATAAGAGAAGATCAAAGAGCAATGAGGGAGGAGCAACAAAGGCAAGGAAGGGACATAGAAGAGCTTAAGGACATTGTTGGTCCTTCAAGAAGAAGACGCCACTAAGGTTGATTCATTCCTTGTTCTTATTTCTTTCTGCTTTTCGGTTTTTATGTTGTGTTTATCTATGTTTTGTGTCTCTACTTCATGATCATTAGTAGTTAGTAACTATGTCTTAAAGCTATGAATAAATTCCATTAATCCTTCACCTCTCTTAAATGAAAAATGTTTTAATTAAAAAGAACAAGAAGTACATGAATTTTGAATTTATCCTTGAATTTAGTTTAATTATATTGATGTGGTGACAATACTTTTTG
>NC_029780.3:60771295-60772372 GCF_000817695.3 Arachis duranensis | reverse complement strand
GAAAAAAAATGGCGAAAAAAAATAGAAAGAAAAAGAAAAAGCAAGCAGAAAAAGCCAATAGCCCTTAAAACCAAAAGACAAGGGAAGTTCCTAGAGAAGCCAATCATTCTAAACTTCAAGGGAAAAAGTGAGATGTCAAAACTGTTCAGAAGTAAAAAGCTACAAGTCCCGCTCATCTAATTATAATTAATATTCATTGATATTCTGGAATTTATAGTATATTCTCTTCTTTTTATCCTAATTGATTTTCAGTTGCTTGGGGACAAGCAACAATTTAAGTTTGGTGTTGTGATGAGCGGATAATTTATACGCCTTTTGGCATTGTTTTTAGGTAGTTTTTAGTAAGTTCAAGCTACTTTTAGGGATTTTTTCATTATTTTTTATGTTAAATTCACATTTCTGGACTTTACTATGAGTTTGTGTGTTTTTTTGTGATTTCAGGTAACTTCTGGCTGAAATTGAGGGACTTGAGCAAAACTCTGAAAAAGGCTGACAAAAGGACTGTTGATGTTGTTGGAATCTGACCTCCCTACACTCGAAATAGCTTTTCTGGAGCTACAGAACTCAAAATGGCGCGCTCTCAACGGCGTTGGAAAGTAGACATCCAGAGCTTTCCAGAAATATATAATAGTCTATACTTTATTCGGAAATTGATGACGTAACTTGGCGTTGAACGCCAAGTACATGTTGCTATCTGGAGTTAAACGCCAGAAACACGTCATGATCCGGAGTTGAACGCCCAAAACACGTTATAACTTGGCGTTCAACTCCAAGAAAAGCCTCAGCTCGTGGATAGATCAAGCTCAGCCCAAGCATACACCAAGTGGGCCCCGGAAGTGGATTTATGCATCAATTACTTACTCATGTAAACCCTAGTAGCTAGTTTAGTATAAATAAGACTTTTTTACTAGTGTATTAGTAGTCTTTTGACCACATTTCATCTTTGGTCTCAGTTTTGTTTTATTCTTCATCTTAGGAGGCCATTGAGCACGTTTTAGGGGGCTGGCCATTCGGCCATGCCTGAACCTTTCACTTATGTATTTTCAACAGTGGAGTTTCTGCACACCATAGATTAAG
>NC_029780.3:60769727-60770855 GCF_000817695.3 Arachis duranensis | reverse complement strand
CGACAGATGATTAGCCGTGCTGTGACAGAGCATTTGGACCATTTTCACTGAGAGGATGGGATGTAGCTATCAACAAGGGTGATGCCTCCAGACGATTAGCCGTGCAGTGACAGCGCATAGGACCATTTTCCCGAGAGGATTAAAAGTAGCCATTGATGATGGTGATACCCTACATACAGCTTGCCATGGAAAGGAGTAAGAAGGATTGGATGAGAGTAATAAGAAAGTAGAGATTCGAAAGGATTCTAGCATCTCCACACGCCTATCTGAAATTCCCACTATTGATTTACATAAGTATTTCTATCCCTTTTTATTTTATTTATCTTTTAAATTATCTAATCCAATTACATTTGACCCTATGAATCCACTTAACTGAGATTTACAAGGTGACCATAGCTTGCTTCATACCAACAATCTCTGTGGGATCGACCCTTACTCACGTAAGGTATTACTTGGATGACCCAATACACTTGCTGGTAAAGTTGAATGAAGTTGTGATCATAAATTCCAATAGAGCCAATTTTTAAATCTCATGCAGATACAAAGAGGATCACAATTTCGTCCACCAGCGTTTAACGCCAGTCTGGTGCTCCTTTCTGGCGTTAAATGCCCAGAATGGTGCCAGACTGGGCGTTAACGCCCATTTGCTACCCTTACTGGCATTTAAACGCCAGCAAGGTCTTCCTCCAGGGTGTGCTATTTTTCTTTCTGTTTTTCATTATATTTTTGCTTTTTCAACTGATTTTGTGACTTCTCATGATCATCAACCTACAGAAAACATAAAATAACAAAGGAAAAATAGATAAATATAACATTGGGTTGCCTCCCAACAAGCGCTTCTTTAATGTCAGTAGCTTGACAGTAGGCTCTCATGGAGCCTCACAGATGCTCAAAGCAATGTTGGAACCTCCCAACACCAAACTTAGAGTTTGAATATGGGGGTTCAACACCAAACTTAGAAGTTGGTTGTGGCCTCCCAACACCAAACTTAGAGTTTGACTGTGGGGGCTCTGTTTGGCTCTGTTTTGAGAGAATCTCTTCATGCTTCCTCTCCATGGTTACAGAGGGATATCATTGAGCCTTAAACACAAGGGATTCTTCATTCACTTGAATGATCAATTCTCCTCT
>NC_029780.3:60768293-60768734 GCF_000817695.3 Arachis duranensis | reverse complement strand
AGGTGCAGCTTGCATTCCAGACAGACTTTGAGAAATCATATTGACTTGCTGAGTCAATATTTTGTTCTGAGCTAATATGGCATTCAGAGTATCAATCTCAAGAACTCCTTTCTTCTGATTCGTCCCATTGTTCACAGGATTCCTTTCAGAAGTGTACATGAATTGGTTATTTGCAACCATTTCAACCAGTTCTTGAGCTTCTGCAGGCGTCTTCTTCAGATGAAGAGAGCCTCCAGCAGAACTATCCAATGACATCTTGGACAGTTCAGATAGACCATCATAGAAGATACATATGCTGCTCCATTCAGAAAGCATGTCAGAAGGACACTTTCTGATCAATTGTTTGTATCTTTCCCAAGCTCATAGAGGGATTCACCTTCCTTTTGTCTGAAGGTTTGGACTTCCACTCTAAGCTTACTCAATTTTTGAGGTGGAAAGAAC
>NC_029780.3:60767850-60768052 GCF_000817695.3 Arachis duranensis | reverse complement strand
GAAGTCCATGGAACTTGCAATTCTGTTGCATTAGAGAAACTAATTGAGGCTTAAGCTCAAAGTTGTTTGCTCCAATGGCAGGGACAGAGATGCTTCTCCCATAGAAGTCGGGAGTAGGTGCAGTGGTGCACGAAATTGCAATCACACTTTTGCAATTCCACACAACTAACCAGCAAGTGCACTGGGTCGTCCAAGTAATACC
>NC_029780.3:60765151-60766036 GCF_000817695.3 Arachis duranensis | reverse complement strand
AAAACAATGCCAAAAAGCGTATAAATTATCCGCTCATCACAACACCAAACTTAAATTGTTGCTTGTCCCCAAGCAACTGAAAATCAAAATAGGATAAAAAGAAGAGAATATACTATAGACTCCAAAATATCAAGGAAACTTAGCTCCAATTAGATGAGCGGGACTATTAGCTTTTTGCTTCCGAACAGTTTTGGCATTTCGCTTTATCCTTTGAAGTTCAGAATGATTGGCATCTATAGGAACTCAGAACACAGATAGTGTTATTGATTCTCCTAGTTAAGTATAATGGTTCTTGAACATAGCTACTTTATGAGTCTTGGTTGTGGCCCAAAGCACTCTGTCTTCCAGTATTACCACCGGATACATACATGCCACAGACACATAATTGGGTGAACCTTTTCAGATTGTGGCCCAGCTTTGCTAGAGTTCCCAATTAGAGGTGTCCAGGGTTCTTAAGCACACTCTTTTTGCCTTGGATCAAAACTTTATTTCTTTCTTTTTCTTTCTCTTTCTTTCTTCTCTCTTTTTTTCGAATTTTTTTTTTGTATCCACTGCTTTTTCTTGCTTCAAGAATCAATTAAATGATTTTTTTAGATCCTCAATAACAGTTCTCCTTCTCCATCATTCTTTCAAGAGCCAACTATTTTAACATTCTTTAAAACAACAAATTCAAAAGACATATGCACTGTTCAAGCATTTATTCAAAAAACAAAAAGTATTGTCACCACATCAAACTAATTCAACTAGTTTCAAGGATAAATTTCGAAATCCTGTACTTCTTGTTCTTTTGTGATTAAAGCATTTTTCATTTAAGAGAGGTGATGGATTCATAGGACATTCATAGCTTTAGGACATGAATTTTAAATTTTATTAATTATGAATTAA
>NC_029780.3:60763477-60764427 GCF_000817695.3 Arachis duranensis | reverse complement strand
CCTGATTTTGTCAGGATGGATGTGAACAATCTTTCCTCTGACTAAGGTCCGATGGTCATAGAGAGCAGCTCCAATTATTCTCTGCCTGTCTGTCTGCCATAGATTAGCATAGAACTCCTGAACCATGTTTCTTCCCACTTTCGTTTCAGGATTGGTCAGAATTTCCCAATTCCTGATTCGAATTTGCTCTTGAATCTCTTGATATTCATCTTCTTTCAGATCAAATTTAACTTCCGGGATCACTGACCTCAGACCCATTATTTTGTGATAATGGTCTTCATGTTCTTTGGTTAAGAACTTCTCTTGATTCCAAAGATTCTTTGGATTATTCTCTTTCTTTCCTCTTAAATTGGTTTGTTTTCCCTTAGGAGCCATGATCTTGATGAATCTTGGCTTAGTGATCACGGAAAAGCACACCAAACTTAGAGGTTTGCTTGTCCTCAAGCAAAAGAAAGGAAAGAAGAGAGAGAGAGGAGGAGCAAATTTGAATGGTGTGGGGCAATGAGGGGGCTGAACGTGTATTTATAAAGTGGGGAGGAGAGATTTCGAAAAAAAGAAAAATTTGAAAGGAGATTTGAGAAGATATGGAAAGAATTTGAGAGAAGGGTGAGTTTTTTAACAAGATTTGGGATTGATTTGAGAGATTTGAAGAGTGATTTTAGATTTTTGAAGATTTGAAAGTGAATGATGAAAGATTGAGATGTATTTATGTAGAAAAGTATGGGTAAGAAAAGGAAAATTTGAAAAAAATTTGATTGGAAATCAAAATCTTGGTTCCCCACCTTTCTGGCGTTAAACACCCAGAATGGCACCCATTCTGGCGTTTAACGCCCATTTGTTGCCCATTATGGGCGTTTAACGCCCAGCCAGGTGCCCATTCTGGCGTTTAACGCCCAAAATGGCACCTTTACTGGCGTTAAACGCCCAGAATGGTGCCCATTCTGGCGTTT
>NC_029780.3:60762897-60763377 GCF_000817695.3 Arachis duranensis | reverse complement strand
TTTGAAGAGTGATTTTAGATTTTTGAAGATTTGAAAGTGAATGATGAAAGATTGAGATGTATTTATGTAGAAAAGTATGGGCAAGAAAAGAAAAATTTGAAAAAAAAATGATTGGAAATCAAAATCTTGGTTCCCCACCTTTCTGGCGTTAAACGCCCAGAATGGCACCCATTCTGGCGTTTAACGCCCATTCGTTGCCCATTGTGGGCGTTTAACGCCCAGCCAGGTGCCCTGGCTGGCGTTAAACGCCAGAATTCCTTTATCACTGGGCGTTTTTCTAAAACGCCCAGGATGCTGCACACCTGGCGTTAAACGCCCAGAATGGTGCCCATTCTGGCGTTTAACGCCCAAAATGCCCCTTACTGGCGTTTTTTTCGCCAGTAAGCTCTTTTTCTCTGCTTTTTGTGCTGAATCCTTCTGTAACTCTGTGAATTCCTTCATTTTTGATACTTGCCTTTGTAAAAACAAAACATATAACCC
>NC_029780.3:60762064-60762760 GCF_000817695.3 Arachis duranensis | reverse complement strand
CTCAAAATTGCCTTCAAGATAATGCTTGATTCTCTGTCCATTAACTATGAACTTTTTGTCAGAATCAATATCCTGAAGCTCAACATATCCGTATGGTGACACTCCTGTAATCACATACGGACCCTTCCACCGGGATTTAAGTTTTCCTGGAAATAATCTGAGCCTAGAGTTGAAGAGCAGAACTTTTTGTCCTGGCTCAAAGACTCTGGTTGACAACTTCTTGTCATGCCATTTCTTTGCCTTTTCCTTATAATATTTTGCATTTTCAAAGGCATTGAGTCTGAACTCTTCTAGCTCATTTAGCTGGAGCAATCTTTTTTCACCAACTAATTGAGCATCCATGTTTAGGAATCTGGTTGCCCAGTAGGCTTTATGTTCCAGTTCCACGGGCAGATGACAGGCCTTCCCATACACCAGTTGGTATGGAGAGGTTCCTGTAGGAGTCTTGAATGCTGTTCTGTATGCCCACAGAGCATCATCCAAGCTCTTTGCCCAATCCTTTCTTTGGGCTATCACAGTCCGTTCCAGGATTCTTTTTAGCTCTCTGTTAGAGACTTCAGCTTGCCCATTTGTCTGTGGATGATACGGAGTTGCCACTTTGTGGCTAATTCCATATCTAGCCATAGCAGAGTATAGCTGTCTATTGCAGAAATGAGTGCCCCCGTCACTAATTAGTACTCTGGGAACACCAAACCT
>NC_029780.3:60757444-60758253 GCF_000817695.3 Arachis duranensis | reverse complement strand
TTTTGCTGCACTATGATAATGAGTTGAGGATTTAGCTCAAAGCTGCTTGCTTTGATGGGAGGTGTACAGATGCTACTCCCATATGCAGCTGTAATGGGGTTAGCATATGACCCCAGAGTCCTTCTGGACTGTTCAATTCCACTTATGTCCATGATGGATAAAGGGAAATAATATGGATTGCAAGTAGATAAAAATATATTTTTATTTTTTTATTATTTTATTTTTTTTTAAAAATTGACCGAAAAAAAAGAAATAAAAAACAAAAGGAAAATAAAATAAAATAAAAAAATTCGAAAATTAAAAGAGAATAAAATCAAAGCAAATTGAAAACTGAATCAATTAGTTAATTAAAAAGATTTTGAGATTAACAATTAGAAAGATATGATTGAAAAGTTTTTATGAAAAGGATTTGATTTTTGAAAAGAGGAAAGAGAAAAACAACAAAATGACACCAAACTTAAAATTTTTAGAAAATCAAACACTAATCTTCGAAAATTTTTAAGGGAAAAACACAAAGAGGACACCAAACTTAGAATTTTTATGGATCAAAAAGGGACTAAGGACATGCAAAATCGAAAATTAAAAGAAAAGCAAAAGCATGCAATTGACACCAAACTTAAAATATGAAACTAAACTCAACTAAAAGACTCAAAACTAATAAAAATAAAACAGTCCTAATCTAAGCAACAAGATAAGCCGTCAGTTGTCCAAACTCGAACAATCCCCGGCAACGGCGCCAAAAACTTGGTGCACGAAATTGCAATCACACTTTTGCAACCCGGCACAACTAACCAGCAAGTGCACTGGGT
>NC_029780.3:60754868-60756728 GCF_000817695.3 Arachis duranensis | reverse complement strand
TTTTATGCCAGTTCCAGCGTTAAACGCTGGAAATTCTGAGGCTGATTTGCCACGCCGGTTTGGGCCATCAAATCTTGGGCAAAGTATGAACTATTATACATTGCTGGAAAGCCCAGGATGTCTACTTTCCAACGCCATTGAGAGCGCGCCAATTGCGCTTCGGTAGCTCCAGAAAATCCACTTCGAGTGCAGGGAGGTCAGAATCCAACAGCATCTGCAGTCCTTTTCAGTCTCTGAATCAGATTTTTGCTCAGGACCCTCAATTTCAGCCAGAAAATACCTGAAATCACAGAAAAACACACAAACTCATAGTAAAGTCCAGAAAAGTGAATTTTAACTAAAAACTTATAAAAATATACTAAAAACTAACTAGATCATACCAAAAACATACTAAAAACAATGCCAAAAAGCATATAAATTATCCGCTCATCATGCAGTAAAGTCACCCAGCACCTTCCTTGCATTGTTGGCATTGTTGTTGTTTTCGGCTACCATGTCTTCTTCTTTGAAAATTTCTGTTAGATCCTCTATAGAGAGTTGTGCCTTAGCTTCTCTTAGCTTTCGCTTCAAGGTCCTTTCAGGTTCAGGGTCAGCCTCAACAAGAATGCTTTTGTCTTTGCTCCTGCTCATATGAAAGAGAAAAGAACAAGAAAATATGGAATGCTCTATGTCACAGTATAGAGATTCCTTGAGGTGTCAGAGGAAAAGATAGAAGGAAGAGGTAGAAAATTCGAACTTATCAAGGAAAGATGGAGTTCGAATTGTGCATCAAGGAGGAGTGTTAGTCCATAAATAGAAGGATGTGAGAAGAGGGGAAGAGATTTTCGAAAATTAAGTAAAAGATTTTTAAAAACATTTTGAAAAACACTAATTGATTTTCGAAAACCAAGAGTGGAAAAGAAATCAAGTGATTTTTTTTTTGAAAAAGATTTTGAAATAAGAAATTAAAAAGATATGATTGAAAACTATTTTGAAAAAGATGTGATTTAAGAAGATATGATTGAAAAAGATATGGTTTTAAAAAGACATGATTGAGAAGATATGATTTGAAAAACAATTTAAAAAGATTTGATTTTGAAAATTAATGACTTGGCTAACAAGAAAAGATATGATTCAAACATTAAACCTTTCTCAACAGAAAAGGCAACATACTTGAAATGTTGAATCAAATCATTAATTGATAGCAAGTATTTTTGAGAATAGAAAGAAATTGATTTTGAAAACATGTGATTCAAAAGATATGATTTGAAAAAGATTTGATTTTGAAAAATTTTGAAAACTTGAAAAAAATTGGCATTAAAAACAAAATCTTCCCTCTTGTGCCATCCTGGCGTTAAACGCCCAGAATGGTGCACATTCTGGCGTTTAACGCCCAAAACTCACCCCTTTTGGGCGTTAAACGCCCAACCAGGTGCCCTGGTTGGCATTTAAACGCCAGATTTCCTTCTTCACTGGGCATTTTGAATGCCCAGCTTTTTCTGTGTAATTCCTCTGCTGTGTGTTCTGAATCTTCAATTCTCTATATTATTGACTTGAAAAGACACAAATTAAAAATTTTTTTGGATTTTTAATGATGAGGAATAATCAAAATGCAACTAAAATCAAATAAACAATGCATGCAAGACACCAAACTTAAAAGTTTGTATACTATTAACACTAACAAGTTGAGAATGCATATGAGAAACAACAAAATACTCAAGACAAGAGAATTTAAAGATCAGAGCAAGTAAATCATCAAGAATAACTTGAAGATCACTGAAGACTCATGAAAAATGTAAGAAGAACAGAAACATGCAATTAACACCAAACTTAAAATGAGACTAGTATCTCAATAAGAAACATAAAATATTTTTGGTTTTT
>NC_029780.3:60754502-60754622 GCF_000817695.3 Arachis duranensis | reverse complement strand
AGAACTCTGAAGAAAAATACCTAATCTAAGCAACAAGATGAACCGTCAGTTATCCAAACTCAAACAATCCCCGGCAACGGCACCAAAAACTTGGTGCACGAAATTGTGATCATCAATGGT
>NC_029780.3:60754187-60754332 GCF_000817695.3 Arachis duranensis | reverse complement strand
GTCGGTTCTCAATCAGGTTGGAATAGAATCCAGTGATTCTTTTGCGTCTATCACTAACGCCCAGCCTTCAGGAGTTTGAAGCACGTCACAGTCATTCAATCATTGAATCCTACTCAGAATACCACATACAAGGTTTAGACCTTCT
>NC_029780.3:60736057-60753941 GCF_000817695.3 Arachis duranensis | reverse complement strand
GAATTGAATGGAAGAACAATAGTAATTGCATTAATACTCGAGGTACAGCAGAGCTCCACACCTTAATCTATGGTGTGTAGAAACTCCACCGTTGAAAATACATAAGAACAAGGTCTAGGCATGGCCGAGAGGCCAGCCCCCATGTTCTAAGATAGCATAAGACTAAATATAGCTACCAAGATCTGATCTAAGAACTAGATGTCCAAAGATGAAAATACAATAGCAAAAGGTCCTATTTGTAGAGAACTAGTAGCATAGGATTTACAAAGATGAGTAAATGACATAAAAATCCACTTCCGGGCCCACTTGGTGTGTGCTTGGGCTGAGCATTGAAGCATTTTCGTGTAGAGACTTCTCTTGGAGTTAAACGCCAGCTTTTGTGCCAGTTTCGGCATTTAACTCCCATTCTTGTGCTAGTTCCGGCGTTTAACGCCGGGCAGTTTTGAGCTGATTTGGGACACCAGTTTGGGCCATCAAATCTCGGGCAAAGTATGGACTATTATCCATTGTTGGAAAGCCCAGGATGTCTACTTTCCAACGCCGTTGAGAGCGCGCCAATTGGGCTTCTGTAGCTCCAGAAAATCCACTTCGAGTGCAGGGAGTTCAGAATCCAACAGCATCTGCAGTCCTTTTCAGCCTCTGAATCAGATTTTTGCTCAAGTCCCTCAATTTCAGCCAGAAAATACCTGAAATCACAGAAAAAAACACAAACTCATAGTAAAGTCCAGAAAAGTGAATTTTAACTAAAAACTAATAGAAATATACTAAAAACTAACTAAAACATACTAAAAACAATGCCAAAAAGCGTACAAATTATCCGCTCATCATTGACTTTGTATTGAGAGAAGCTTTTCATACTTCTTCTCCATGTGTACAAAAGGAGAACCTTGAGTCTTTAATACAAGGTAGTCCTCATTCAATTGAAGAACCAACTCTCCTCTGTCAACATCAATCACGGCTTTTGCTGTGGCTAGGAAAGGTCTGCCAAGGATGATGGATTCATCCTCATCCTTTCCAGTGTCTAGGATTATGAAATCAGTAGGGATGTAAAGGCCTTCAACCTTCACTAGCACGTTCTCTACTAGTCCATAAGCCTGTTTCATTGATTTGTGTGCCATCTCTAGTGAGAATTTTGCAGCTTGTACCTCAAAGATTCCTAGTTTCTCCATTACAGAGAGTGGCATGAGGTTAATACCTGACCCTAGGTCACACAGAGCCTTCTCAAAGGTCATGGTGCCTATGGTACAAGGTATTAAGAATTTTCCAGGATCCTGTTTCTTTTGAGGTAAAGTTTGCTGAACCTAGGTATTCAGTTCATTAATGAGCAATGGAGGTTCATCCTCCTAAGTCTCATTACCAAATAGCTTGGCATTCAGCTTCATGATTGCTCTTAAATACTGGGCAACTTGCCCTTCATCAATGTCTTCATCTTCTTCAGAAGATGAATAGTCATCAGAGCTCATAAATGGTAAAAGGATATTCAATGGAATCTTTATGGTCTCTGTATGAGCCTCAGATTCCTTTGGTTCCTCATTGGGGTATTTCTTAATGGCCAGTGGACGTTCCCTGAGGCCTTCCTCACTGGGAATCACTGCCTTTTCACTCTCTCTTGCTTTGGCCATGTTGGTCATGGTTATGGCCTTGCACTCTCTTTTGGGATTCTCTTCTATTGCTTGGGAGAGTGCTAGGAGGAGTTTCAGTAACCCTTTTACTCAGCTGACCCACTTGTGCCTCCAAGTTTCTGATGGAGGACCTTGTTTCATTCATGAAAATGAGAGTGGCATTAGATAGATCAAAGACTATATTTGCTATGCTAGATGGGTTCTGCTCAGAATTCTCTGTCTGTTGCTGAGAGGATGATGGAAAAGGCTTGTCATTGCTAAACCTGTTTCTTCCACCATTATTATTGTTAAAGCCTTGTTGAGGCTTTTGTTGATCCTTCCATGAGAAACTTAGATGATTTCTCCATGAGGGATTATAGTTGTTTCCATAGGCTTCACCCATGTAATTCACCTCTGCCATTGAAGGGTTCTCAGGATCATAAGCTTCTTCTTCAGAAGATGCTTTTTTAGTACTGTTGGATGCATTTTACAAACCATTCAGACTTTGAGAAATCATATTGACTTGCTGAGTCAACATTTTATTCTGAGCCAATATGGCATTCAGAGCATCAATTTCAAGAACTCCCTTCCTCCGAGGCATCCCACTATTCAAAGGATTCCTTTCTGAGGTGTACATGAACTGGTTATTTGCAACAATTTCAATGAGTTCCTGAGCTTCTGTGGGCATTTTCTTCAGGTGAATAGATCCACCTACAGAATGGTCCAATGACATCTTAGACAATTCAGACAGACCATTATAGAATATATCCAGGATGGTCCATTCTGAGAGCATGTCAAAATGACACTTTTTGGTCAGTTGCTTGTATCTTTCCCAAGCTTCATAGAGGGATTCACCTTCTTTTTGTCTGGAGGTTTGGACATCCACTCTATGCTTGCTCAGCTTTTGAGGAGGAAAGAACTTGGCTAAGAAAGCCGTGACCAACTTATCCCAAGAGTTTAGGCTGTCTTTAGGTTGAGAGTCCAAATGCCAGACAGATCCTGAGGTGATCCTGTGGGGTCCACAGATCCTGAGGTGTCAAGGATTTCTCATCCCTGCACCCTTTAGGCGTGTAAAATGCCATTTATATGCAATCCTGGAGTTTAATGCCAGACTACAGCTTGTTTCTGGCGTTAAACACCCAAATGTAGCCTGTTTCTGGCGTTTAATGCCAACCTGATGCTTGTTTCTGGCGTTAAACACTAGCTTGGTGCTTGTTTCTGGCGTTAAATGCCAGGCAGCTATTCCTCTAAGGTGTGCTTTTTCTTCTGCTGTTTTTTATTCTGTTTTTAATTTTTGCAATTATTTTTTGACTCCACATGATCATAAACCTAATAAAACATGGAAGAACAATAGAAATATAGATAAATAAAAATTGGGTTGCCTCCCAATAAGCGCTTCTTTAATGTCAATTGCTTGACAGTGAGCTCTCATGGAGCTTCACAGGTATTCAGAGCATTGTTGGGACCTCCCAACACCAAACTTAGAGTTTGAATGTGGGGTTCAATACCAAACTTAAGTTTGGTTGTGGCCTCCCAACACCAAACTTAGAGTTTAACTGTGGGGGCTCTATTTGACTCTGCATTGAGAGAAACTTTTCATGCTTCCTCTCCATAGTTGTAGAGGAAGATCCTTGAGCTTTAAACACAAGGTATTCCCCATTCAATTGAAGGATTAGCTCTCCTCTGTCAACATCAATAGCTCTTGCTGTGGCTAGGAAGGGTCTTCCAAGGATGATGCATTCATCCTCATCCTTCCCAGTGTCTAGGATTATGAAATCAGCAGGGATGTAAAGGCCTTTAACCTTCACTAACACATCCTCTACCAATCCATAAGCTTGTTTTATTGACTTGTCTGCCATCTTTAATGAGATTCTTGCAGCTTGTACCTCAAATATCCCCAGTTTCTCCATTACAGAGAGTGGCATAAGATTTATACCTGACCCCAGGTCACACAGAGCCTTCTCAAAGATCATGGTGTCTATGGTACAGGGTATTAAAAATTTACCAGGATCTTGTTTCTTTTGAGGTAAAGTTTGTTGAACCCATGTATTTAGTTTACTAATAAGCAAGGGAGGTTCATCTTCCCAAGTCTCATTACCAAATAACTTGGCATTCAGCTTCATGATGGCTCCTATATATTGAGCAACCTGCTCTTCAGTTACATCTTCATTCTCTTCAAAGGAAGAATAGTTCTCAGAGCTCATGAATGGCAGAAGGAAGTTTAATGGAATCTCTATGGTCTCTATATGAGCCTCAGATTCCTTTAGGTCCTCAATAGGAAACTCCTTTCTATCTGGGGGACGTCCGATGAGGTCTTCCTCATTGGGATTCACGTCCTCCCCTTCCTATTTGGATTCGGCCATTTTGATTATATCAATGGCCTTGCACTCTCTTTTTAGATTCTTTTCTGTATTTCTTGGGAGAGTACTAGAAAGAGTTTCAGTGATTTTCTTACTCAGCTAACCCACTTGTGCCTCCAAGTTTCTAATGGAGGACCTTGTTTCATTCATGAAACTTAAAGTGGCCTTAGATAGATCAGAGACTATATTTGCTAAGATAGAGGGACTCTGCTCAGAATTCTCTGTCTGTTGCTGAGAAGATGATGGAAAAGGCTTGCTATTGCTAAACCTGTTTCTTCCACCATTGTTATTATTGAAGCCTTGCTTCTGTGGATCCTTCCATGAAAAATTCGAATGATTTCTCCATGAAGGGTTCTAGGTGTTGCCAAAGGCTTCACCCATGTAATTTACCTCTGCCATTGCAGGGTTCTCAGGATCATAAGCTTCTTCTTCAGAAGATGCTTCTTTAGTACTATTGGATGCATTTTGCAATCCATTCAAACTCTAAGATATCATATTGACTTGTTGGGTCAATATTTTGTTCTGAGCCAATATGGCATTCAGAGCATCAATTTCAAGAACTCCCTTTCTCTGAGTAATCCCATTACTCATAGGATTCCTTTCAAAAGTGTACATGAACTGGTTATTTGCAACCATTTCAATGAGTTCCTGAGCTTTTGCAGGCGTTTTCTTTAGGTGAATAGATCCACCTGCAGAATGGTCCAATGACATCTTAGACAATTCAGACAGACCATCATAGAATATATCCAGGATGGTCCATTCTGAAAGCATGTCAGAAGGACACTTTTTGGTCAGTTGCTTGTATCTCTCCCAAGCTTCATAGAGGGATTCACCTTCTTTTTGTCTAAAGGTTTGAACATCCACTCTATGCCTGCTCAGCTTTTGAGGAGGAAAGAGCTTGGCTAAAAAAGTCGTGACCAGCTTATCCCAAGAGTTTAGGCTGTCTTTAGGTTGAGAGTCCAACCATACTCTAGCTTTGTCTCTTACAGCAAAAGGGAAAAGCATAAGCCTGTAGACCTCAGGATCAACTCCATTGGTCTTAAAAGTATCACAGATCTGTAAGAATTTAGTTAAGAACTGAAAAGGATCTTCTGATGGAAGTCCATGAAACTTGCAATTCTGTTGCATTAGAGAAACTAATTGAGGCTTTAGCTCAAAAGCCCATCAAGACCACTTCTTCGAAGTTGTGGCCAAGAAGAAGGTGATCCCTGAGGTCCCTTTTAAGCTCAAAAGGGGCGAATATCTGGAAATCCGACAAGAAATTAGAAGAAGAGGATGGGAAGTTCTCTCCAATCCTATTCAACAAGTTAGAATCTTAACGGTTCAAGAGTTCTATGCAAATACATGGATCACTAGGAACCATGATCAAAGCATGAACCCAAACCCAAAGAATTGGCTTACAATAGTTCGGGGGAAATGCTTAGATTTCAGTCCGGAGAACGTAAGGCTAGCATTCAACTTACCTATGATACAAGAAGACGCACGACCCTACACTAGAAGGGTCAACTTTGATCAAAGGTTGGACCAAGTCCTCATGGACATATGTGTGGAAGGAGCTCAATGGAAAAGAGACTCAAAAGGCAAGTTGGTTCAATTAAGAAGACTGGACCTTAAGCCTGTGGCTAGAGGATAGTTGGAGATCATCCAATGCTCTATCATCCCCACTAGCAACCGATCCGAAATAACTGTGGATCTGGCCATTATGATCCATAGCATCATGATTGGAGAGGAAGTAGAAGTTCATGAAGTCATCTCTCTAGAACTCTACAAAGTAGCCAAAAAGCCCTCCACCTTGGCAAGGCTAGCTTTTTCTCATCTCATTTGCCATATATGCAACTTAGCTAGAGTTGTCATAGAAGGAGATTTCCTCATTAAAGAGGAAAAGTCCATCACTAAGAAGAGGATGGAGCAAACAAGAGAGCCCATTCATGGATCTCAAGAGACGAATGAGGAAGCTCATCATCAATATATCCCTTATATGCCTCAAGGGATGCATTTTCCTCCAAACACTTATTGGGAACAACTCAACACTTCCCTAGAAGGATTGAGTCATAACATGAACCAATTAATGGTGAAACACCAAGAGCACTCCATCATTCTCAATGAGATTAGAGAAGATCAAAGAGTTGTGAGGGAGGAGCAACAAAGGCAAAGAAGAGACAAAGAGGAGCTCAAGAAAACCATCGGTTCTTCAAGAAGAAGGTGCCACCCTCACTAAGGTGGACTCATTCCTTAACTTCCTTGTTCTTATCTCTCTGTTTTTTAGTTTTATGCTTTATGTTTGTCTATGTTTTGAGTTTTTACTACATGATCATTAGTATTTAGTAACTATGTCTTAAGGCTTTGAATAATTCCATGAATCCTTCACCTTTCTTAAATGAAAAATGTTTTGAATACAAAAGAACAAGAAGTACATGAGTTTCAAATTCATCCTTGAAATTAGTTTAATTATATTGATGTGGTGGCAATACTTTTTGTTTTCTGAATGAATGCTTGAACAGTGCATATTTTTTATCCGGTTTTTTGTAAATAGCCTCAGTTTAATGAACCGGACTCGATTCATGAGAGAAGAGAGACAATAGGGTAATATTATCATTATATTAGTATTAGAAGCTTATTGAATAATATTATAAGGTTACCTGGTCAGTTTTAGTTAAAACTAGAAAATCGGTTTAACCGGGTTCAGAGTTTATTAGTGCAGCTTAGCACCAACACTCTCTGATGAGTTTAGCAATGATAAGGCCTCATTATACATGTTTTATTCTCATAATAAATATGTTACTAGTGTCATTTATGCTAGTAGCTCAGAAAATAATTTTTAGAGATGTTTTTGCAAGTGTTCTGATACATCTAGTTTTAGTAGTTATACACCTGAGATATTTTAATATTATTTTAATCCACCTCCAAGCCAACCAATCACAACACACCCTACACCCCCAAGACACTCCAAGGCTGGTCATTTACTCCCTTTGGCCGAAAATAACAAGAGAGAAAAGAGAGAAACTTTCATGAACACTTAATCTTCAAAGCTTGATTTCTTCTGAACTAAAACTCAAACCAAAATTCCGATTTCACCAAAATGATCCTCTCTTCTTCCTCTACATAACCATGTAACTTATCAAGGCTGGAAATAAGGTGAGATGGCTGTTCCTTTCCCCTTTCAATTCGGTTTTCAAGGAAACATGCTTAAACATGTGTTTTCTTGATGTTCTTCCTTAGGAATCATTCTTAACTTGAGTTGAGGGCCAAGAAATGTTAATCTCCAGCAAGTCTAAGGTTATAAATTACTTCCTAACGTGCTGAGGGAGATTTGGTTAGTTGAGGGTTTTTGGATTTAAAGTTGTTCTTGATGTGATTTAGGAGGAAAAAGTGCTTTAAGAACACTTCAAAGAGTAACCGGATTTGGGGCAGCAAATCAAGGTAAGGTTTGATGAACTTAATCTTGATTGATTGTGTTTGAGTTGTGTGATTATGATATGGTTTGGTTGTGCTTGAAATTAATTGTTTGAATGAGTAATTCTTGTTGAAATTTTGGTAAAAGTTTGATGAAATTTGATGAAATTTGATGAAATTCAAGCTATGAATGTGTGTTCTTGTGGCTGCTGGAAAAATGAACCCTAGAGCTTAAATTGAGGTTCAATTTATGTTTAAAACATGTGAAATATGGGGTTTTAGTGGCTGGGAATTTATATTGAATTTTGGTAAAAATCTGTTGCTGAAAAGACTGAAAAACGGGTAAAAACAGAGAAAAAATCTGAAGAATATATGAAGAACACGAAGAACACTTTGAGTGTGGTGAAGAACATTGAGTAACACCTTTTAGATCTTAGAAAGGGCAAGGAAGTAAAAACTTTGGTGTTTGGGGGGTTATTTGGTAATTTCTGAAAGTTAGGTTGGTTAAAGTAGAAATATTAAAAGTTACGGGTGGTAAAAAGTAAATTTTAAAGGTTAAAAGTAAAAGGTAAGGTAATTTTCGAAAAACAATAATTGAATAATAAATAATAATGAAAATAATGCGGAAAAGGCAGTTTTCTGTAAAAGCTTTAGAAAGACAGCTTTAAGCGCAGGATCTCACAATTACTTTCATAAGACACTTAGGGAGTGGTAAGAACATATTAGTGAGGCAAAGATAAATAAAAGATAAAAATTTGAAGAAAAGATAAAAATCGAAGTAAAAGTCTGTAAAGTATTAATGACAGAAAAATAGACAGAGACTAGCGAACAAACTAGAGCAACATAGTTAGTCCTTGAGTTGCGACTAGGGTTAGGTATTATATGAAAAGTTAAACTGTTTCAGTATAGACTTAATGAACCTATACATTGGACAGGCTAACTATTCATACCAAAATTTACATAAGCTTTAAATACATACGTTAAGCAGAGAAAAGAGTAACCAGAGTAGAGTAAAGAGATCAAAAGATATTTGTTTATTTGTTGCATTAAGGAAACTCCAGAGTTATTTGTTTGTTCATCTTCTACATTGAGGCAATCAGATAGATGGTGGTGCGACCACTGAGAACGCTTTCCTGCGGTACATATCCATATTTTAATTTTGTAAGGCAGAGGGGTTATTCCCTGTTACAGAAGTATCGTGACCACCTGTTCCATTATTGTAGTGACAGAGGGGTTATTTCCTGTATGCAGAAGGTGTGTCAGCATACATCCCTGCAGTGGCAGATGTGTTATTTCCTGCGTGCAGTGGACCCTGTGGTGGCAGAGGGGTTATTTCCTGTACACAAGGGTTTAGCCAACTGGAAAGCCATACCTGTTTCAGCTGTTGCGGGTTACGTCAGGAGCGGGTAGAAACCGTCAGATGAGCTCATTACCTGCACTTGGGCTAGATATGCATCATACTTGGTTGTGCATTTTCTCTATTATGATTGTTGCATGAATGTACGCTTTCTTTGTTTGTATTCTATTCTCCGTGTTTGTGTTTGTGTTTTACCTTCTTGTATTCTTCTGTTTGTAAACTATTTTCTGTTTTCTCTATATTCTCTATTTATCTGTCTTCTATTTACTACTTCTCTATATTCTGTTATTCGTCTGCCAAACAACATTGAATTAATGAACTTAACTAATAACCCCGACCTTACTAATAACTCCTCAGTTCTTACCCCTTCTCTCTCCCTTCTCCCTTTAGATGGAAGCTTGGGTACCATTCCGTAGATCACTGATGACCATTCATAAAGAGAATTCCGCTCTAAGTAGTCTTCTGAGTCTAAGGTGAATCCCGTTTTCTGTTCACATGTATATACGGTGAGACTAGCATACGTCTACATCCCGTTTGTACGCAAACTTTAGATTAAATCCTGTGTACGAGACTCTTGTTGGGTGGCTACTTGATGG
Source organism: Arachis duranensis (assembly GCF_000817695.3). Lineage (NCBI taxonomy): Eukaryota > Viridiplantae > Streptophyta > Magnoliopsida > Fabales > Fabaceae > Arachis > Arachis duranensis. The sequence goes on along the minus strand of NC_029780.3, from coordinate 60,744,634 downwards.
AGTACCAGAGAGACATCATATGGGAATGTTTGGTCGTGTAGAGGAGTAGTAGGTGATATTCCACCTTTTGATGACGTTTCACCTGACTTGAGTTTTGAAGACTTAGAATGTATTTTCCCTCGCTTTAGTAGTTTAGAGGGACTAGGTGAGTATAGAGTCTAGGCTAGCCTGGGTGCTAGCTTAGGGACTTCTTGAACAAGTCAGGGCCTGGGATGTTGTATGTATATATATGTATATAGATATTATTTAGCTATATCTAGGGGTGTTCTAATAAAAGGCTATACTCTAATAAAGGCTGGATCACAGAATGTTATCAACTGCTTGAGATCTATTTATGTGTGGTTGTTTATAACTATTTTATCTATTATTATTTGTGAATTGATTATAAATGATTCTGTTTATTAATCCAAATGTTGTTTTTAAAAAATGTACCTCACAGAATAGCTACGTTTTTAACAACGAATCAGGCTCGTATAATAAATAATAGATAATAATTAGGAAGACAAGTTGGTAGCACTCAGTTTCTAGTATGATCATGACGTACCAGAAATTGGGTCGTTACAATTTGGTATCAGAGCAGTTCGTTCCCAATAGAGCCTGGGGAGTGGACTGACTATGCTTCATTGCATACTCTGCTTGTGTGTCTCACGCTGTTAGGGTATCTTCAATATACATTTGGCATGAATGTCTATGAGTGCTCATTTTGGAAATGTTCGTGCCTTACTTGAAATATTAAGACTGATCTCCTTAATGTTAATTGTTTGGTGCGGATAGGACCTTAATGACTGCGAATAGGCATAGTTTAATCGAGCTTTGAACGACGAATCGTTGCGAGGCACAGCTATCCTCATAGCTGTTATGATCTCCATGGCCATGGCTATGTTGGATTTGGATGCTGTAAGGAATGAACGCTTGTTTTACTTGTGAGGAATCTGTACACATAGCTGGGATCTACCTAAGAAAGTTTGTTTGGAATTCAGTGCGAACCCAGCAACAAGGCCGAGTGTTTGCCATGACTGCTGATGATGCTATGCAATCAGACGCCCTAATCCAAGGTCAGTGTTATGTCAAAAATCGATTTCTAACTGTACTGTATGACTCGGGTGCATCGCATTCCTTTATTTCTTTAACTGTTGCTCATGAGTTGGGACTAGATTTTTCTGAGTTGAACTTTGATCTAATTGTCCATACACCTGCATCCCAAAATATTTTGACTAGTTTAGTGTGCCTGCAAGTACCATTCACTATTAGGAACAGAACTTTTATACATGATCTAATCTGTTTGCCTCTATGTGGTTTAGAAGTTATTCTAGGATTAGATGGGTTGTCCAAGTATCATGTTTTTCCTTGATTGCTTTGAAAGAACTGCTGTTATTCCGTCTGATAGTTTAGATATTAAACTATTTCTGTCATATACTTTATATCTAAACTCTGTAAAACTTACCTTAGATGGGAGTGATTGTGAGGGGTACATTCTATTAGCGGCTAGCTCGAATGATAGTGAATTAAGCTTAGAATGAATCCGAGTGGTGAAGGAATTTCCTGATGTTTTCCTGGATGATATACCTAAGTTTCCTCCTCAACGTGAGATAGAATTCAGCATTGAACTAGTACCTGGAACCGGACCGATTTCCATAGCACCGTACCGGATGTCACCACTAGAACTTGCGGAATTAAAGAAGTAGTTGGATGAGTTACTTGGAAAGAAATTTATTCGTGCCAGTGCATCACTTTGGGGAGCTCCGGTATTGCTAGTAAAGAAGAAGGATGGTGGAATGAGACTTTGCATAGATTATCGACAGTTAAATAAAGTCACTATCAAGAACAAGTATCCACTTCCACGGATAGATGATTTGATGGATCAGTTGAAAGGTGCAACTGTGTTCTCGAAGATTGATTTGCGATCGGGCTATCACCAGATTTGAGTGGAAGAGTTAGATATACCAAAGACTGCTTTTAGAACTCGATATGGTCACTATGAGTACACGGTTATGTCGTTTGGACTAACTAATGCTCCTGCAATTTTCATGGATTACATGAATCGTACTTTCCGTCCGTACCTTGATCAGTTCGTAGTAGTTTTCATAGACGATATTCTCATCTATTCGGAGACAGAAAGAGAGCATGAAGAGCATCTAAAGACTGTATTGCAGATATTGAGGACTCGGAAATTACATGCTAAACTATCAAAATGTGAATTCTAGACAGAGAAGGTGGCATTTTTGGGACATGTTATATCACAGGGAGGAATTGCAGTGGATCCTTTAAAAGTTGAAGCAGTAGTGTAGTGGGAACCACCTACGACCATTATAGAAGTTCAAAGTTTTCTCAGACTTGCTGGCTATTACCAGAGGTTCATCAAAGGATTTTCACAGATAGCCTTACCTTTGACTTACCTTACACGAAAGGAAGTTCCATTTATCTGGACGGCGGAGTGTCATAGAAGCTTCAAGATGCTTAAGGAAAAGCTAACAACTGCACATGTACTAGTACTACCCAATCCGCATAAACCTTTTGAAGTATACTGTGACGCCTCTCATAAAGGACTTGGATGTGTGCTAATGCAAGACAAAAATGTGGTGGCTTATGCTTCCCGGCAGCTGAGACCTCATGAATGAAATTATCCGACGCATGACTTGGAATTGGCTGCAGTGGTGTTTGCTCTGAAGTTCTGGAGGCACTAGGCGCTCAACTAAAAGTTTTCTCTGATCACAAAAGTTTAAAGTATATCTTTGACCAGAAAGATCTTAATATGCGACAGAGAAGGTGGATGGAGTTCCTGAAGGACTACGATTTTAAGTTAAGTTATCACCCAGGAAAAGCGAACGTGGTGGCAGACGCCTTGAGCAGGAAGAATTTTAGTATCTCTTGGATGATGATAAAGGAAGAGAAGCTACTTACAGAATTTGAAGACCTTAAGTTGGCTATGACTGAGATGTCAAGTGGAGTCTATTTGGCGCAGTTGCAAATAACACCAGATTTTAAGATTAAGATTCAGCAAGCACAAGCACAAGACTCAGAAATGATGACGATGCTGAAACGGATGAAAGTAGAGGAACCAGAAGCAGTAAGACTAGATCGTAGCAGTCTTTGGAGATACAAGAACAGAATTTGTGTGCCTAGCTCTGGAGATTTACGGCAAGGGATTCTTGTAGAAGCTCATCAAAGTAGATTTTCTATGCATCCTAGAGTAACATAGATGTATCAAGATTTGAAACAAATGCTCTGGTGGCCGGGCTTAAAAAAAGAGGTAGCTGATTATGTCTCAAAATGTTTAACCTGCCAGAAGGTGAAGGTAGAACACCAGAAACCGTCAGGAACCCTGCAACCCTTAGAAATACCACAATAGAAATGGGAGCAGATCACTATGGATTTTGTCACGGGATTCCCAAGGACCTCAACAAGACACGATGCCATTTGGGTAATTATGGACAGGTTGACAAAATCAGTGCACATCCTTCCCATTCGAGTTGACTATACATTAGAAAGGCTGGCACGGATATATATTTAAGAAATTGTACGATTGCACAGAATACCTTCATCAATTGTATCAGATCGAGATCCGAGGTTTACTTCCAGATTCTGGGGAGCTTTTCAGAAAGCGTTGGGAACATAATTACACATGAGTACAGCGTACCATCCTCACATAGACGGACAATCAAAGCAGACAATCTAGACGTTAGAAGACATGTTACGATCATGTATGGTAGACACCAAAGCAGCTGGGATAAGTATTTGCTGTTGGTAAAATTTGTCTACAACAACAGTAACCAATAAAGTATTAGGATGGCACCATATGAAGCTCTCTACGGAAGGAGATGTCAGACACCATTATGTTGGAATGATGACGGAGAAGCTAGTGTCTTAGGTCCAGACTTAGTGCAAGAAACTACTGAGAAGATAAATGGGATTTGCCATAAGATCCAGACAGCACAGAGCCCTCAAAAGAGCTATGCCGATAATAGACGTAGACCCTTAGAGTTTAGTGAGGGAGACCATGTCTTTCTTAAAGTATCCCCGACTACTGCAATAGGTAGAGCCCTTAAGAATAAAAAGCTTAACCCTCGATACATAGGACCTTTCCAAATCCTTAAAAGAGTCGGTCTAGTAGCTTATCAGGTACACCTTCCTCCATATCTGTCAAACCTTCATGATGTTTTTCATGTCTCGCAACTTAAGAAATATATTCCTGACGAGAGTCACATTTTACAACCAGAAACAGTACAGTTACGAAATGATTTGACATATCAAGCATCACCAGTTCAGATCGTAGAAAGAAGTGATAAGCAGCCAAGAGGCAAAACTGTTCGCTTAGTCAAAGTAGCTTAGGGACAAATAGGAGAAGAAGAGCACACTTGGAAACTGGAAGATAAGATGAAAGCTGATTACCCGCATCTACTCTCAGGTAACTAAAATTTTGAGGGCAAAATTTTCTTTTAGGAGGGTAGAATGTAACAACCTTGGTTTTCGAGTACGCGAGATCTTTTTTGAAAGTACGGATTTCTCCGGAAGATCAGTAAGGGGAGAACCTCTGCTATATCATCAAGCATTTCAATCCTCATTGTCATTATTTCATCTTTAAGCTAGGACTCTTTTGTGGCAAGCTCAATAACGTAGCCACGTAGAACCTAGTTTTTAAACCGTATCAGTTAGGAGTTTTGATCCGGTTTTTCATAAATAGCCTCAGTTTAATGAACTAGACTCGATTCATGAGATAAGAGAGAAAATAGGGTAATATTATCATTATATTAGTATTAGAAGCTTCTTGAATAATATTATAAGGTTACCTGGTCAGTTTTAGTTAAAAACAGAAAATCGGTTTAACCGGGTTCACAGTTTACTGGTGCAGCTTAGCACCAACACTCTCTAATGACTTTAGCAATGATAAGGCCTCATTATACATGTTTTATTCTCACAATAAATATGTTACTAGTGTCATTTATGCTAGTAGCTCAGAAAATAATTTTTAGAGATGTTTTTGCAAGTGTTCCGATACAAAATTCCGATTTCACCAAAATGATCCTCTCTTCTTCCTCTACATAACCATGTAACTTATCAAGGCTGGAAATAAGGTGAGATGGCTGTTCCTTTCCCCTTTCAATTCGGTTTTCAAGGAAACATGCTTAAACATGTGTTTTCTTGATGTTCTTCCTTAGGAATCATGCTTAACTTTACTTGAGGGTCAAGAAATGTTAATTTCCAGCAAGTCTAAGGTTAGAAATCACTTCCTAACGTTCTGAGGGAGATTTGGTTAGTTGAGGGTTTTTGGATTTAAAGTTGTTCTTGATGTGATTTAGGAGGAAAAAGTGCTTTAAGAACACTTCAAAGAGTATCCGGATTTGGAGCAGCAAATCAAGGTAGGGTTTGATGAACTTAATCTTGATTGATTGTGTTTGAGTTTTGTGATTATGATATGGTTTGGCTGTGCTTGAAATTAATTGTTTGTATGAGTAATTGTTGTTGAAATTTTGGTGAAAATTTGATGAAATTTGATGAAATTCAAGCTATGAATGTGTGTTCTTGTGGCTTCTGGAAAAATGAACCCTAGAGCTTAAATTGAGGTTCAATTTATGTTTAAAACATGTAGGAAAGATGGGGTTTTAGTGGCTGGGAATTTATTTTGAATTTTGGTAAAAATCGATTGCTGAAAAGACTGAAAAACGGGTAAAAACAGAGAAAGAATCTGAAGAATATACGAAGAACATGAAGAACACTTTGAGTATGGTGAAGAACATTGAAGAACACTTTTTAGATCTTAGAAAGGGCAAGGAAGTAAAAAATTTTGGTGTTTGGGGGTTATTTGGTAATTTCTGATAGTTAGAGTGGTTAAAGTAGAAATATTAAAAGTTACGGGTGGTAAAAAGTAAATTTTAAAGTTTAAAAGTAAAAGGTAAGGTAATTTTTGAAAAAAACAATAAAATAATAAATAATAATAAAATATTAAATAATAATATTTAATTTAAAATAATGCAAAAAGGCAGTTTTTTGTAAAAGCTTTAGAAAGACAGCTTTAAGCGCAGGATCTCACAATTACCTTCATAAGACACTTAGGGAGTGGTAAGAACATATTAGTGAGGCAAAGATAAAAAAATATAAAAAGTTGAAGAAAAGATAAAAATCGAAGTAAAATTCTGTAAAGTATTAATGACAGAAAAACAGATAGAGACTAGCGAATGAACTAGGGCAACATAGTTAGTCCTTGAGTTGCGACTAGGGTTAGGTATTATATAAAAAGTTAAACTGTTTCAGTATAGACTTAATAAACCTATACTTGGGACATACTAACTATTCATACCGAAATTTACATAAGCTTTAAATACATACGTTAAGTAGAGAAAAGAGTAACTAGAGTAAAGTAAATAGATCAAGAGATATTTGTTTATTTGTTGCATTAAGGCAACTCCAGAGTTATTTGTTTGTTCATCTTCTGCATTGAGGCAATCAGATAGATGGTGGTGCGACCACTGAGAATGCTTTCCTGCGGTACAGATCCATATTTTAATTCTGTAAGGCAAAGGGGTTATTTCCTGCTACAGAAGTATCGTGACCACCTGTTCTATTTCTGTAGTGGCAGAGGGGTTATTTCCTATATACAGAAGGTGTGTCGGCATACATCTCTGCAGTGGCAGATGTGTTATTTACTGCGTGCAGTGGACCCTGTGGTGGCAGAGGGGTTATTTCCTGTACACAGGGGTATAGCCAACTAGAAAGCCATACCCGTTTCAGCTGCTTCGGGTTACGTCAGGAGCTGGTAGAAACCGACAGATGAGCTCATTACCTGCACTAGGGCTAGACATGCATCATACTTGGTTGTTCATTTTCTATATTATGATTGTTGCATGAATGTACGCTTTCTTTGTTTGTATTCTATTCTCCGTGTTTGTGTCTGTGTTTTACTTTCTTGTATTCTTTTGTTTGTGAACTATTTTCTGTTTTCTCTATTTTCTCTATTTATCTGTCTTCTATTTACTACTTCTCTATATTCTATTACTCGTCTGCCAAACAACACAGAATTAATGAACTTAACTAATAACCCCGACACTACTAAGAACTCCCCAGTTCTTACCCCTTCTCTCTCCCTTCTCCCTTTAGATGGAAGCTTGGGTACTATTCTGTAGCTCGCTGATGACCAATCATAAAGAGGATTCCGCTCTAGGTAGTCTTCTGAGTCTAGGGTGAATCCCGTTTTTTGTTCACATGTATATACGGTGAGACCAGCCTACGTCTACACCCCGTTTGTACACGAACTTTAGCCTAAATCATGTGTACGAGACTCCTGTTGTGTGGCTACTTGATGGAGTACCAAAGAGACATCATATGGCAATATTTGGTCGTGCAGAGGAGTAGTAGGTGATATTCCACCTTTTGCTGACGTTTCACCTTACTTGAGTTTTGAAGACTTAGAATGTATTTTCCCTCGCTTTAGTAGTTTAGAGGGACTAGGTGAGTATAGAGTCTAGGCTAGCCTGGGTGCCAGCTTAGGGACTTCTTGAACAAGTCAGGGCCTGGGATGTTGTATACATATATGTATATAGATATTATTTAGCTATATATAGGGGTGTTCTAACTAAAAGGCTATACTCTAATAAAGGCTGGATCACGGAATGTTATCAACTGCTTAAGATCTATTTTTGTGTGGTTGTTTATAACTATTTTATCTATTATTTGTGAATTGATTATAAATGATATTGTTTTTTTAATCCAAATGTTGTTTTAAAAAAAAGTACCTCACAGAATAACTACGTTTTTAACAATGAATCAGGATCATATAATAAATAATAGATAATAATTAGGAAGACAAGTTGGTAGCGCTCAGTTTCCCACCAATGAATTACATAAGTATCTCTATCTTTATTTTATGCTTTATTTATCTTTATATTCGAAAACCATTATAACTGGTGGACGAAATTGTGATCACTATTCTTTAAGTTGTATTTTTATAGAATTTGAAATTGGCACGAGTGGACACAACTCCGTTCAACTAACCAGCAAGTGTACTGGGTCGTCCAAGTAATAAACCTTACGTGAGTAAGGGTCGATCCCACAGAGATTGTTGGTATGAATCAAGCTATGGTCACCTTGTAAATCTCAGTGAGGCAGATTAAATTGGTTTATGGGTTTTTGAAAATAGAAATAAGAAAATAGAAATAATAAAAGGGATAGAGCACTTATGCAGATTCATTGATGGGAATTTCAGATAAGCGAATGGAGATACTGTATGGCTCAAGAATGCCTGCTTTCCCACTGCTTCAACTCAATCCTTCTTACTCCTTTCCATGGCAAGCTGTGTATAGGGGTTCACCGTTCGACGATGGCTACTTTGAATCCTCTCGGGAAAATGATCCTCTGCGGCTGTCACTCGCATGGCTAATCGTCTGGAGGCATCACCTGGCCGAAGGCTACATCCCATCCTCGCAGTGAAAACTACGCTCACGCTCTCTGTCACAGCACGGCTAATCACTGGTTGGTTCCCGCTCCTACTGGAATAGAATCCCTTGATTCTTTTGCGCTTGTCATCACGCCCAGCCTTCAGGAGTTTGAAGCTCGTCACAGTCATTCAATCATAGAGTCCTACTC
>NC_029780.3:60735641-60736019 GCF_000817695.3 Arachis duranensis | reverse complement strand
AGTTTGAAGTACGTCACAGTCATTCATTATCGGAATCCTACTCGGAATACCACAGACAAGGTGAGACTTTCCGGATCCTCATAAATGCTGCCATCTATCTAGCTTATACCACGAAGATTCTGTTGGGGAATCTAAGAGATACACATTCAAGCTCTGTTGCATGTAGAACGGAAGTGGTTGTCAATCACGTGCGTTCATAAGTGAGAATGATAATGAGCGTCACTTAATCATCACATTCATCTTGTTCTTGGGTACGAATGAATATCTTGGAATAAGAATAAGAGAGATTTGAATAAAAGAAAATAGAATTGCATTAATACTTGAGGTACAGCAGAGCTCCACACCCTTAATCTATGGTGTGCAGAAACTCCACCGTTT
>NC_029780.3:60719500-60735468 GCF_000817695.3 Arachis duranensis | reverse complement strand
GTATATGCTTGGGCTGAGCTTGATCTATCCACGAGCTGAGGCTTCTCTTGGAGTTGAACTCCAAGTTATGACGTGTTTTGGCCGTTCAACTCCAGATCATGACGTTTTTCTGGCGTTTAACTCCAGACAGCAGCATGTACTTGGCGTTCAACGCCAAGTGACGTCGTCAATTCCCGAATAAAATATGGACTATTATATATTGCTGGAAAGCCCTGGATGTCTACTTTCCAACGCCGTTGAGAGCGCGCCAATTGGTGTTCTGTAGCTGCAGAAAATCCATTTCGAGTACAGGGAGGTCAGATTCCAACAGCATCAGCAGTCCTTTTGTCAGCATTTTTCAGAGTTTTGCTCAAGTCCCTCAATTTCAGCCAGAATTTACCTGAAATCACAAAAAAACACACAAACTCATAGTAAATTCTAGAAATGTGAATTTAACATAAAAACTAATGAAAACATCCATAAAAGTAGCTTAAACTTACTAAAAACTACCTAAAAACAATGCCAAAAAGCGTATAAATTATCCGCTCATCAATAACCATTAGAATCCGCCTGACTGAGATTTACAAGATGACCATAGCTTGCTTCATACCAACAATCTCCGTGGGATCGACCCTTACTCACGTAAGATTTATTACTTGGACGACCCAGTGCACTTGCTGGTTAGTTGTGCGAAGTTGTGAAGAATGTGTATGAACCATGGTATTGTGCACCAAGTTTTTGGAGCCGTTGCCAGGAATTGTTCGAGTTGTGAAAAGTTTGAGTCACAATTTTGCCTATCAAGATTTTGGCACCGTTGTCGGGGATTGTTTGAGTTTGGACAACTGACGGTTCATCTTGTTGCTCAGATTAGGTAATTTTTATTTTTTTCCAAAAAGTTTTCAAAAATCTTTCAAAATTTTTTATTTGTTTTCGTTTTTCTAAAAAGTAATTTTTGAAAAAAAATAAAAAAAATTATAAAATCATAAAATCCAAAATATTTTGTGTTTCTTGTTTGAGTCTAGTGTCACATTTTAAGTTTGGTGTCAATTGCATGTTTTTAAAATTTGTGCATTTTTTGAAAACTCATGCATGGTGTTCTTCATGATCTTCAAGTTGTTCTTGATAAGTTTTCTTATTTGATCTTCATATTTTCTTGTTTTGTGTCTTTTCTTGTTTTTCATATGCATTTTTAGTTTGTTAGTGTCTAAGCATTAAAAATTTCTAAGTTTGGTATCTTGCATGTTTTTCTTTTCTTAAAAAGTTTTCAAAAATAAGTCTTGATGTTCATCATGATCTTCAAAGTGTTCTTGGTGTTCATCTTGACATTCATAGTGTTCTTGCATGCATCATGTGTTTTGATTCATAATTTTCATGTTTTGAGTCATTTTGTTGTTTTTCTCTCTCCTCATTAAATTCAAAAAAATCAAAAAAATATCTTTCCCTTATTTCTCTCATAAATTTCGAAATCTTTGGGTTGACTTAGTCAAAAATTTTAAAAATTAGTTGTTTATTGTTAGTCAAGTCAAGATTTCATTTTTAAAAATCTTATCTTTTCAAAACTTTTTCAAAAATCAAATCTTTTTCATTTTTCTTTTATATTTTCGAATTTTTTTTTTATTTTCAAAATCTTTTTCTTACCTTTATTTCATAATTTCAAAAACTTTACTAACAATTAATGTGATTGATTCAAAAATTTGAAGTTTGTTACTTTCTTGTTAAGAAAGGTTAAATCTTTAAATTTTAGAATCATATCTTTTAGTTTCTTGTTAGTCAGGTAATCAATTTTAATTTTAAAAATCAAATCTTTTTAATTTCCTTTGCAAATATTTTTCAAAATATCTTTTCAATCATATCTTTTCAATCATATCTTTTTAAACATATCTTTTTCAAATCATATCTTTTTCAAAATCAATTTCAAAATCTTTTCTAACTTCTTATCTTTTCAAAATTGATTTTCAAATTTTTTTCAACTAACTAATTGACTTTTTGTTTGTTTCCTATCTTTTTCAAAACCACCTAACTACTTTTCTATCTCTAATTTTCGAAAATCACTAACCATTTTTCAAAAACTAATTTTTGAAAACTCCTCTTTCTCATCTCCTTCTATTTATTTTATTTATCTACTAACACTTCTCTTCTACTCATAATTCGAACCCTCTTCTCTTCTCTCTGTGTTCGAATTTTTCCTCTTTTATTCTTTTCTTCTTCTACTCCCATAAAAGAATCTCTATACTGTGACATAGAAGATTCCTCTTCTTTTCTGTTTTCTTCTCTCTCAAAAGAGCAGGAACAAGGAAAAAGGCATTCTTGTTGAAGCTGATCCTGAACCTAAAAGGACCTTGAAGAGGAAGCTAAGAGCAGCTAAAGCACAACACTTTGAAGAGGACCCAACTGAAATTTTCGAAGAAGAAAATGATATGGCAGCCGAACCCAACAATAATACAAGGAAGACGCTTGGTGACTTTACTGCACCAAATTCCAACTTACATGGAAGAAGCATCTCAATTCCTGCCATTGGAGCAAACAACTTTGAGCTAAAGCCTCAATTAGTTTCTCTAATGCAACAGAATTGCAAGTTTCATGGACTTCCATCAGAAGATCCTTTTTAGTTCTTAACTGAATTCTTGCAGATCTGTGATACTGTTAAGACCAATGGAGTTGATCCTGAGGTCTACAGGCTTATGCTTTTCCCTTTTGCTGTAAGAGACAGAGCTAGAGTATGGTTGGACTCACAACCTAAAGACAACCTGAACTCTTGGGATAAGCTGGTCACGGCTTTCTTAGCCAAGTTCTTTCCTCCTCAAAAGCTGAGCAAGCTTAGAGTGGATGTTCAAACCTTCAGAAAAAAAGAAGGTGAATCCCTCTATAAAGCTTGGGAGAGATACAAGCAACTGACCAAAAAGTGTCCTTCTGACATGCTTTCAGAATGGACCATCCTGGATATATTCTATGATAGTCTGTCTGAATTGTCTAAGATGTCATTGGACCATTCTGCAGGTGGATCTATTCACCTAAAGAAAATGCCTGCAGAAGCTCAGGAACTCATTGACATGGTAGCAAATAACCAGTTCATGTACAGTTCTAAAAGGAATCCTGTGAGTAATGAGACGCATAAGAGGAAGGGAGTTCTTGAAATTGATGCTCTGAATGCCATATTGGCTCAAAACAAAATATTGACCCAACAAGTTAATATGATATCTCAGAGTCTGAATGGATTGCAAAATGCATCCAACAGTACTAAAGAAGCATCTTCTGAAGAAGAAGCTTATGATCCTGAGAACCCTGCAATGGCAGAGGTAAATTACATGGGTGAAGCCTTGGCAACACCTATAACCCTTCATGGAGAAATCATCCGAATTTTTTATGGAAGGATCCACAAAAGCAAGGCTTCAATAATAACAATGGTGGAAGAAACAGGTTTAGCAATATCAAGCCTTTTCCATCATCTTCTTAGCAATAGACAGAGAATTCTGAGCAGAGTCCCTCTATCTTAGCAAACATAGTCTCTGATCTATCTAAGGCCACTTTAAGTTTCATGAATGAAACAAGGTCCTTCATTAGAAACTTTGAGGCACAAGTGGGTCAGCTGAGTAAGAAAATCACTGAAACTCCTCTTAGTACTCTCCCAAGCAATACAGAAGAGAATCCAAAAAGAGAGTGCAAGGCCATTGATATAATCAAAATGGCCGAATCCAAAGAGGAAGGGGAGGATGTGAATCCCAATGAGGAAGACCTCATGAGACATCCCCAGACAGAAAGGAGTTCCCTCTTGAGGACCTAAAGGAATATGAGGCTCATATAGAGACCATAGAGATTCCATTAAACTTTCTTCTGCCATTCATGAGCTCTGAGAACTATTCTTCCTCTGAAGAGGATGAAGATGTAAATGAAGAGCAGGTTGCTCAATATCTAGGAGCCATCATGAAGCTGAATGCCAAGTTGTTTGGTAATGAGACTTGGGAAGATGAACCTCCCTTGCTCATTAGTGAACTAAATACATGGGTTCAGCAAACTTTACCTCAAAAGAAACAAGATCCTGGTAAATTCTTAATACCCTGTACAATAGGCACCATGACCTTTGAGAAGGCTCTGTGTGACCTGGGGTCAGGTATAAATCTTATGGCACTTTATGTAATGGAAAAATTGGGGATCTTTGAGGTACAAGCTGCAAGAATCTCATTAGAGATGGCAGACAAGTCAATAAAACAAGCTTATGGATTGGTAGAGGACGTGTTAGTGAAGGTTAAAGGCCTTTACATCCCTACTGATTTCATAATCCTAGACACTGGGAAGGATGAGGATGAATACATCATCCTTGGAAGACCCTTCCTAGCCACAGCAGGAGCTGTGATTGATGTTGACAAAGGAGAGCTAGTCCTTCAATTGAATGGGGACTACCTTGTGTTTAAAGCTCAAGGATCTTCCTCTGCAACCATGGAGAGGAACATGAAAAGCTTCTCTCAATGCAGAGTCAAACAAAGCCCCCACAATCAAACTATAAGTTTGGTGTTGGGAGGACACAACCAAACTCTAAGTTTGGTGTTGAACCCCCACATTCAAACTCTAAGTTTAGTGTTGGGAGGTCCTAACAATGCTCTGAATACCTGTGAAGCTCTATGAGAGCTCACGGTCAAGCTATTGACATTAAAGAAGCGCTTATTGGGAGGCAACCCAATTTTTATTTATCTATATTTCTATTGTTCTTCTATGTTTTATTAGGTTTATGATCATGTGGAGTCAAAAAACAATTACAAAAAATAAAAACAGAATCAAAAACAGCAGAAGAAAAATCACACCCTAGAGGAAGAGTTGTCTGGCGCTTAAATGCCAGAAACAAGCATCTGTCTGGCGTTTAACGCCAGATACAAGCACCAAGCTGGCATTTAACGCCAGAAACAAGCATCAGGCTGGTGTTAAACGCCAGAAACAGGCTACATTTAGGCATTTAATGCCAGAAACAAGCTGCAGTCTGGCGTTAAACACCAGGATTGCATACAGAGGGCATTTTACACGCCTAAAAGGTGTAGGGATGAGAAATCCTTGACACCTCAAGATCTGTGGACCCCACAGGATCACCTTAGGATCTGTGGACCCCACAGGATCCCCACCTACCTTACCCATCTCTCACACTTTTTTCATTCACCAATCACCTCAGTCACTCTTCCCCATCACCTCTTCATCAATCACATCCATCCACTCTTCCCCATAAACCCCACCTACCTTCAAATTCAAAATCTCTTAGTGCACGAAATTGTAAATCACACTTTTCACAACTCGTACCACTAACCAGCAAGTGCACTGGGTCGTCCAAGTAATACCTTACGTGAGTAAGGGTAGAATCCCACTGAGATTGTTGGCTTGAAGCAAGCTATGGTTATCTTGTAACTTAGTCAGGATAATAATAATTCTCAGTTTTGATTGGTAGTAAATAAAAAGCATGGATTAAATAATACTTGTTATGCAGTAATGGAGAATATATTGGAGTTTTGGAGATGCTTTGTCTTCTGAATCTCTGCTTTCCCCTGTCTTCTTCTTCATGCACGCAAGGTTCCTCCTATGGCAAGCTATGTGTTGGTGGATCACCGTTGTCAATGGTTACCATCCGTCCTCTCAGTGAAAATGGTCCAGGTGCGCTGTCACCGCACGGCTAATCATCTTTCGGTTCTCACTCATGCTGGAATAGGATCCATTGATCCTTTTGCGTCTGTCACTACACCCAACCCTTGTGAGTTTGAAGCTCGTCACAAACATTCGATCCCTGAATCCTACTTGGAATACCACAGACAAAGTTTAGACTTTCTAGATTCTCAAGAATGCTGCCAATGTATTCTAGATTATACCACGAAGATTCTGATTAAGGAATCCAAGAGATACTCATTCAATCTAATGTAGAACGGAGGTGGTTGTCAGGCACGCATTCATAGGTTGAGAATGGTGATGAGTGTCACGGATCATCACATTCATCATATTGAATTGTGAAAGAATATTTTAAATAGAAACAAGCGTGTTTGAATGAAAAATAGAAATAATTGCATTAGTTCATCGAGACACAGAAGAGCTCCTCACCCCCAACAATGGAGTTTAGAGACTCATGCCATAAAAAATGCAAAGTTCAGATCTAAAATGTCATGAGGTACAAAATAAATCTCTAAAAGTTGTTTAAATACCAAACTAGTAACCTAGGTTTACAGAAAATGAGTAAACTGAGATAGATAGTTCAAAAATCCACTTCTGGGGCCCACTTGGTGTGTGCTGGGGCTGAGCTTTGAGCTTTACACGTGCATAGGCTATTTCTAGAGTTAGACGCCAGGTTGTAACTTGTTTTGGGCGTTTAACTCCAACTTGTAACCTATTCCTGGCGTTTATAACTTGATAGGCAAAATTGTGACTCATACTTTTCACAACTCAAACAATTCCTAGCTACGGCTCCAAAAACTTGGTGCACAATATCATGGTTCACACACATTCTTCACAACTTCGCACAACTAACCAGTAAGTGCACTAGTCCATCCAAGTAATAAACCTTAGGTGAGTAAGGGTCGATCCCACGGAGATTGTTGGTATGAAGCAAGTTATGGTCATCTTGTAAATCTCAGTCAGGCGGATTCTAGTTGTTATAATGGTTTTCGAATATAAAGATAAATAAAGCATAAAATAAAGATAGAGATACTTATATAATTCATTGGTGGGAATTTCAGATATGCGCATGAAGATACTGTATTCCTTCTGAATCTCTGCTTTCCTACTACTTCCATCCAATCATTCTTACTCCTTTCCATGGCAAGCTGTATGTTAGGGGCTCACCGTTGTCAATGGATACCATCCGTCCTCTCAGTGAAAATGGTCCGTGTACGCTGTCACCGCATGGCTAATTATCTGTCGATTCTCGATCATGCAGGAATAGGATTTATTATCCTTTTGCGTCTGTCACCATGCCCTACAGTCGCGAGTTTGAAGCTCGTCACAGTCATTCAATCCCTGAATCCTACTCGGAATACCACATACAAGGTTTAAACATTCCGGATTCTCAAGAATGCTGCCAATGGATTCTAGCTTATACCACAAAGATTCTGATCAAGGAATCCAAGAGATACTCATTCAAGCTTATTTGCATGTAGAACGAAAGTGGTTGTCAGGCACACGTTCATAAGTGAGAATGGTGATGAGCGTCACATAATCATCACATTCATCAGGTTTTGAGTGCGAATGGATATCTTAGAATAAGAATAAGCGTGAATTGAATAGAAAACAGTAGTAATTGCATTAATACTCGAGGAACAGCAGAGCTCCACACCATTAATCTATGGTGTGTAGAAACTCCACCGTTGAAAATACATAAGTGATAAAGGTGTTCAATGGTTCCAGCCCCAGAGAGGGAACTAGGATAACCATGATGTCTAATACAATAGTAAAAAGTTCTACTTATACTAAACTAGTTACTAGGGTTACAAAGATAAGTAAATGATGCAGAAATCTACTTCCGGGGCCCACTTTGGTCTGTGTTTGGGATGAGCCTGAGCTTTACACGTGCAGAGGCTTCTCTTGGGGTTAAACGCCAAGTTGTAACGTGTTTTTGGCGTTTAACTCTGGTTTGTGACGTGTTTTTGGCGTTTTACTCCAGAATGCAGCATGAAGCTGGCATTGAACGCCAGTTTGCGTCATCTAAACTAGAATAAAGTATGAACTATTATATATTGCTGGAAAGCCCTGAATGTCTACTTTCCAACGCAATTAAGAGCGCGCCATTTTGAGTTCAATGGCTCCAGAAAATCCATTTCGAATGTAGGGAGGTTAGAATCCAACAACATCTGTAGTCCTTTTTCAGCCTCCTACCAGATTTTTGCTCAAGTCCCTCAATTTCAGCCAGAAAATACCTAAAATCACAGAAAAACACACAAACTCATAGTAATGTCCAGAAATGTGAATTTTTCATAAAAACTAATAGAAACATCCCTAAAAATAGCTAGATTCTGCTAAAAACTACCTAAAAACAATGCCAAAAAGCGTATAAATTATCCGCTCATCACAACACTAAACTTAAATTGTTGCTTGTCCCCAAGCAACTGAAAATCAAATAGGATAGAAAGAAGAGAATATACTATAAATCCTAAAATAACAATGAATATTAGTTCTAATTAGATGAGCGGGACTTGTAGCTTTTTGCTTCTGAACAGTTTTGGCATCTCACTTTATCCTTAGAAGTTTAGAATGATTGGCATCCATAGGAACTCAGAGTTCAGATAGTGTTATTGATTCTCCTATTGAAGTATGTTGACTCTTGAACACAGCTGCTTTTATGAGTCTTGGTCGTGGCCCTAAGCACTTTGTTTTCCAGTATTACCACCGGATACATAAATGCCACAAACACATGACTGGGTGAAACTTTTCATATTGTGACTCAGCTTTGCTAAAGTCCCCAGTTAGAGGTGTCCAGGATTCTTAAGCACACTCTTTTTGCTTTGGATCATGACTTTAACCACTCAGTCTCAAGCTTTTCACTTGGACCTGCATGCCACAAGCACATGGTTAGGGACAGCTTGATTTAGCCGCTTAGGCCAGTATTTTATTCCTTTAGGCCCTTCTATCCATTGATGCTCAAAGCCTTGGATCCTTTTTTACCTTGCCTCTTGGTTTTAAGGGCTATTGGCTTTTTCTGCTTGCTTTTTTTTCTCTTTCTTTCTCTTTTTTTCACCATTTTTTTCTCTTTTTCTTTCGCAAGCTTCTTCTTTTTCACTGCTTTTTCTTGCTTCAAGAATCAATTTCATGATTTTTTAGATTATCAATAACATTTCTCTTTGTTCATAATTTTTTGAAGAGCCAACAATTTTAACATTCATAAACAACAAGATAAAAAATATGCACTGTTCAAGCATTCATTTAGAAAACAAAAAGTATTGCCACCACATCAATATAATTAAACTAATTTCAAGGATGAATTTGAAACTCATGTACTTCTTGTTCTTTTGTATTAAAAACATTTTTCATTTCAGAAAGGTGAAGGATTCATGGAATTATTCATAGCCTTAAGACATAGTTACTAAATACTAATGATCATGTAGTAAAGACTCAAAACATAGACAAACATAAAGCATAAAACCGAAAAACAGAGAGATAAGAACAAGGAAGTTAAGGAACGAGTCCACATTAGTGAGGGTGGTGCCTTCTTCTTGAAGAACCAATGGTGTTCTTGAGCTCTTCTATGTCTCTTCCTTGCCTTTGTTGCTCCTCCCTCATAGCTCTTTGATCTTCTCTAATCTCATTGAGAATGATGGAGTGCTCTTGGTGTTCCACCCTTAATTGGTTCATGTTATGGCTCAATCCTTCTAGGGAAGTGTTGAGTTGTTCCTAATAAGTGTTTGGAGGAAAATACATCCCTTGAGGCATCATAGGGATTTCTTGATGATGAGCTTCCTCATGCGTCTCTTGAGATCCATGAATGGGCTCTCTTATTTGCTCCATCCTCTTCTTAGTGATGGGCTTGTCCTCTTCAATGAGGATGTCTCCTTCTATGACAACTCCAGCTAAGTTGCATAGATGGCAAATGAGATGAAGAAAAGCTAGCCTTGCCAAGGTGGAGGGCTTTTCGGCTAGTTTGTAAAGTTCTAGAGAGATGACTTCATGAACTTCTACTTCCTCTCCAATCATGATGCTATGGATCATGATGGCCCGATCCACAGTTACCTCGGAAAGGTTGCTAGTGGGGATGATGGAGCGTTGGATGAACTCCAACCATCCTCTAGCCACAGGCTTAAAGTCCAATTTTCACAATTGAACCGGCTTGCCTTTTGAGTCTCTTTTCCATTGAGCTCCTTCCACACATATTGTAAATCACACTTTTCACAACTCGTACCACTAACCAGCAAGTGCACTGGGTCGTCCAAGTAATACCTTACGTGAGTAAGGGTCGAATCCAACTGAGATTGTTGGCTTGAAGCAAGCTATGGTTATCTTGTAACTCTTAGTCAGGATAATAATAATTCTCAGTTTTGATTGGTAGTAAATAAAAAGCATGGATTAAATAATACTTGTTATGCAGTAATGGAGAATATGTTGGAGTTTTGGAGATGCTTTGTCTTCTGAATCTCTGCTTTTCCCCTGTCTTCTTCTTCACGCACGCAAGGTTCCTCCTATGGTAAGCTGTTTGTTGGTAGATCACCATTGTCAATGATTACCATCCGTCCTCTCAGTGAAAATAGTCCAGGTGCGCTGTCACCGCACGGCTAATCATCTTTCGGTTCTCACTCATGCTGGAATAGGATCCATTGATCCTTTTGCGTCTGTCACTACGCCCAACCCTTGTGAGTTTGAAGCTCATCCTACAGTCATTCAATCCCTGAATCCTACTCGAAATACCACAGACAAAGTTTAGACTTTCTGGATTCTCAAGAATGCTGCCAATGGATTCTAGCTTATACCACGAAGATTCTGATTAAAGAATCCAAGAGATAGTCATTCAATCTAATGTAGAATGGAGGTGGTTGTCAGGCACACGTTCATAGGCTGAGAATGGTGATGAGTGTCATGGATCATCACATTCATCATATTGAAGTGTGAATGAATATCTTAGATAGAAACAAGCGTGTTTGAATGAAAAACAGAAATAATTGTATTAGTTCATCGAGACATAGCAGAGCTCCTCACCCCCAACAATGGAGTTTATAGACTCATGCCATCAAAAATACAAAGTTCAGATCTAAAATGTCATCAGGTACAAAATAAATCTCTAAAAGTTGTTTAAATACCAAACTAGTAACCTGGGTTTACAGAAAATGAGTAAACTGAGATAGATAGTGCAGAAATCCACTTCTGGGGCCCACTTGGTGTGTGCTGGGGCTGAGCTTTGAGCTTTACATGTGTATAGGCTGTTTCTGGAGTTAGACGCCAGGTTGTAACCTGTTTTGGGTGTTTAACTCCAACTTGTATCCTGTTTCTGGCGTTTAACGCTAGAATAGAACATGGAACTGGCGTTAAATGCCAGTTTACGTCGTTTATCTTCGAGAAAAGTATGGACTATTATATATTTCTGGAAAGCCCTGGATGTCTACTTTCCAACCCAATTAAGAGCGCGCCAATTGTACTCTTGTAGCTCCAAAAAATCCATTCCAAGTGTAGGGAGGTCAGAATCTAACAACATCAGCTGTCCTTTTTCAGCCTGAATCAGATTTTTGCTCAGATCCCTCAATTTCAGCCAGAAATTTTCTAAAACCACAAAAAAATACACAAACTCATAGTAAAGTCTAGAAATATGAATTTTGCCTAAAAACTACTAAAAATATACTAAAAACTAACTAGAACATACTAAAAACTACATGAAAATACCCCCAAAAAGCGTATAAAATATCCACTCATCACAACACCAAACTTAAACTGTTGCTTGTCCCCAAGCAACTAGATAAATAAAATAGGATAAAAAGAAATCAAGAAGCAATAATGTCTCAGAGTTTTAAGTGAAGCTCAGATTCTAATTAGATGAGCGGGACTAGTAGCTTTTTGCTTCCGAACAGTTTTGGCATCTCACTTTATCTTTTTGAAATTCAGAATGATTGGCATCCATAGGAACTCAGAATTCAGATAATGTTATTGGTTCTCCTATTTCAGTATGTTGATTCTTGAACACAGTTACTTATGAGTCTTGGCTGTGACCCTAAGCATTTTGTTTTCCAGTATTACCACCAGATACATAAATGCCACAGACACATAATTGGGTGAACCTTTTCAGATTGTGACTCAGCTTTGCTAAAGTCCCCAGTTAGAGGTGTCCAGAGTTCTTAGGCACACTCTTTTGCTTTGGATCATGACTTTAACCACTCAGTCTCAAGCTCCTCACCTGGACCTTCATGACACAAGCACATGGTTAGGGACAGCTTGATTTAGCCACTTAGGCTAGGATTTTATTCCTTTAGGCCCTCCTATCCATTGATGCTCAAAGCCTTGGATCTTTTTTACCCTTGCCTTTTGGTTTAAGGGGCTATTGGCTTTTTCTGCTTGCTTTTTCTTTTTCTTTTGTTTTTTCGCAAGCTTTGTTTTTCACTGCTTTTTCTTGCTTCAAGAATCAATTTCATGATTTTTCAGATCATCAATAACATTTTTCTTGTTCATCATTCCTTTAAGAGCCAACAGATTTAACATTCATAAACTCCATTATCAAAATTATGCACTGTTCAGGCATTCATTCAAAAGACAAAAAGTATTGCCACCACATATAAATAATTTGAATTTTTCTTATTAAAAACTCAAAAAAATATTGCCTCTTTATTCTAAAAATCTGCTATTTTATTCATGTTTAATGATGATGACAAAAATAAATTATAGCTTAATTGGAGATAAAATAAAAATAAAGATACTAATTACTACTACTCATATATAACTTCTAAGGTAAATTCCTAATAAGAACAATTATCACAGAGTTAAGGCTAAGATTAGGACTCAACAACCTTTATTTTGGTAGGTGGATGCTCCTTTAGTCTGTGGGGTGCTTGGCCCTTCAAGAGATAGCTTCTGGCGCTTCAGTTCCTTCAGTTCACACCCTTGCTCTTCTTGTTCCCCAAGCAGTTTACAAAGCATGCTATTTTGATTTTGCTGTTCTTCCTTTAGTTGGTCCATAGCTTCTTGCAACTTGGTAACAGATGCTTCAAGACGCTCCCAGTATTCAATTTGAGGGATTTCCGGGAGAAACTCCTGTGGTTTCCTCTTGATGGGGTCGTCCTGCACTTGTTGTCCTTCCATTGACTTTTTGGTGATTGGTTGCTCAACTGAGATATACTCATTTACTCCCATCTTTACCCCAGCATTTTTACATAGCATAGAGATTAAGCTTGGATAAGCCAATTTGGCATCTTTGGAGTTCTTGTTTGCAATTGTGTAAAGTTCACAAGAAATCAGCTCATGAACTTCCACTTCTTTTCCCAACATAATTCCATGGATCATTACTGCTCTTTTGATGGTGACTTCAGAGCGGTTGCTAGTGGGCAGTATAGAATGCCCAATATAGTCCAGCCAGCCTCTGGCAACTGGTTTGAGATCTCCTCTCTTGACTTAGTTTGGGACACCCTTTGTGTTGGTTGTCCACTTGGTTCCAGGGAGGCATATGTCCTATAGAATTTTGTCCAAGCTCTTATTTGTTCTCATCATTCTCCTAGTAAAGGAGTCTGGGTCATCTTGCAGTTGAGGCAGCTTGAAGATCTCTCTTATTTTGTCAGGGTGGAGGTGAACAATCTTCCCTTTGACCAGAGTTCGAAAGTCATAGAAGGCGGTTCCAGCTATTATCTGCCTGTCTGTTTGCCATAGATTAGAGTAGAATTCCTGAACCATGTTTCTTCCCACCTTTGTTTCAAGATTAGCTAGGATTTTCCAGCTCCTGTTTCGAATTTGCTCTTGGATCTCTGGATATTTGTCTTCTTTCAGATCGAATTTAACTTCTGGGATCACTGACCTTAGACCCGTTATTTTGTAGTAATGGTCTGAATGTTCTTTGGTTAAGAACTTCCCTTGATTCCAAAGTGGTTTTGGAATATTCTCTTTCTTGCCTGTTGGAGTGGTTTGTTTTCCCTTAGGAGCCATGATCTTAGTGGGTATTGGCTTAATGATCACGGATAAACACACCAAACTTAGAGGTTTGCTTTTCCTCAAGCAAAAGAAAGGAAAGGAGAGGGATAGAAGGAGAGCCAAGTTCGAATTGTGGAGGAGAGGAGGGAGGCCGAACGCGGATTTAAAGGGGAGGGGGTGGGTTTTCGAAAATTTTTGAAGAAGATAGGATATAAGATATGATTTGTAAAAGATAAGTATGATAGGAAAAAGATGTAATTTAAAATTTAAAAGATATGAAAGATATTTGAAAAAGATAAATCTGAATTTTGAAAAGAATATATGATGAGTTTAAAAAGATTTGAGAAGAATTTAAAAAGATTTGAAAAGAATTCAAAAAGATAAATGAGTTTTGAAAAAGGTTTGAAAAGATATTGAAGAAAAATTAAGAAATATGTTTAGGATTAAAAATTTTTTGAAATTGAAGTTAAAAGATGAGAGTTTCTAACATGTTTATGCAAGAAATCATGAATTGAAACATGAAAAATGGAAAAAATTTGAAGCAAAAATGAAGTTACCTTCTCCCCACAATCCTGGCGTTAAATGCCCAACTGCTGCATGTTTTGGGCGTTTAACGCCCATCTGTAGCTTCTCCTGGGTGTTTAACACCCAGCTGTAGCTTCTAGCTGGCGTTAAACGCCAGAAAATCCTTTATCACTGGGCGTTTTTCTGAACGCACAGGATGCTACAAATCTGGCGTCAAACGCCCAAAATGGTATCCATTCTGGCGTTTAACGCCCAAATGGCTATCCCTACTGGCGTTAAACACCCAGTAGATACTTCTTTTGGGCGTTTAACGCCCAAAACAGCTTTTACTGGCCTTTTCGGACCAGTGAGCTTCTTTTTGCTATTTTATCCTCTGAATCCTTCTGTAACTCTGTGAACTCATGCAGTTGATACTTTACCTTGAAGATAGTTAATATGAACCTAAAAAATTATCATTTAGTTAACAAATAAGTTTTCAAAATTAATTTCTTTCCATTTTCAAAAATACTTGCTAACAATTAATGATTTCATTCAACATCTCAGAGTATGTTGCCTTTTCTGTTGAGAAAGGTTTAATGTCTGAATCATATCTTTCTTATTAGGCAGGTCATTATTTTTTATAAAAAAAATCAAATCTTTTCAAATTATTTTTCAAATCATATCTTATCAATCACATCTTTTTAAATCCATAACTTTTAAATCTTATCTTTTTAATCGCACCTTTTTCAAAATAGCTTTCAATCATATCTTTTTAATTTCTAATTTCAAAATCTTTTTCAAAAATCACTTGATTTATTTTCCACTCTTAGTTCTCGAAAATCAATTAGTATTTTTCAAAATGTTTTTAAAATCTTTTTAATTTATTTTCGAAAATTTCTTCCCCTCTTCTCACATCCTTCTATTTATGGACTAACACTATTCCTCAATACACAATTCGAACTCTATCTTTCCTTGATAAGTTCGAGTTTTCTACCTCTTCCTTCTATTTTTCTTTTCCTCTGACACCTCAAGAAATCTCTAAACTGTGACATAGAGGATTCCATATTTTCTTGTTCTCTTCTCTTTCATATGAGCAGGAGCAAAGACAAAAGCATTCTTGTTGAGGCTGACCCTGAACCTGAAAGGACCTTGAAGTAAAAGCTAATAGAAGCTAAGGCACAAATTTCTGTAGAGGACCTAACAGAAATCTTCAAAGAAGAAGACATGGCAGCCGAAAACAATGACAATGCCAACAATGCAAGGAAGGTGCTGGGTGACTTTACTGCACCTACTCCCGACTTCTATGGGAGAAGCATCTATATCCCTGCCATTGGAGCAAACAACTTTGAGCTTAAGCCTCAATTAGTTTTTCTAATGCAACAGAATTGCAAGTTCCATGGACTTTCATTGGAAGTTCCTCATCAGTTTTTAGCTGAATTCTTGCAAATCTGTGACACTGTCAAGACCAATGGGGTTGACCCTGAGGTCTACAGACTTATGCTATTCCCTTTTGCTGTAAGAGACAAAGCTAGGATATGGTTGGAATCACAGCCTAAAGAAAGCCTGAACTCTTGGGAAAAGCTAGTCTATGCCTTCTTGGCAAAGTTCTTTCCACCTCAAAAATTGAGTAAGCTTAGAGTGGAAGTCCAAACCTTCAGATAGAAGGAAGATGAATCCCTCTATGAAGCTTGGAAAAGATACAAACAATTGATCAGAAAATGTCCCTCTGACATGCTTTCTGAATGGAGCATCATAGGTATCTTCTATAATGGTCTGTCTGAACTGTCCAAGATGTCATTGGATAGCTCTGCTGGAGGATCTCTTCATCTGAAGAAGACACCTGCAGAAGCTTAAGAACTCATTGAAATGGTTGCAAATAACCAATTCATGTACACTTCTGAAAGGAATCCTGTGAACAATGGGACAAATCAGAAGAAAGA
>NC_029780.3:60701437-60719416 GCF_000817695.3 Arachis duranensis | reverse complement strand
AAAATATTGACTCAGCAAGTCAATATGATTTCTCAAAGTCTGTCTGGAATGCAAGCTGCACCAGGCAGTACTAAGGACGCTTCATCTGAAGAAGAAGCTTATGATCCTGAGAACCCTTCAATGGAAGAGGTGAATTACATGGTAGAACCCTATGGAAACACCTATAATCCTTCATGGAGAAATCATCCAAATCTCTCATGGAAGAATCAACAGAGACCTCAACAAGGTCTCAACAACAATAACGGTAGAAGAAACAGGTTTAGCAATGGCAAGCCTTTTCCATCATCTTCTCAGCAACAGATAGAGAATTCTAAGCAGAGCCACTCTGACTTAGCAACCATGGTCTCTGATCTAATCAAAACCACTCAAAGTTTCATGACCGAAACAAGGTCCTTCATTAGAAATTTGGAGGCACAAGGGGTCAGCTGAGCAAGATTGTCACTGAACTCCCTCCTAGCACTCTTCCAAGCAATACAGAAAAGAATCCAAAAGGAGAGTGCAAGGCCATCAACATGGCCGAACATGGAGAGGAGAAAGAGGCAGTGAGCGCTACTGAGGAAGACCTTAATGGACGTCCACTGGCCTCCAATGAGTTCCCTAATGAGGAACCATGGGAATCTGAGGCTCACACTGAGACCATAGAGATTCCATTGGATTTACTTCTGCCATTCATGAGCTCTGATGAGTATTCTTCCTCTGAAGAGGATGAAGATGTCACTGAAGAGCAAGTTGCTAAGTACCTTGGAGCAATCATGAAGCTAAATGACAAGTTATTTGGTAATGAGACTTGGGAGGATGATTCCCTTTTGCTCACCAAAGAACTGGATGACTTGAATAGGCAGAGATTACCTCAAAAGAGACAGGACCCTGGAAAGTTCTCAGTAACTTGTACAATAGGCACCATGACCTTTAAGAAGGCTCTGTGTGACCTAGGGTCAAGCATAAACCTCATGCCTCTCTCTGTAATGGAGAAGCTAGGGATCTTTGAGGTACAAGCTGCAAGAATCTCACTAGAGATGGCAGTTACTTTGTGAGTCTTGGCTGTGGCCCAAAGCACTCTGTCTTCCAGTATTACCACAGACACATAACTGGGTAAACCTTTTCAGATTGTGACTCAGCTTTGCTAGAGTCCCCAATTAGAGGTGTCCAGGGTTTTTAAGCACACTCTTTTTGCCTTGGATCACTTTTTATTTTTACCCTTGCCTTTTTGTTTAAAGGGCTATTGGCTTTTTCTGCTTGCTCTCTCTCTCTCTCTCTCTCTTTTTTTTGTTTTTTTAATTTCATTTTTCATATACTGCTTTTTCTTGCTTCAAGAATCAATCTGATGATTTTTCACATCCTCAATAACATTTCTCCTTTACCATCATTCTTTCAAGAGCCAATAAGTTTAACATTCTTTAATAAACAAATTCAAAAGACATATGCACTGTTCAAGCATTCATTCAGAAAACAAAAAGTATTGTCACCACATCAAACTAATTCAACTAGTTTCAGAGGTGAATTCGAAATCCTGTACTTCTTGTTCTTTTGTGATTAAAGCATTTTTCATTTAAGAAAGGTGATGGATTCATAGGACATTCATAGCTTTAAGGCATAGACACTAAGATACTAATGATCATGTAGTGAAGACATAAACATAGATAGAACATCAAGCATAGAAATCGAAAAACAGAATAATAAGAACAAGGAAATTAAGGAGCGGGTCCACCTTAGTGATGACGGCTAGTTTTCCTTCTTGAAGATCCTATGGAGTGCTTGAGCTCCTCAATGTCTCTTCCTTACCCTTGTTGCTCCTCTCTGATTTCATGGAGGATAATGGTTGCTTTTGTTGAGGTCCATGAGTGGGCTCTTTTGTTTGCTCCATCCTCTTTCTTAGTGATGGGCTTTTGAGATGAATCTCTCCATCTCTCATAACTCGAAGTTGGAAGCAAGTGCCTTCCCTTTCCTCTTCTTAGAGGTTTCTCCGGCCTTAGATGCCATAAATGGTTATGGAAAAACAAAAAGCAACGCTTTTACCACACCAAATTTAAAGGGTTTGCTCGTCCTCGAGCAAAAGAAGAAAGAAGG
Source organism: Arachis duranensis (assembly GCF_000817695.3). Classification (NCBI taxonomy): domain Eukaryota; kingdom Viridiplantae; phylum Streptophyta; class Magnoliopsida; order Fabales; family Fabaceae; genus Arachis; species Arachis duranensis. The sequence continues at coordinate 60,717,349 of NC_029780.3, read as the reverse complement.
GAGTAGAAGAAGAGAGAGAGTGGTGGGGTAAGTGGGGATCCTGTGGGGTCCATAGATCCTGAGGTGTCAAGGATAGCTAATCCCTGCACCCAGTGGCGTGCAAAATGCCCTTTTCTGCCAATCTTGGCGTTAAACGCCAGGCTGCTGCCCATTTCTGGCGTTTAACGCCAGCTTCTTGCCCATTCCTGGCGTTAAACGCCAGTCTGGTGCCCCTTTCTGGCATTAAACACCCAGAATGGTGCCAGACTGGGCGTTAAACGCCCATTTGCTACCCTTACTGGCGTTTATACGCCAGTAAGTTTTTCCTCCAGGGTGTGCTGTTTTTCTTTCTGTTTTTCATTCTGTTTTTGCTTTTTCAATTGATTTTGTGACTTCACATGATCATCAACCTACAGAAAACATAAAATAACAATGGAAAATAGATAAATATAACATTGGGTTGCCTCCCAACAAGCGCTTCTTTAATGTCAGTAGCTTGACAGTGGGCTCTATTGGAGCCTCACGGATACTCAGAGCAATATTGGAACCTCCCAACACCAAACTTAGAGTTTGACTGTGGGGGTTCAACACCAAACTTAGAATTTGGCTGTGGCCTCCCAACACCAAACTTAGAGATTGACTGTGGGGGCTCTGTTTGACTTTGTTTTGAGAGAAGCTTTTCATGCTTCCTCCCTTTCCTGTCTGCAAACCATGGTACTTCTTGAATAGCGAAGAGTTGCTCATTCGGAAAGGTTTCAGAGATTTCAGTAAGAAGGAGGGACGCCCCTTCTACTGGTTCTATTTGGGACAGGTGATCTACTACCTGGTTCTCCGTCCCTTTTCTGTCTCTTATTTCAATATCAAACTCTTGCAGAAGTAACATCTTTCTTATGAGTCTAGATTTTGAATCCTGCTTTGTGAGTAGATATTCAAGAGCAGCATGGTCAGTGTAGACAGTCACTTTTGATCCTACTAAATAAAATCTGAACTTGTCAATGGCGTAAACCACTGCAAGTAACTCTTTTTCTGTTGTCATGTAGTTCTTCTGTGCGTCATTTAAAACACGAATGGCATAATAAATGACGTGCATAAGCTTGTCATGCCTTTGTCCCAACACTGCACCAATGGCATGGTCACTGGCATCACACATTAGTTCAAATGGTAATGTCCAGTCTGGTGTAGAGATGACTGGTGCTGTGACCAGCTTAGCTTTCAGAGTCTCAAACGCCTGCAGACACTCCTTATCAAAGATAAATGGCGTGTCAGCAGCTAGCAGATTACTCAGAGGTTTTGCAATTTTTGAAAAATCTTTTATAAACCTTATGTAGAATCCTGCATGCCCCAGAAAGCTTCTGATGTCCTTAACATTTGCAGGTGGTGGTAATTTTTCAATTACCTCCACCTTAGCTTGATCCACCTCTATTCCTTTGTTCGAAATTTTGTGCCCAAGGACAATTCCTTCAGTCACCATATAGTGACATTTTTCCCAGTTTAAAACTAGGTTAGTCTCTTGGCACCTTTTTAGAACAAGTGCCAGATGGTCAAGACAGGAGCTGAATGAGTCTCCAAATACTGAGAAGTCATCCATAAACACTTTCAGAAATTTTTCCACCATATCAGAGAAAATAGAGAGCATGCATCTCTGAAAAGTTATAGGTGCATTGCACAGGCCAAATGGCATCCTTCTGTGTGCAAATACTCCAGATGGACATGTGAATGCTATTTTCTCTTGATCCTGGGGATCTACTGCAATCTGGTTGTAACCTGAATAGCCATCAAAAAAGCAGTAGTAATCATGACCTGATAGTCTTTCTAGCATCTGGTCTATGAATGGTAAAGAAAAATGATCCTTTCTGGTGGCTGTATTGAGTCTTCTATAGTCAATACACATGCGCCACCCTGTAACTGTTCTTGTAGGAACCAGTTCATTCTTTTCATTATGAACCACTGTCATGCCTCCCTTCCTAGGGACAACTTGGACAGGGCTTACCCAGGGGCTATCAGAAATAAGATAAATGATCCCAGCCTCTAGTAAATTTGTGACCTCCTTCTGCACCATTTCCTTCATGGCTGGATTTAGCCGCCTTTGTGGTTAAACCACTGGCTTAGCATTATCCTCCAATAGGATCTTGTGCATGCATCTAGCTGGGCTAATGCCCTTAAGATCACTTATGGACCACCCAAGAGCTGTCTTGTGCGTCCTTAGCACTTGAATTAGTGCCTTCTCTTCCTGTGGTTTTAAAGCAAAGCTTATGATTATAGGAAAAGTGTCACCTTATCCTATAAATTCATATTTCAGGGATGGTGGTAATGGTTTGAGCTCAGGTTTAGGAGGTTTCTCCTCTTACTGAGGGGTTTTCAGAGGTTCTATTATTTTCTCTGATTCCTCCAGATCAAGCTGAACATCTTTAAAGATATTCTCTAGCTCTGACTCGAGACTCTCAGCTATATTGATCTCCTCTACCGGGGAGTCAATAACATCAATGCTCATGCAGTGATTAGATGTGTCTGGATGCTTCATTGCTTTAACAGCATTCAACCTGAACTCATCCTCATTGACTCTCAGGGTCACTTCCCCTTTTTTAACATCAATGAGGATTCGTCCAGTTGCTAGGAAAGGTCTTCCTAGGATGAGAGTTGCACTATTGTACTCCTCTATCTCTAGCACTATAAAATCAGTGGGGAATACAAATGGCCCAACTGTGACAATCACATCCTCAATCATGCCTGATGGGTATTTAATGGAGCCATCAGCAAGTTGAAGACAGATCCTGGTTGGTTTGACTTCTTCTTCCAAGCCAAGCTTTCTGATAGTGGATGCAGGTACTAGGTTGATACTTGCCCCAAGATCACATAAAGTTGTCTTGGTACAAGTACCTTCTAATGTGTATGGTATCATAAAGCTTCCAAGATCTTTAAGCTTCTCTGGTAAGCTTTTCAGAATGACTGTACTGCATTCTTCAGTGAGGTAAACTTTTTCAGTTTCTCTCCAATCCTTCTTATGACTTAAGATCTCTTTCACGAACTTAGCATAAGAGTGTATTTGCTCAAGTGCCTCTGCAAACGGAATCTTTATTTAAAGAGTCCTGAGATAGTCTACAAAGCAGGTAAATTGCTTATCATGTTCCACTTGGCAGAGTTTCTGAGGATAAGGCATCTTGGCTTTGTATTCCTCAACCTTAGTTGCTGCAGGTTTATTTCCTACAGAGGTGGTTGGAGAAGCCTTTTTAGAGGGGTTGCTATCAGCACTTGTATGTGTCTGATCCCTTACTGGCGTTTGAATGGCATGGTTGGAAGCTGGATTGGCGTTGGATGCCAACTCCTTACATGTTTCTGGCGTTTGAACGCTAAAACTGAGCTTCCATTGGGCGTTTAACGCCAACTCCTTGCCTGTTTGTGGCGTTTGAACGCCAGAACTAAGCATGGGTTGGGCGTTTATCACCAACTCTTCACCCTTTTCTGGCGTTTGAGCGCCAGAATTATTCCTCTCTGGGCTCTTACTGTCCTCAGAGGGATTTTTGGTAGCAGTTTGTTCATTTCTTAGCTTCCTGCTGCTTTGAAGTGAGGTATTTTAATGTTTTTTCCACTTCTTAATTGAACTACTTGGCACTCTTCTGTTATTTGTTTTGATAACTGCTGTTTTGTTTGCTTCAACTGTACTTCCATATTCATATTAGCCATTCTTGTGTCTTGTAGTATCTCCTTGAATTCGGCTAGCTGTTTTATTAGAAAACCTAATTGCTGATTAAATTCAGTAACTTGTTCTGCAGGACTCAGTTCAGCAGTTACTGTTTTAGCCTCTTCTTTCATGGAAGACTTACCACTTAGGTACATATGCTGATTTCTGGCAACTGTATCAATGAGCTCTTGAGTTTCTTCAATTATCTTTCTCATGTGTATAGATCCACCAGCTGAGTGGTCCAAAGACATCTGAGCTTTCTCTGTAAGCCCATAATAGAAGATGTCTAACTGCATCCACTCTGAAAACATTTCAGAGGGGCATTTTCTTAGCATCTCTCTGTATCTCTCCCAGACATCATAAAGAGATTCATTATCTCCTTGTTTAAAGCCTTGGATGTTCAGCCTTAGCTGTGTCATCCGTTTTGGAGGGAAATATTGATTCAGGAATTTTTCTGATAGCTGTTTTCATGTCCTTATGCTAGCCTTAGGTTGGTTATTTAACCACCTCTTAGCTTGGTTTTTTACAGCAAATGGAAATAGTAATAATCTGTAGACATCCTGATCTACTTCCTTATCATGTACTGTGTCAATAATTTGTAAAAACTGTGCCAGAAACTCTGTATGTTCTTCCTGTGGAAGACTGGAATACTGGCAACTTTGCTGCACCATGATAATGATCTGAGGATTCAACACAAAACTACTGACTCCGATGGAGGGTATACAAATACTACTCCTATATGAAGCAGTAGTGGGGTTAGCATATGACCCCAAAGTCCTTCTGGACTGTTCATTTCCAATTAGGTCCATGATGGAGAAAGCGAGATGATGTGAATTAGAGATTCAACTAGTATTATTAAAAATATATTTAAAATTTTTTTTAAAACATAAATAAATAAAATAAAATAAAATAAAATGAAAAATGGGTGAGGATTTCTGAAAAATGAAGAGAGAGGAAAAGTGGTTAGGAGGTTTTGAAAAAGATTTGATTGGAAAAGATATGATTGAAAAAGATATGATTTTTAAAATTGATGACTAATCTAATGCTAAATTTTCGAAAATTATGAGTGGAATGAGGAAAAGATATTTTTTTATTTTTGAATTTTAATGAAAAGAGAAAAACAATAAAAAGACACAAGACTCAAAATTTTTAGATCTAATGCTCCTTATTTTCGAAAATTTGGAAAGAAAAACACCAAGGAACAACAAAGTTAGAAATTTTAAGATCAAAACACAAGAAAGACTCAAGAACACTTTGAAGATTCACAAGAACAACAAGAACATAAAAAGAACACCAAGAACACTTTTTGAAAAATTTTTAAGAAAATAAGAACACAGAAGACACCAAACTTAAAAAAAATTTATAACTTGGACATTAATAATTCGAAAATGTATAAGAAAAACAAGGAAAAACACAAAAACAAGAAAAACTAAAGATCAAACAAGGAAAATAGACAAGAACAACTTGAAGATCAAGGATGAACAAAGAACATGCAATTCGAAAATAGAAAGACAAAGAAAAGCATGCAATTGACACCAAACTTAAAACATGACACTAAACTCACAGAAAAACTAAAAATTAATAAAGAAAAATAATAATTTTAAAAAAATTTTGAAAAGTATATAAAAGACTCTGACCCAAAAGACAAAATTTTCCTAATCTAAGTGATGAGCGGATAATTTATACGCTTTTTGGAATTGTTTTTATGTAGTTTTTAGCATGATCTAGTTACTTTTAGGGATGTTTTCATTAGTTTTTATGCTAAATTCACATGTTTGGACTTTACTGTGAGATTGTGTGTTTTTCTGTAATTTCAGGTATTTTCTGGCTGAAATTGAGGGACCTGAGCAAAACTCTGATAAGAAGGCTGACAAGGGACTGCTGATGCTGTTGGAATCTGACCTCCCTGCACTCGAAACGGATTTTCTGGAGCTACAGAACTCAAAATGGTGCGCTCTCAACGGTGTTGGAAGGTAGACATCCAGAGTATTCCAGCAATATATAATAGTCCATACTTTGTTCGAGATTAGATGACGTAAACTGGCGCTCAACGCCAGTTCCATGCTGTATTGTGGAGTCAAACGCCAGAAACATAGGACTTTTTACTATTATATTTCATCCTGGATTGTATTTTTGATCCGGTGATCACGTTATGGGGGCTGGCCATTCGGCCATGCCTGGACCTATCACTTATGTATTTTCAACGGTGGAGTTTCTACACACCATAGATTAACGGTGTGGAGCTCTGCTGTACCTCAAGTTTTAATACAATTACTATTATTTTCTATCCAATTCGATTTATTCTTGTTCTAAGATATTCATTGCACTTTAACTTGGTGAATGTGATGATCTGTGACACTCATCATCATTCTCACCTATGAACGCGCGTGATTGACAACCACTTCCGTTCTACCTTAGGTCGGGCGCATATCTCTTGGATTCCTTAATCAGAATCTTCGTGGTATAAGCTAGAATTGATGGCGGCATTCATGGGACTCCGGAAAGTTTAACCTTGTCTGTGGTATTCCGAGTAGGATTCCAGGATTGAATGACTGTGACGAGCTTTAAACTCCTGAAGGCTGGGCGTTAGTGACAGACGCAAAAGAATCACTGGATTTTACTCCAACCTGATTGAGAACCGACAAATGATTAGTCGTGCTATGACAGAGCATTTGGACCTTTTTCACTGAGAGGATGGGATGTAGCCATTGACAACGGTGATGCCCTACATACAGCTTGCCATGGAAAGGAGTAAGAAGGATTGGATGAATGTAATAAGAAAGTAGAGATTCGAAAGGAACACAGCATCTCCATGCACCTATCTGAAATTCCCATCATTGGATTACATGAGTAACTTTATCTTTATTTCCTGTTTATTTTATTTATCTTTTAATTATCTAATCTCCCATAACCACATGGATAAGCCTGACTGAGATTTACAAGATGGCCATAGCTTGCTTCATACCAACAATCTCCGTGGGATCGACCCTTACTCACGTAAGGTATTACTTGGATGACCCAGTGCACTTGCTGGTTAGTTGTGCGGAGTTGTGACTAAGTGTAATTCACGTGTGAGAGCTACCAAATTATTGGAGCCATTGTTGATGATCACAATTTCGTGCACCACTAAGCAATAAGATTCACCGTCAGTTGTTCAAACTCGAACAATCCCCGACAACGGCGCCAAAAACTTGGTGCACGAAATTGTAAATCACACTTTTTACAACTCGTACCACTAACCAGCAAGTGCACTGGGTCGTCCAAGTAATACCTTACGTGAGTAAAGGTCGAATCCTACTGAGATTGTTGGCTTGAAGCAAGCTATGGTTATCTTGTAACTCTTAGTCAGGATAATAATAATTCTTAGTTTTGATTGGTAGTTGTTTCGAGGGTTACCTGAAACTGTAGGTTGCTCTCGGACGAGATCTTCCTACAGTTTCAGGTAACCCTCGAAACATTGGCGCCGTTGCCGGGGAACCTGGATGTCATCCCATCACCATGGCGGATGACCATGACAATGACAACGATTCAGGTTTGGAAGATAGAACGCCGCACAAGAACGTGGATGCTATACTCAAAGATACTCCGGAGCCCAACGGGGACAAAAATTCATCAAATCCAGGGGTGATAGAGGCGCTTCAAGATCGATTAAAGTAACTTGAGAAAGAGGCCCAACATCAACGCAAAAAAGAAGAGGATCTACATCGGGAGATAAGGTGAAGCCGAGAATTAGAAGATAAGCTTCTAATACTCGAAGCCGATCTCAAAACTAAAGCTCATCGATCCACTCCAGAGGACAGTCCTCGCAAGGATCAAGATCCATTCACCAGGGAAATTATGAAGACCAAAATCCCAAAGGACTTCAAACTTCCGGATATGACTCTGTATGACGGCACCTCGGATCCCAACCATCATCTCAGCAATTTCAGAAGAAGAATGTATCTCACTGACGCCTCGGATGCAGTTCGCTGCAAAGCCTTTCCAACAACTCTTACCAAAACAGCCATTAGATGGTTCGACAACCTACCTACAAAGTCCATCTCGAGCTTCGACGACCTGGCCAAAAGGTTCCTGGCCAGATTTTCCATGCAAAAAGACAAGGCTAAACATGCACCCAGCCTACTAGGAATCAAGCAAGGAGATCGACAGAGTCTTCGTAACTACATGGAAAGATTCAACAAAACATGCATGGACATACAAAGTCTACCAACAGAAGCTGCGATTATGGGCCTCATAAATGGCCTACGAGAAGGACCGTTTAGCCAATCTATATCAAAGAAGTACCCTGCATCCCTGGATGAAGTACAAGAACGGGCGCAGAAGTACATCAACATGGAGGAGAATTCTCGACTTGGGGAAGCCTCGAGGTTCGGTTTTGCCTACCGAGATAAAGATAAAGAATCCAAGAAAAAGGAAGATCGCTCCGGGGAGAAAATAAAAAAATATCATAACTACACCCCTCTCAGGGTATCCTTGGTAGATGTTTACAAAGAAGTCTGCCATACAGAAAAAATACCCCTAGCTCGGCCATTCAAAGGCAAAAAAGGAGGAGGGAATCGAAACAAATACTGTGAGTATCATCGAATTTGAGGACATTCCACCAACGAATGCTTTGACCTGAAAAACATCATAGAAAAATTAGTAAGAGAAGGAAAACTAGATCGGTTTTTGGCCAACCGGAAGGAAGAGCCAAGAAAAAGAAGAAGGGATGAAGATGTCGGACGGTGTGAACGATCACCTCGCACACCAGAGAGACACATCCACATGATACACGGCGGATTTGCAGGAGGAGAAATCTCCAAATCATCCCACAAGTGACACCTCAAAGAAATATACCATGTCGAAGGAAAGAAGGAGGCACTAGACATCCCAGCAATCACGTTTACCAAAGATGACGCATCTGGAATCATCTCGGGACACGACGACCCCATGGTCATCACTATCATACTAGCAAATGCCAACCACCACCGTACATTAATTGACCAAGGAAGCTCCGCCGACATCTTATTCAAAACTGCCTTCGACAAGCTCGGCTTAGAAGAAAAAGAGCTAAGAGCATATCCGAACAGCCTGTTCGGACTTAGGGATACCCCAGTACAACCACTGGGATACGTATCGCTACATACAACCTTTGGAAAGGGGAACCAGTCCAGAACACTTAAGATAGACTACATCGTGGTCGACGTAAGCTCAGCCTACAATGCCTTAATAGGTCGGATGACGTTAAACCAACTCAGCGCAATAGTTTCAACTCCACATCTATGTATGAAATTCCCAACTGTAGAAGGGATAGCTACAATAAAAGCAGATCAAAAGATGGCGCGTCGCTGTTATAACGAAAGTCTAAACCTTAGAGGCGAAGGAGGAGAGTTCCACACAATCAAACTTGGCAGAGTTCAGAGACAAGAAGAACTCCGTCCACAGCTCGAAGGTGAAGTAGAGAAAGTTCAGATCGGAGATACCTCGGATAAGACAACTAATATTGGCACGATCCTGAAAGGAGACGCAAAGGAATCACTCATACACTTCTTACAAGATAATGTTGATCTCTTCGCATGGAAAGCTGCCGACATGCCAGGCATAGATCCCGAACTGATGAGCCACAAGTTGGCAGCCTATCCGGGATCCCAGCCGGTACAACAAAGACGAAGAAAGCTTGGGCCAGAACGGTCTCAGGCTGTAGCAGAACAGGTGCAAGCACTATTAGAGGTAGGGTTCACAAGAGAAGTTAAGTACCCACTATGGCTAGCAAACGTTGTCTTGGTGAGAAAGTCAAATGGGAAGTGGCGAATGTGCACTGACTACACCGACCTCAACAAAGCCTCATCGGGATATAAGTATCTCTCGTTTATAGACGCATACTCGGGGTACAACCAGATCTCAATGTATCCACTGGATCAAGAAAAAACCTCGTTTTTAACACCCAAAGCAAACTATTGTTACATCGTAATGCCTTTCGGCCTTAAGAACGCGGGAGCTACTTATCAAAGGCTAATGAATAAGGTCTTCTCAGACCACATCAGAAAAATCATGGAAGTCTATGTGGATGACATGTTGATAAAGACACAAAGTGAAGAAACATTACTGTCCGAATTAGTTCAAGTATTCGACACCATACGGAAGCATTGCATGCAACTTAACCCGGCTAAATGCACCTTCGCAGTGGGAGCCAGTAAGCTCTTGGGCTTTATGCTCACACAAAGAGGAATCGAGGCAAATCCAGATAAATGCTAGGCCATACTCAACATGAAGAGCCCAACCTGCGTCAAAGAGGTACAACAACTCAATGGGAGACTGGCAACCTTATCCAGATTCCTAGCAGGGTCAGTGATAAGATCCCTCCCTTTCTACGCTACTTTAAGGAAGGGAAAGAACTTTGAGTGGACAACAGAATGTGAACATGCCTTCCAAGACTTCAAAGAATTCTTGGGACGGCCACCTATCCTATCTCGACCACGAGAAGGGGAACCACTCATATTGTACCTCGCAGTAGGAAGTCGAGCAATAGCCTCAGCATTAATTAGAGAAGATGACGGTAGGCAACAACCCGTCTACTTTATTAGTAAAGCACTGCAGGGGTCAGAGCTGAATTACCAGAAAATAGAGAAGTTTGCCTAAGCACTCATACTCACATCCCGACGACTTCGCCCGTACTTCCAAGCGCATACCATTAAGGTTCGGACCAACCAACCCATAAAGGGGATATTGCAGAAAACAGATCTAGCAGGAAGAATCCTACAATGGGCAATCGAGTTGTCCGAGTTTGACCTCCAATACGAAGCGCGGACAGCCATCCAATCACAATACCTAGCCGACTTCATTGTAAAATTCACAGACACCCCGGAGATCCCCATAGAGTAGAATATATACGTGGACGGTTCCTCGAATAAAGCCGGAAGTGGTGTAGGTGTGATAATCGAAAGCAACCAAGGAACCCAACTTGAGCTTTCCCTCAAATTTGGATTCCCAACCTCAAACAACCAGGCGGAATACGAAGCATTATTAGCTGGCTTGAAGCTGGCTAGAGAAGTTGGAACTCAGAAACTCAACATCTACAGCGACTCACAAGTCGTTACCTCACAAATAACAGGGAGCTACCAAGCCAAAGATCCTACTATGAAAAAATATTTGGATAAAACCAAGGAACAGCTCGGACAACTCGGGGAATATAGGATCTGCCACATACCCTGCGAGTAGAACGCCTGAGCTGACGCACTCTTAAAACTAGCCAGCACCAAACCAGGGGGCAACAATAAAAGCCTCATCCAGGAAGTACTGCAGAACCCATCAATATTGGTAGAAGAAAAAGTCCTAGCCATAATAGGTCGGGATCAAGGGTGGATGACCCCCATAATTAATTACCTCAAAACAGAAACTCTCCCTACAGATGAAAAAGAGGCAAAGAGGTTAAAAAGGGAGGCACAGTACTACACTATCATAAACAACACACTGTACAAAAGAGGGATCTCAATACCATTGTTAAAGTGCGTACCGACTTCCAACACAAAGGAAGTCTTGGAGGAAGTACACAGCGGCATTTGTGGCAATCATCTTGGAGCGCAAGCTCTCACCAAAAAGGTACTCCGGGCGGGATTCTATTGGCCAACTCTATAAAGGGAAGCTACAGAATTTGTAAAGACATGTGCACCATGTCAGAAGCATGCCAACTTTCACATCGCCCTGTCGGAAAAACTCATCAGCGTGACTTCACCCTGGCCATTTGCAAAATTGGGACTCGATGTTCTCGGACCCTTTCCACAGGGATCGGGACAAGTAAAATTCCTCATAGTAGGGGTAGACTATTTCACGAAATGGATCAAGGTAGAACCACTAGTCAACACCACTGCTCAAAGAAGCTGGAAATTCCTTTATTGGAACATCGTTACAAGGTTCAGGGTCCCATAATCCATCACCACAGACAATGGCACCCAATTCACAGATGCAGGCTTCAGAAAACTAGTGGCCGAGTTGAATATAAAACACCAGTTCACCTCCGTCGAGCATCCCCAAGCCAATAGACAAGCCGAAGCGGCCAACAAAGTCATATTGGCTGGGCTAAAATGGAGACTGCAAGAAGTAAAGGGGGGCTTGGGCCGAGGAACTTCCACAAGTCCTATGGGCGTATCAAACAACCCCCCATTCTACTACAAACGAATCACCATTTCGATTAGTATACGGAGTGGAGGCAATGATTCCAATAGAAGTCGAGGAAGGGTCTCCCCGAGTAGTCCACTACAATGAACAAACCAATTCTCAACTTCAAAGAGAAGAGCTCGACCTACTTCCCGAAATCCAAGAAAAAGCTCGGATCAGAGAAGAAGCACTAAAGCAGCGAATGGCTTCCAGGTATAATCAAAAGATAGTGCCAAGAGGTTTCACTGAGAATGATCTCATCTTAATCCGAAATGATATTGGAACAACTCGACCCGGAGAAGGAAAGCTGGCAGCCAACTGGAAAAGGACCCTACCGAGTCACAGAAGTACTTGGGAAGGGCTACTACAGACTGTCTGAACTCGAGGGACGAGAACTCCCCAGATCATGGCACGCCTGTAACCTAAGAAGGTACTATAGTTAGGAAAGGTAAAAGATCTCATCACAAGATGCACTCTTTTTCCTGAAAATGATTTTTAATGAGGCGTCAAGATTGAGATTTAACCCAACTCAAGTGTATGAAATACTCCCGCCTGTATATATTTGCACTTTCTTTAAATAAAATATATTTCAGATATTCTACAAATTCCTAAGACGCATTAATCTAAAGCATTCATCGTCCAATTATAAAGCAACGGATCGAATAGAAAGTAAAGAACAGATTCACTGTACGATCTCGATAGGAATGATCGACCGACAAAGGTGAAAATGCGATTCACCTAAAGGTCGATTAAACCCGGACAGAAACCACCATCTACAAATCGGCAAAGATGAACACAGAATAATACAAGAAGTTATCGAAAGTGATCCCAAAAAGAACCTGACGAGGTCTTATGGATCGCTATTTAATAACTTAAAAAGACTGGCCGACACTAAAAAGTCGGACCAAGTCAACCCAAGTTATCAGCAAATCCCTGGAAAGAGGTCTGGCCAACCCTATTAAAGAGGAATTGCTATAACTTAGAAGAGATTGACCTAACGAAGTCGGTCTCCTACAAGACAAGTTGTAAAAGTATTCCCTGAAAGAGACCTAACAAAGGTCCAAGAAAGAGGATTACAAAAACAACTTAGCAGAGATTGACCTAACGAAGTTGGTCTCCTACAAGACAAGTTGTAAAAGTAATCCCTGAAAGAGACCTAACAAAAGTCCAAGAAAGAGGATTACAAAAACAACTTAGAAATGATCGACCTAACGAAGTCGGTCTCCTACAAGACAAGTTGTAAAAGTAATCCCTGAAAGAGACCTAACAAAGGTCCAAGAAAGAGGATTACAAAAACAACTTAGCAGAGATCGACCTAACGAAGTCGGTCTCCTACAAGACAAGTTGTAAAAGTATTCCCTGAAAGAGACCTAACAAAGGTCCAAGAAAGAGGATTACAAAAACAACTTAGAAAAGATCGACCTAACGAAGTCAGTCTCCTACAAGACAAGTTGTAAAAGTAATCCCTGAAAGAGACCTAACAAAGGTCCAAGAAAGAGGATTATAAAAACAACTTAGAAAAGATCGACCTAACGAAGTCGGTCTCCTACAAGACAAGTTGTAAAAGTAATCCCTGAAAGAGACCTAACAAGGGTCCAAGAAAGAGGATTACAAAAACAACTTAGAAGAGATCGACCTAATGAAGTCAGACAAGTTGTAAAAGTAATCCATGAAAGAGACCTAACAAAGGTCCAAGAAGGAGGATTACAAAAAACAACTTAAAAGAGATCGACTCCTGCAAAACAAGAATAATCCCTGAAAGAGACCTGAACAAGGTTCAAGAAAGAGGATTATCGAGTAACTCAACGACGTCCGACATGACGAAGTCGGCCCGACAAAGATTAAGTTACAAAAGGTAAAACCTCAAAAGAGATCAGAACAAGATCTAAGAAAAAGGACCACCTAGTAACGAAACGGGGACCAGCATGAAGAAGTCGGACTAAAGCTACAAAAAGTTATAAAATATAATCCCAAGGGGTTGCTCGGAAAAGATCAAGAGAAAATCAACCCGATAGACCTCGACCTCGCCACAAAAGCAATCAAAAGAGGATGGATAAAAAAACAACTCTGAAAATTCCAGGTAAATGCTAAAGAAAGCTGCAAGCAAGCATATCGCAGTTACCATAAAACAAAGACTCAACAGGCCGCTTGAAGCCAACCCCAAGAGAAAGAGAAACCATTTTGTTTTTCAAAATAAAGTTGCTAAAAGTAGCAACTGGAGTATCAACAGTCAACAAAACATCATTTATAAAAAAGAGTTCAAAGCCCACAAACCAGGCTATTTACATAAATACTTAAAAAAGGAGGTCAACTAAGATCTGGAGCCTTTCTGGCAGCATCAGTACGAGGAGAAGGAGGGCAAGTCTGAATAGGCACAGCGGTGGACGAAATTGTGATCATCAACAATGGCTCCAAAGACTTGGTGCTCTTAAACATGAATTACACATTGTCACAACTCCACACAACTAACCACCAAGTGTACCGGGTCGTCCAAGTAATACCTTACGTGAGTAAGGGTCGATTCCACAGAGATTGTTGGTATGAAGCAAGCTATGGTCATCTTATAAATCCCAGTCAGGCGGATTTAACTAATTTAAGAGATTATTGGTTTTTCGAATAATAATAATAAATTAAATTGAAAATAAAGATAAAATTACTCATGTAATCCAATGGTGGGAATTTTAGATAGGTGTATGGAGGTGCTGTGTTCCTTCTGAATCTCTGGTTTCCTACTTCTTCCTTCTGGTTTTTTATCACTCCTTTCTATGGCAAGCTGTATGTAGGGCATCACCGTTGTCAATGGCTACATCCCATCCTCTCAGTGAAAATGGTCCAAATGCTCTGTCACAGCACGGCTAATCATCTGTCGGTTCTCAATCAGGTTGGAATAGAATCTAGTGATTCTTTTGCATCTGTCACTAATGCCCAGCCTTCAGGAGTTTGAAGCTCGTCACAGTCATTCAATCCCGGAATCCTACTTGGAATACCACAGACAAGGCTAGACTTTCCGGATTCCCATGAATGCCGCCATCAATTCTAGCTTATACCACGAAGATTGTGATAAAGGAATCCAAGAGATATTCGCCCGGTCTAAGGTAGAACAGAAGTGGTTGTCAATCACACGCGTTCATAGGTGAGAATGATGATGAGTGTCACGGATCATCACATTCATCAAGTTGAAGTGCAACGAATATCTTAAAATAGGAATAAATCGAATTGGATAGAAGATAGTAGTAATTGCATTAAAACTTGAGGTACAGCAGAGCTCCACACCCTTAATCTATGGTGTGTAGAAACTCCACCGTTGAAAATATATAAGTGAAAGGTCCAGGCATGGCCGAATGGCCAGCCCCCGAAACATGATCACATGATCAAAAATACAATCCAGCATATCTAATAAACTAGTAAAAAGTTCTATTTATACTAAACTAGCTACTAGGGTTTACAAAGGTAAGTAATTGATGTATAAATTCACTTCCAGGGCCCACTTGGTGTGTGCTTGGGCTGAGCTTGATCTATCCACGAGCTGAGGCTTCTCTTGGAGTTGTACGCCAAATTGTAACGTGTTTTGGGCGTTCAACTCTGGTTCGTGATGCGTTTCTGGCATTTGACTCCAGAATGCAGCATGGAACTGGCGTTGAGCGCCAGTTTACGTCGTCAAATCTCGAATAAAGTATGGACTATTATATATTGCTGGAAAATCCATTTTGAGTGTAGGGAGGTCAGATTCCAATAGCATCAGTAGTCCTTTGTCAGCCTCCTATCAGAGTTTTGCTCAGGTCCCTCAATTTCAGCCAGAAAATACCTGAAATCACAGAAAAACACACAAACTCATAGTAAAGTCCTGAAATGTGAATTTAGCATAAAACTAATGAAAACATCCCTAAAAGTAACTAGATCATACTAAAAACTACCTAAAAACAATGCCAAAAAGCGTATAAATTATCCGCTCATCACAATACCAAACTTAAATTGTTGCTTGTCCCCAAGCAACTCAAAATTAATTAGGATAAAAAGAAGAGAATATACTATAAATCCCAAAATATCAATGAATATTAATTCTAATTAGATGTGCAGGACTTGTAGCTTTTTGCTTCTGAACAGTTTTGGCATCTCACTTT
>NC_029780.3:60699081-60701372 GCF_000817695.3 Arachis duranensis | reverse complement strand
CACTCTTTCTGCTTTGGATCACGACTTTAACCACTCAGTCTCAAGCTTTTCACTTGGACCTGCATGCCACAAGCACATGGTCAGGGACAGCTTAATTTAGCCGCTTAGGCCTGGATTTTATTTCCTTGGGCCTCCTATCCATTGATGCTCAAAGCCTTGGATCCTTTTTACCCTTGCCCTTTGGTTTTAAGGGCTATTGGCTTTTTCTGCTTGCTTTTTCTTTTTCTTTCTATTTTTTTCGCCAAATTTTTTTCACAAGCTTTTGCTTTTTCACTGCTTTTTCTTGCTTCAGGAATCAATTTCATGATTTTTCAGATTGTCAATAACATTTTTCTTTGTTCATCATTTTTTCAAGAGCCAACAATTTTAACATTCATAAATAACAAGATAAAAAATATGCATTGTTTAATCATTCATTCAGAAAACAAAAAGTATTGTCACCACATCAATATAATTAAACTAAATTCAAGGATAAATTCGAAAATCATGTACTTCTTGTTCTTTTGAGTTAGAAACATTTTTCTTTTTAGAGAGGTGAAGGATTCATGGAATTTATTTATAACTTTAAGACATAGTTACTAAACACTAATGATCATGAAATAGAGACACAAATATAGATGACATAATAAGCATAAAAACCGAAAAACAAAAAAAAATAATAACAAGGAATGAATCCACCTTAGTGATGGTGGCGCTTTCTTCTTGAAGAACCAATGATGTCCTTGAGTTCTTCTATGTCTCTTCCTTGCCTTTGTTGCTCCTCCCTCATTGCTCTTTGATCTTCTCTAATTTCAAGGAGAATGATGGAGTGCTCTTGATGTTCCACCCTTAATTGATCCACATTGTAACTCAAATCTTCTTAGGAAGTGTTGAGTTGTTCCCAATAGTTGTTGGGAGGAAAGTGCATCCCTTGAGGCATCTCCGGGATTTCTTGGTGATGAGCTTCCTCATGCGTCTCTTGGGTACCATGAGTGGGCTCTATTGTTTACTCCATCCTTTTCTTAGTGATGGGCTTGTCCTGCTCAATGAGGATGTCTCCTTCTATGATAACTCCAGCTGAGTAACTGATGAGCGGATAATTTATACACTTTTTGGCATTGTTTTTACTTAGTTTTCAGTATGATTTAGTTGGTTTTTAGTATATTTTTATTAGTTTTTAATTAAAAACCACATTTCTGGACTTTACTATGAGTTTGTGTGTTTTTCTGTGATTTCAGGTATTTTCTGGCTGAAATTGAGGGAGCTGAGCAAAAATCTGATTCAGGCTGAAAAAGGGACTGCTGATGCTGTTGGATTCTGACCTCCCTGCACTCAAACAGGATATTCTCGAGCTACGGAAATCCAAATGGCGCGCTCTCAATTGCGTTGGAATGTAGACATCCAGGGCTTTTCAGCAATATATAATAGTCCATACTTTGCTCAAGGATAGACGACGTAAACTGGCATTCAACGCCAGTTCCATATTGCAGTCTGGCGTCCAGCGCCAGAAACAAGTTACAAGTTGGAGTTCAACGCCAGAAACAGGTTACAACCTGACGTTGAATGCCCAAAACAGCCCAGGCACGTGAGAAGCTTAAGTCTCAGCCCCAGCACACACCAAGTGGGCCCCAGAAGTGGATTTCTGCGCTATCTATCATAGTTTACTCATTTTTTGTAAACCTAGGTTACTAGTTTACTATTTAAACAACTTTTAGAGACTTATTTTGTATCTCATGATGTCTATAGAACTGGATTTTATATTCCTTGGCAGCATGAGTCTCTAAACTCCATTGTTGGGGGTGAAGAGCTCTGCAGCGTCTCAATGAATTAATGCAATTGTTTCTATTTCTCCATTCAAACGTGTGTGTTCCTATCTAAGATGTTCATTCGCGCTTAATTATGAAGAGGGTGATGATCCGTGACACTCATCACCTTCCTCAACCCATGAACGTGTGCCTGACAAACACCTCCGTTCTACATCAGATTGAATGAGCTTCTCTTAGATTCCTTAATCAGAATCTTCGTGGTATAAGCTAGGATTGATGGCAGCCACTCTTGAGGATCCGGAAAGTCTAAACCTTGTCTGTGGTATTCCGAGTAGGATTCAAGGATTGAATGGCTGTGACGAGCTTCAAACTCGCGATTGCTGGGCGTGACGACAAACGCAAAAGGATCAATGGATCCTATTCCAACATAATCGAGAACCAACAGCTGATTAGCCGTGCTGTGACAGAGCATCTAGACCGTTTTCACTGAGAGTATGGGAGGTAGCCACTGACAATGGTGACACCCTACATACAGCTTGCCATGGA
>NC_029780.3:60697932-60698901 GCF_000817695.3 Arachis duranensis | reverse complement strand
CGTAAGGTATTACTTGGACGACCCAGTGCACTTGCTGGTTAGTTGTGCGGATTGCAAAAGTGTGATTGCAATTTCATGCACCAAGTTTTTGGCGCCGTTGCCGGGGATTGTTCGAGTTTGAACAACTAAAGGTTTATTTTATTTCTTAGATTAGGAAGATTTTGGCAATTGGGTCAGAGTCTTTTATTTTCTTTTCAAAAATATTGTTTTTCTTTATTAATTCTTAATTTTTTTCGTGAGTCTAGTGTTTTGTTCTAAGTTTGGTGTCAATTGCATATTTTATATTTTTCTTTAAAATTTTCGTATTAGTGTTCTTTGTTCTTCCTTGATCTTCAAGTTGTTCTTGTTTATTTTTCTTGTTTGATCTTTAATTTTTCTTGCTCTGTGTCTTTTCTTGTTTCACTTGTGTTCTTTTTAAAGCATTAATCTTCCAAAAGGAATATACCTATTTTGAACAAGTGTTACATTTACTCCCAATTGGCTAGAGCGTTGGTCTATGTTTTTGGCAATTGGGCATCTTCTTTTTAAAACCTTTTTTCAAAAAAATTTTTCTTTGATTAAATCTTATACCACACTTTAAGTTTGGTGTTTTCTTGTTAATCTCTCTTTAATTTTCGAAAATTTCATTGTGGTTTTCTAAAAATTTTAAGTTTGGTGTTCTTTCTTGTGTTCTTGGTGTTCTTGTGAATCTTCAAGGTGTTCTTGAGTCTTTCTTGTGTTTTGATCTTAAAATTTTTAAGTTTGGTGTTCCTTGGTGTTTTCCCTCCAAAATTTTCGAAAATAAGGAGCATTAGATCTAAAAATTTTAAGTCTTGTGTCTTTTGTGTGTTTTTCTCTTTCATCATAAAATTCAAAATTCAAAAAAATATCTTTTCTAACTGATTTTAAACTATTTTTCAAAATTTTTATATAAAAATTCAGATTTCAATTTCAAAATTTTTCAAATCTTATCCTTTTAAGATTTTAAAA
>NC_029780.3:60692191-60697819 GCF_000817695.3 Arachis duranensis | reverse complement strand
ATACCATCTCCTTTATTCCATCATGGAACTAAGTGGAAATGAACAGCCCAGGAGGACTCTGGGGTCATATGCTAACCCCACTACTGCTTCATATGGGAGTAGTATCTGTATACCCTCCATTGGAGTTAGTAGCTTTGAGTTGAATCCTCTGCTCATTATCATGGTGCAGCAAAGCTGCCAGTATTTCGGTCTTCCACATGAAGAACCTACAGAGTTTCTGGCACAATTTTTACAAATTGCTGACACAGTACATGATAAGAAAGTAGATCAGGATGTTTACAGATTATTACTGTTTCCATTTGCTGTAAAAGATCAAGCTAAGAGGTGGTTAAATAACCAACCTAAGAACAGCATAAGGACATGGAAACAGCTGTCAGAAAAATTCCTGAATCACTATTTTCCTCCAAAACGGATGACACAGCTAAGGCTGAGCATCCAAGGCTTCAAACAAGGAAACAATGAATCTCTTTATGATGCTTGGGAGAGATACAGAGAGATGCTGAGAAAATGCCCCTCTAAAATGTTTTCAGAGTGGGTGCAATTAGACATCTTCTACTATGGGCTCACAGAAAAAGCTCAGATTTCTCTAGATCACTCGGCTGGTGGATCTATACATATGAGAAAAACAATTGAAGAAGCTCAAGAGCTTATTGATACAGTTTCCAGAAATCAGCATCTGTACCTAAGCAGTGAATCTTTCATGAAAGAAGAAGCTAAAACAGTAACT
This sequence comes from Arachis duranensis, assembly GCF_000817695.3. NCBI lineage: Eukaryota > Viridiplantae > Streptophyta > Magnoliopsida > Fabales > Fabaceae > Arachis > Arachis duranensis. Next base: position 60,697,092 of record NC_029780.3, on the reverse strand, counting down.
GTTGAACTCAGTCCTGTAGATCAGGCTAATGAATTCAATCAGCAGCTGGATTTTCTAACTAGCAGCTAGCCGAATTCAAGGAAATACTACAAGAAATAAGAATGGCTAACAGGAATATGGAAGTACAGTTAAAGCAAACAGAAAAGCAACTGTCAAAATAAATAACAGAAGAATGCCAAGCAGTTCAGTTAAGAAGTGGGAAAACATTAAATACCTCACTTCAAAGCAGCAGGAAGCCAAGAAATGAACAAATGATTACTCAAAATCCCTCTGAGGACAATTAGAGCCCAGAGAAGAATAATGCTGGTGCTGAACGCCCAAACTATGCTCATTCCTGGCGTTCAACGCCAGAAACAAGCAAGGATTTGGCGTGAACGCCCAAAGGGAGCATAGTTCTGGCGTTCAGAAGCCAGAAACAGATAAGGAGCTGGCGTCTAACGCCACTCCAGCTTCCACCCCTGGTATTCAATTGCCAGTGAGGGATCAGACACCTGCAAGTGCTGATAATAAATCCCTTAAGAAGGCTTCTCAACCTACCTCTGTAGGAAATAAACCTGCAGCAACTAAGGTTGAGGAATACAAAGCCAAGATGCCTTATCCTCAAAAACTCCGCAAAGAGGAGCAGGATAAGCAATTTGCCCGCTTTGCAGACTATCTTAGGACTCTTGAAATAAAGATTCTGTTTGCAAAGGCACTTGAGCAAATACCCTCTTATGCCAAGTTCATGAAAGATATCTTGAGTCATAAGAAGGATTGGAGAGAAACTGAAAGGGTTCTCCTCATTGAAGAATGCAGTGCAGTCATTCTTAAAAGCTTCCCAGAAAAGCTTAAAGATCCTGGGAGCTTTATGATACCATGCATATTAGAGGGTAACTGCACCAAGACAACTCTATGTGATCTTGGGGCAAGCATCAACCTAATCCCTGCATCCACTATCAGAAAGCTTGGCTTGACTGAAGAGGTCAAACCAACCCGGATCTGTCTTCAACTTGCTGATGGCTCCATTAAATACCCATCAGGCATAATTGAGGACATGATTGTCAAGGTTGGGCCATTTGCCTTCCCTACTGACTTTGTAGTGCTGGAAATGGAGGAGCACAAGAGTGCAACTCTCATTTTAGGAAGACCATTCCTAGCAACTGGACGAACCCTCATTGACGTCCAAAAAGGGGAGATAACCCTGAGAGTCAATGAGGATGAGTTTAAGTTGAATGTTGTCAAAGCTATGCAACATCCAGACACATCAGACGACTGCCTGGGCGTTGATATTATTGACTCCCTGGTGGAAGAGGTCCATATGACTGAGAGTCTCGAATCAGAGCTAGAGGACATTTTTAAAGATGTTCAGCCTGATCTGGAGGAACCAGAGGAAATAAAAGAACCTCTGAAAACTCCTCAGGAAGAGGAAAAACCTCCTAAACTCGAGCTCAAACCACTACCACCATCCCTGAAATATGCATTTCTGGGAGAAGGTGACACTTTTCCTGTAATCATAAGCTCTGCTTTAGGGCCACAGAAAGAGAAAGCACTAATTCAGGTGCTAAGGACACACAAGACAGCTCTTGGGTGGTCCATAAGTGATCTTAAGGGCGTTAGCCCAGCCAGATGCATGCACAAAATCATATTGGAGGATGATGTTAAGCCAGTGGTTCAACGACAGATGCGGCTAAATCCCGCCATGAAGGAGGTGGTGCAGAAATAGGTCACTAAGTTACTAGAGGCTGGGATTATCTATCCTATTTCTGATAGCCCCTGGGTGAGCCCTGTCCATGTTGTCCCTAAGAAGGGAGGAATGACAGTGGTTCATAATGAAAAGAATGAACTGGTTCCTATAAGAACAGTTACAGGGTGGCGTTTGTGTATTGACTACAGAAGGCTCAATACAGCCACCAGGAAGGATCATTTTCCTTTACCATTTATAGACCAGATGCTAGAGAGACTAGCAGGTCATGAATATTACTGCTTTTTGGATGGCTATTCAGGTTACAAGCAAATTGCAGTAGATCCTCAAGACCAAGAGAAAACAGCATTCACATGTCCTTCTGGAGTGTTTGCCTACAGAAGGATGCCTTTTGGTCTGTGCAATGCACCTGCAACCTTTCAGAGGTGCATGCTCTATATCTTCTCTGATATGGTAGAGAAGTTTCTGGAAGTCTTCATGGATGACTTTTCAGTATTTGGAGACTCATTCAGCTCCTGCCTTAACCATTTAGCACTTGTTCTGAAAAGATGCCAAGAGACCAACCTAGTTTTAAACTGGGAAAAATGTCACTTTATGGTGCTGAAGGGATTGTCCTTGGGCATAAAATTCCAAACAAGGGAATAGAGGTGGATCAAGCTAAAGTTGAAGTAATTGAAAAATTACCACCACCTGCCAATGTTAAGGCAATCAGAAGCTTTAAAGGGCATGTAGGATTCTATAGGAGGTTTATAAAGGATTTTTCAAAAATTGCAAAACCTCTAAGCAATCTGCTAGCTGCTGACACGCCATTTGTGTTTGACACAAAGTGTCTGCAGGCGTTTGAGACCCTGAAAGCTAAGCTGGTCACAGCACCAGTTATTTCTGCACCAGACTGGACATTACCCTTTGAACTAATGTGTAATGCCAGTGACCATACCATTGGTGCAGTATTGGGACAGAGGCATAACAAGCTTCTGCATGTCATTTATTATGCTAGCAGTGTTTTAAATGATGCCCAAAAAAATTACACAATGCCCAGAAAAATTACACAACCACAGAAAAAGAATTACTTGCAGTGGTTTATGCCATTGACAAGTTTAGATCCTACTTAGTAGGATCAAAAGTGATTGTGTACACTGACCATGCTGCTCTTAAATATCTACTCACAAAGCAGGATTCAAAGCCCAGGCTCATAAGATGGGTATTGCTTCTGCAAGAGTTTGATATAGAAATAAGAGACAGAAAAGGAATAGAGAATCAAGTAGCTGATCACCTGTCTCGGATAGAACCAGTAGCAGGAGCATCCCTCCCTCCTACTGAGATCTATGAAACCTTTTCGGATGAGCAATTGTTTGCTATTCAGGAAGCTCTGTGGTTTGCAAACATTGCAAACTATAAGACACAAGGTTCTCCTTCTGTAACCATGGAGAGGAAGCATGAAAAGCTTCTCTCACTGCAGAGTCAACCAAAGCCCCCACAGTCAAACTCTAACTTTGGTGTTGGGAGGCCACAACCAAACTCTAAGTTTGGTGTTGAACCCCCACATTCAAGCTCTAAGTTTGATGTTGGGAGGTTCCAACCTTGCTCTGATTATCTGTGAGGCTCCATGAGAGCTCACTGTCAAGCTATTGACATTAAAGAAGCGCTTGTTGGGAGGCAACCCAATATTATTTAATTATATCTATTTATTTTCCATGGCTATTTTATGTTTTCTTTAGGTTGATGAACATGTGAAGTCACATAAACAAATGGAAATAAAAAACAGAATGAAAAACAGCACACCCTGGAGGAAGATCATTCTGGCATTTAAACGCCAGAAACAAGCATCTGTCTGGCGTTTAACACCAGAAACAAGCACCAAGCTGGCGTTTAACGCCAGAAACAAGCATCAGTCTGGCGTTAAACGCCAGAAACAGGCTACATTTGGGCGTTTAACGCCAGAAACAGGTAGCAGTCTGGCGTTAAACGCCAGGATTGCATAGTAAGGGCATTTTGTACGCCTAATTGGAGCAGGGATGCTAAATCCTTGACCCCACTGGATCTGTGGACCCCACAGGATCCCAACCTATCTCACCATTCAAATTCAAACCATTCCCCTCCCAAACCCACCTATCCACACACTTCCATCTCCTTCATCTTCTCCACTTCTTTCTTCTTTTGCTCGAGGACGAGCAAACCTTTTAAGTTTGGTGTGGTAAAAGCATTGCTTTTGTTTTTCCATAATTCAGTGGTAGAGCAATTGACTGCAGATCAAAGAGCTATGAGGAAAGAGCAACAAAGGCAAGGAAGAGACATAGAGGAGCTCAAAAGCACCATTGGTCCTTCAAGAAGAGGAAGACGCCACCCTCATTAAGGTGGACCCATTCCTTAATCTCCTTGTTCTTATTTTCCTGTTTTTCGTTTACTATGCTTCATGTTTAATTATGCTTGTGTCTTTACTATATGATCACTAGTATCTAAGTGTCTATGTCTTAAAGATATTTATGTCCTATGAATCCATCACCTTTCTTAAATGAAAATTGTTTTCTGAAAAAGAAAAAGAAGTACATGAATTTCAAATTTTAAAATAGTTTAATTATTTTGATGTGGTGGCAATACTTTTCGTTTTCTGAATGAATGCTTGAACAGTGCATATGTCTTTTAAATTTGTTGCTTATGAATGCTAAAATTGTTGGCTCTTGAAAGAGTGATGAAAAAGGAGAAACGTTATTTGATAATCTGAAAAATCATAAAAATGATTCTTGAAGTAAGAAAAAGCAGTGAAGAACAAAGCTTGCAGAAAAAAATGCAAAAAAAAAAGAGCAAGAAAAAGAAAAAGCAAGCAGAAAAAGCCAAAAGCTCTTTAAACCAAAAGGCAAGAGCAAAAAGCCAATAGCCCTTAAAACCAAAAGGCAAGGGTAATAAAAAGGATCCAAGGCTTTGAGCATCAGTGGATAGGAGGACCTAAAGGAATAAAATCTTGGCCTTAGCGGCTAAACCAAGTCGTCCCTAACCATGTGCTTGTGGCGTGAAGGTGTCAAGTAAAAACTTGAGACTGAGCGGTTAAAGTCGAGGTCCAAAGCAAAAAAACAGAGTGTGCTTAAGAACCCTGGACACCTCTAATTGGGGACTTTAGCAAAGCTGAGTCACAATCTGAAAAGGTTCACCCAGTTATGTGTCTGTGGCATGTATGTATCCGGTGGTAATACTGGAAAACAGAGTGCTTAGGGCCACGGCCAAG
>NC_029780.3:60688318-60692054 GCF_000817695.3 Arachis duranensis | reverse complement strand
AACTTCAAAGGATAAAGTGAGATGCCAAAACTGTTCAGAAGCAAAAAGCTAATAGCCCCGCTCATCTAATTAAGACTGATCCTCACAGATGTTTTTGGAATCCATTGTATATTCTCTTCTTTTTATCCTACTCTATTTTTAGTTGCTTGGAGACAAGCAACAATTTAAGTTTGGTGTTGTGATGAGAGGATAATTTATATACTTTTTGGCATTGTTTTTACTTAGTTTTCAGTATGATTTAGTTGGTTTTTAGTATATTTTTATTAGTTTTTAATTAAAAATCACATTTCTGGACTTTACTATGAGTTTGCGTATTTTTCTGTGATTTAAGGTATTTTCTGGCTGAAATTGAGGGAGCTGAGCAAAAATCTGATTCAGGCTGAAAAAGGGACTGCTGATGCTGTTGGATTCTGACCTCCCTGCACTCAAAGTGGATATTCTGGAGCTACGGAACTCCAAATGGTGCGCTCTCAATTGCGTTGGAAAGTAGACATCCAGGGCTTTCCAGCAATATTTAATAGTCCATACTTTGCTCAAGGATAGACGACGTAAACTGGCGTTCAACGCCAGTTCCATATTGCAGTCTGGCGTCCAGCGCCAGAAACAAGTTACAAGTTGAAGTTCAACGCCAGAAACAGGTTACAACCTGACGTTGAATGCTCAAAATAGCCCAGACACGTGAGAAGCTTAAGTCTCAGCCCCAGCACACACCAAGTGGGCCCCAGAAGTGGATTTCTGCGCTATCTATCATAGTTTACTCATTTTTTGTAAACCTAGGTTACTAGTTTACTATTTAAACAACTTTTAGAGACTTATTTTGTATCTCATGACGTCTATAGAACTGGATTTTATATTCCTTGGCAGCATGAGTCTCTAAACTCCATTGTTGGGGGTGAGGAGCTCTGCAGCGTCTTAATGAATTAATGCAATTGTTTCTATTTCTCCATTCAAACGTGTGTGTTCCTATCTAAGATGTTCATTCGCGCTTAATTATGAAGAGGGTGATGATCCGTGACACTCATCACCTTCCTCAACCCATGAACGTGTGCCTGACAAACACTTCCGTTCTACATCAGATTGAATGAGCTTCTCTTAGATTCCTTAATCAGAATCTTTGTGGTATAAGCTAGGATTGATGGCAGCCACTCTTGAGGATCCGGAAAGTCTAAACCTTGTCTGTGGTATTCCGAGTAGGATTCAAGGATTGAATGGCTGTGACGAGCTTCAAACTCGCGATTGCTGGGCGTGATGACAAATGCAAAAGGATCAATGGATCCTATTCCAACATGATCGAGAACCAACAGCTGATTAGCCGTGCTGTGACAGAGCATCTGGACCGTTTTCACTGGGAGGATGGGAGGTAGCCACTGACAATGGTGACACCCTACATACAGCATGCCATGGAGGGAACTTTGCACTTTTCCATGGATGGAATATTACATTACAGAAATTCAGAAGACAAAACATCTCCAAAACTCCAACATATTCTCCATTATTGAGTAACAATTACTTATTCCAAACACTTTTACTTCTTACAATTAAATCCAAATAACCTTATTGGCATCCTGAATAAGATTAATAAGATAACCATAGCTTGCTTCAAGCCAACAATCTCCGTGGGATTCGACCCTTACTCACGTATGGTATTACTTGGACGACCCAGTGCACTTGCTGGTTAGTTGTGCGGATTGCAAAAGTGTGATTGCAATTTCGTGCACCAGTAACATAGATGGCAAATAAGATGAGGAAAAGCTAGCCTTGTCAAAGTAGAAGACTTATCGGCTATTTTGTAGAATTCATGGGAGATGACTTCATGAACTTCTACTTCCTCTCCAATCATGATACTATGAATCATGATGGCCCGATCCACAGTATCTTCAGATCGGTTGCTAGTGGGGATGATGGAGCGTTGAATGAACTCCAACCATCCTCTAGCCATAGGCTTGAGGTCCAGTCTTCTTAGTTGAACCGGCTTGCCTTTGGGGTCTCTTTTCCAATGAGCTCCTTCCACACATATGTCCATAAGAACTTGGTCTAACCTTTGATTAAAGTTGACCCTTCTAGTGTAGGGGTGTGCATCTCCTTGCATCATGGGTAAGTTGAACGCCAACCTCACATTTTTCGGAGTAAAATCTAAGTATTTCCCCCGAACCATTGTAAGATAATTCTTTGGGTTCGGGTTCTTACTTTAATCATGGTTCCTAGTGATCCATGCAATGGCATAGAACTCTTGAACCATTAAGATTCCGACTTATTGAATGGGGTTGGTTAGAACTTCCCAACCTCTTATTTGGATCTCATGTCGGATCTCCGGGTACTCATTTTTCTTGAGCTTGAAAGGGACCTCGGGGATCACCTTCTTCTTGGCCACAACATCATAGAAGTAGTTTTGACGGGCTTTGGAGATGAATCTTTCCATCTCCCATGACTCGGAGGTGGAAGCTTTTGGCTTCCCTTTTCCTTTTCTAGAGGATTCTCCAGCCTTAAGTGCCATTAATGGTAATGGAAAAACAAAAAGATTATGCTTTTACCACACCAAACTTAAAATATTGCTCGCCCTCGAGCAAGAGAAGAAAGAAAAGAAGAAGAAGAAGAAGAAGAAAATATAGAGGAGAGGGAGAGAGGTGTATTCAGCCAAGAAGGAAAAGAGGGGTTTGTGTTGTGTGAAAATTAAGGAGAATGGAGGGGTTTATATATAGGGAGAGGAGAGGGGGTAGGTTCGGCCATTTAGGGTGGGTTTGGGTGGGAAAGAAATTTGAATTTGAAGGTAGGTGGGTTTATGGGAAATAGTGGAAGGATATGAGTGGTGAAGGGAGTAATTGGGAAGAGAGATTGAGGTGATTGGTGAAGGGTTTTTGGGAAAGTGTGTTATAGGATTATTAGGAGGTAAGGTGAGAATATGGTAAGTGGGGATCCTGTGGGGTCCACAGATCCTGAGATGATCCTGTAGGGTCCACAGATCCTGAGGTGTCAAGGATTTACATCCCTGCACCAATTAGGCATGTAAAATGCCTTAGCATGCCATTTTGGCATTTAAACGCCGAAGTGATGCACGTTCTGGGCGTTCAACGCCCATTTGTAGCATGTTTCTGGCGTTGAATGCCAGTTCCATGCTTGTTACTGGCGTTCAGCGCCAGCTTTCCTCAGGGCATATTCCTGGCGTTCAAACGCCAGGATGTTGCTTGTTTCTGGCGTTCAGCGTCGGATCTATGCTCTGTTCTGGCGTTGAACGCCAGCCAGATGCTCCTTACTGGTGTTTAAACGCCAGTAAGTCCTTCCTCCAGTGTGTGATTTTTCTTCTGCTGTTTTTGATTATATTTTTAATTTTAATATTTTTTTCGTGACTCCACATGATCATGATCCTAATAAAACATAAAAGAACAATGACAATAAAATAAAATTAGATAAATAAAAATTGGGTTGCCTCCCAACAAGCGCTCTTTTAGTGTCACTAGCTTGACAATGGGCTCTCTTGGAGCCACAAAGGTGATCAGGTCAATGTTGTGGACTCCCAACACCAAACTTAGAGTTTGGATATGGGGGTTCAACACCAAACTTAGAGTTTGGTTGTGGCCTCCCAACACTAAACTTAGAGTTTGATTGTGGGGGCTCTGTTTGACTCTGCACTGAGAGAAGCTCTGCATGCTTACTCTCCCTTGTTACAGAAGGATAGTCGTGTGCCTTAAACACAAGGTAGTCCCCATTCAATTGAAGGACTAATTCTCCTCTGTTAACT
>NC_029780.3:60684098-60686210 GCF_000817695.3 Arachis duranensis | reverse complement strand
AAAGATATGGTTTTAAAAAGATATGATTGAAATTAGTTTTGAAAAAGATTTGAATTTTAAAATCACAATTAATGACTTGACTCACAAGAAATCACAAAATATGATTCTAGAACTTAAAGATTGAACCTTTCTTAACAAGAAAGTAACAAACTTCAAATTTTTTAATCAATCACATTAATTGTTAGCATAATTTTCTAAAATAAAGATAAAATTAAGAAAAAGATTTTTGAAAAATATTTTTAAATTTTCAAAAAATCATAAGATAAAAATGAAAAATATTTTATTTTTGAAAAAGTTTTGAAAAGATAGGATTTTTAAAATTGAAAATTTGACTTGACTTGTAAGAAACAACTAATTTTAAAAATTTTTGACTAAGTCAACTCAAATTTTCGAAAATTATGAGAAAATTAAGGAAAATATATTTTTTTGATTTTTGAATTTTTAATTATGATAGAGAGAAAAACACAAATATGACCCAAAACATCAAAATTTTGGATCAGAACACAAGATGCATGCAAGAACACTATGAATGTCAAGATGAACACCAAGAACACTTTGAAGATCATGATGAACATCAAGAACATATTTTTGAAAAATTTTTGATGCAAAGAAAACATGCAAGACACTAAACTTAGAATTCTTTAATGCTTGTACTCTAACAAACAAAAAATGCATATGAAAAACAACAAAAGATACAAAACAAGAAAACATCAAGATCAAACAAGAAGACTTACCAAGAACAACTTGAAGATCATGAAGAACACTATGAATGCATGCATTTTTCGAAAAATAATGCATAAATTTTTAAAAACATGCAATTGACACCAAACTTAAAAATTGACTCAAGACTCAAATAAGAAACACAAAATATTTTTGGTTTTTATGATTTTCTAATTTTTTTCATATTTTTATTATATTTTTTCGAAAAACATATGGAAAAAGAAAATAAGAACTTCAAAATCTTTAAGAAGAATTCCAGGAATCTTTTTATGTTAGCCTAAAGCTCCAACTCAGGGGTTAGACATGGCTTAATAGCCAGCCAGCTTTAGGATGGCATTACATGCATTGTGGTGATTAGTTGAAGACCAATCCTAAAGGAGTTTGGATATGGCTTTACAGCCAGCTAGGATTCAACATGTTACCATGAAACTCTAGAATTCATTCTTAAAAGTTTTGAAGCCATAGAATAATTTAAAAATGTTTTCGAAAATAATTTTTTTTTTGGAAAAACGAAAACAAAGAAAAATTTTGAAAACTTTTTGAAAAGAAAATTACCTAATCTGAGCAACAAGATGAACCGTCAGTTGTCCATACTCGAACAATCCCCTGCAACGGCACCAAAAACTTGGTGGACGAAATTGTGATCATCAATAATGGCTCCAAAGACTTGGTGCTCTTAAACATGAATTACACTTTGTCAAAACTCCGCACAACTAACCAGCAAGTGTACTGGTTCGTCCAAGTAATACCTTACGTGAGTAAGGGTCGATTCCACAGAGATTGTTGGAATGAAGCAAGCTATGGTCATCTTGTAAATCCCAATCAGGCGGATTTAACTAATTTAAGAGATTATTGGTTTTTCGAATAATAATAATAAATTAAATAGAAAATAAAGATAAAGTTACTCATGTAATCCAATGGTGGGAATTTCAGATAGGTGTATGGAGGTGTTGTGTTCCTTCAGAATATCTGCTTTCCTACTTCTTCCTTCTAGTTTTTCATCACTCCTTTCTATGGAAAGCTGTATGTAGGGCATCACCGTTGTCAATGGCTACATCCCATCCTCTCAGTGAAAATGGTCCAAATGCTCTGTCACAGCACGGCTAATCATCTGTCGGTTCTCAATCAGGTTGGAATAAAATCTAGTGATTCTTTTGCGTCTGTCACTAACGCCCAGCCTTTAGGAGTTTGAAGCTCGTCACAGTCATTCAATCCCGAAATCCTACTCGAAATACCACAGACAAGGTTAGACTTTCCGGATTCCCATGAATGTCGCCATCAATTCTAGCTTATACCACGAAGATTCTGATTAAGGAATCCAAGATATATGCGCCCGGTCTAAGGTAGAAAGGAAGTGGTTGTCAGTCACACGCGTTCATAGGTGAGAATGAT
>NC_029780.3:60658865-60684049 GCF_000817695.3 Arachis duranensis | reverse complement strand
TGTGTAGAAACTCCACCGTTGAAAATACATAAGTGAAAGGTCCAGGCATGGCCGAATGGCCAGCCCCCAAAACGTGATCACAGGATCAAAAATACAATCCATCATATCTAATAAACTAGTAAAAAGTTCTATTTATACTAAACTAGCTACTAGGGTTTACAGAGGTAAGTAATTGATGCATAAATTCACTTCCGAGGCCCACTTGGTGTGTGCTTGGGCTGAGCTTGATCTATCCACGAGCTGAGACTTCTCTTGGAGTTGAACGCCAAGTTGTAACGTGTTTTGGGCGTTCAACTCTGGTTCGTGACGTGTTTCTGGCGTTTGACTCCAGAATGCAGCATGGAACTGGCGTTGAGCGCCAGTTTACGTCATCAAATCTTGGATAAACTATGGACTATTATATAGTGCTGGAAAGCTCTGGATGTCTACTTTTCAAAGCCGTTGAGAACGCGCCATTTGGAGTTCTGTAGCGCTAGAAAATCCATTTTGAGTGTAGAGAGGTCAAATTCCAACGGCATCAGCAGTCCTTTGTCAGCCTCCTATCAGAGTTTTGCTCAGGTCCCTCAATTTCAGCCAGAAACTACCTAAAATCACAGAAAAATACACAAACTCATAGTAAAGTCAAGAAATGTGAATTTAGCATAAAAAATAATGAAAACATCCCTAAAAGTAACTAAATCATACTAAAAACTACCTAAAAACAATGCCAAAAAGGATATAAATTATCCGCTCATCACACAGCATCTACAGTTCCATCATCCCGGTTCAGAACCTGGAAATCCGGATCAGAAGTAACGGGAGGAACCAAGGAGGTCAACACTTTGACAGAAGGCACTGGGGGAGGGTCAGCATCATCATCATCCTGGTCATCAGGGACAATCTTACCATCCCTCACAACATTGTCCAGGCTGAAGAGAGTAAGGTCAGCCTCAGGAGCAATAACTCGAACCTGCTCCTTCAGGTTCTCGTAGGCAGTAGTTACACTGTCAATAAGATGACCTTAAAGCTCGGAGTAATCAGCTCGGATGTTCTCCAACTCCTCCTTCAGACGCATTCCCTCCCGATAAGATGTGACATAGCTATCCTTATGCCTCAGTGCCGTATCCTCAGCCAGCCTCACAGAGGCAGCCAAAGAGAGGGAATTCGCCTTCTCATTCACCAGATCTTTTTCCAACTTGGCCACCTTCACTTCGAGCTCCTCCTTCAAGCCTTTTATCCGTTCAAACTCCCGTTTGGCCTCCTCCATAAAAGCTTTGGTGGCATAAAGAGAAAGACTTTGAGCAGTTCGATACAGGGCCGCTCCCATGTGCGCCAACTTAATACCACTTCGAGTTACATAATCAAAATGAGAAGATGTGATACGTCATCCATAGAGAGGGCACCATAAGGACCGATTTGTTGATCTACAAACTCAATCGGATCAAAGTCGGGAGCATCAAGGTTGAAAGGCTCAGTTGTTTTTTGCTTCTTACTAGAAGGAGCACCAGAAGCAGCGGTAGAAGTCTGTGGAGGATCAACCTGACGAAACCGAGGAGTAGGAATTGCTTTCCTCGGCCTGGGAGAACTCGACACAGGAGGCCTCACGGGGGCCTGAGAAGATCCCTCTCCGGCCGCCTTGGCCGAGATGTTCAGAGCAGTAGTTGCCTTCTTCGCCTTTTTAAAGGCCCTCATGGGGTCATTGTTCTTTGACATCTCTGCAAATACAGAATCAGCCACAGCAAAGAGTTACAATCTCAAAAAGAGGAAGGAAAATTAAGAAACAAGTATAGAAACAAGTCAGACAAGTACCCAAAACAGTCCGAACCAAGGACGGGTCATTCAAAAACCTTTTTGTATCAAGATCGGGTGGTTTCCTCCATAGATCCTCAAGAACAACAACAAAGGCACGCTCAACATCATCAAGCATCTCCCAGGTATAGCGAGACACTCTCACATTCCTCTGCCATTCTAGAGGAAAAGAAGGCTCATCATTTTTATCAAGAAAAAAGGGGCGGGCCCCCTCGGTAGCACGAACCTTAAAGAAGTAATTCTTGAAGTCCTTAAAGGACTCATCATACATAGCAAAAACTTTATGGCCCTGGGCGGACCTGAAGGAAACCCAGGAAGCTTTCTTTTTTGAAGAACCACCAGGCTTAGTGGAAACAAACAAATAAAGGAAAAGAGTCTGAGAGGGTGTTACATCTAATTCTCGGTAGAGAAGTTGAAAAAATTTAATAAAACCCCAGGAATTTGGGTGAAGCTAGGATGGGGCAATATTACACGACCACAACAGGTCGGTCTCGAAAGCAGTAAAAGGAAAAGTAACGTTCAACTGACTGAAGAAGTATTCATAGGCATAGAAGAAGGGACGCTCCCTCTCAATGGAAGTCGGAAAACAAACTCTCTCATCAGAATCAGGAGCAACAAGCTCGTAATTCTCCTCACGTGCATTGTTACCACAAATCCTATGGCGCTTCCTCAGCTCTGTGCAAAATTCAGCATCCACAACAGAAACACACAACAAAACAAGGGAGTCCAGCTAATTGGACATCCCCTCGGAAACTCTGGAGGACATCTCTATAATGTTATTGCGAGACGACATGAGGCCAACTAATCCTACAAGTAAGAAAAGAAGATGGGGTTACTAAAAACATCCCAGACAAAGGGAGAAAACAACTCGGTCAATACGATACAGGCGAAGAAACAAGAAAAGGAAAACCCCAAGACTCAAACCAAAGTCCTGGGGCATCCTTTGGAGGCAGTAACAAAGCAATGTTTCCAAGCAAGATCTACAGCTTGCACCCCAGCATTTCTCAGAAAGAATTTAAAACAGCAAACATTTTTCATCAAAGAAAAACACAAAAATTCATTACAGTCTACCAAGCAAAAAGCATTCCCAAAAATCAAAGCACGCCAAGTAGAAATCATCAAAGATAGGAAACAACTAGAAGCAACAAAAAAAACCCTAGAAAGCCTCGACGGAAATGCCAAGAGAATGCATAAAAGAAAGACAGGAAAAACATGTTACAGTGACAAGCAAATACAAGACCACGAAAAGATTCAAACTTTCAAACATGCAAAATCAAAGCTTCACCTAAAAACTGAAGACGAAGCTACGAAAGAAGCAAGAAATCTAGTACCAACCTGAAAGAGTGGCAAGCTTCAAAGAAATTGAAGATGGAAGACGAAATCTGGAAACACCCTCTCACAAGCAAAAGAAAGAACGCGAACAAGAGCAATGTCGCAGGGAGAAATCCAAAACTACAAAACTCCAGGCGAAAACAGAAGCTCCAGAAAAAAGCCAAGCGACGCCACAATACAAGAAAGTAGAAGCGCAGACGAAAAACAGAGAGCGAAGGGAGCGGAGAAAGAAGTTACGAAAAGGGCGAAGGAGAGAAACCATTTCTGGGTTTTCAAAATCAAAGTAAAAATTCAAAGGGAAATGGGGCAATTAATGCTAAAATTAATGAAAGCATTAAACCCTCGCACGTTCCCAAAGTGCCGATATAAAAGCGCGCCCTTTTAGAGGAAACGTTTTACATTCAAAAACTGCTACAAAGGAATCGACAAGATGCTTGAGTTCGGCTTCACCAAAGAAGGACCGAAGTCAAGGACTCGACCTCAAAAAAGAAGACCGAGCTCAAGCAGGGGCACTGTTCATACCCTGGGTCGAGCTGTCCGACCTGGGATGTTCGACAGACAAAGCGACCGACCTCTTCAAGTCAGGACAACCTGACCTCTTTCTTAAGAGCTCGGCCAAGTCACCAGGAAAGCCCAAAGAAGGGCCCAAAATAGAGGAACGCGCCCCAAATCCTATGGCAGCCCAAGCCTACAGAGAGAAGGGCGGTTTCCTTGAAGATAAGATGACCTCACTTGAAGATAAAGATAAGATAAGATAACTAACTTATCTTATCCACAGAAGGTCACTCCTCACCATTATAAATACACTGGAGCACCCAGGTATAACTCATACTCTGATTCTACTCAATTCCTGTTTAATACCCTTGTTAACTTAAGCATCGGAGTCCCTTGCAGGTACCCCCCCGTTCAGTGACAAGGGATCAACAGCATCTCAATTCCACGAGTCGGACACACCAGCTCCAGCCGCTATACACCTGCCAGACACGTCGGCTCCAACCAGCACAGAAGATCTCGTTCGAGATCAACCTACAGTTTCATGTAACCCTCGAAACAGTAGTAAATAAAAAGCATGGATTAAATAATACTTGTTATGCAGTAATGGAGAATATGTTGGAGTTTTAGAGATGCTTTTTCTTCTGAATCTCTGCTTTCCCCCTGTCTTCTTCTTCACACATGCAAGGTTCCTCCTATGACAAGTTGTGTGTTGGTGGATCACCATTGTCAATGGTTACTGTTTATACCCTGGGTCGAGCTCTCCGACCCGGGATGTTTTACAGACAAACCGACCGACCTTTTCAGGTCAGGACAACCCGACCTCTTCTCAAAGAGCTCGGCCAAGTCACAGGAAAGCCCAATAAAGGGCCCAAACAGAGGAACACGTCCCGAATCCAAGGTCAGCCCAAGCCCGTAGAGATAAAGGCGGTTTCCCTTGAAGATAAGATGACCTCACTAAAAAGATAAAAGATAAAGATAAGATAACTAACTTATCTTATCTAAGAAGGTCACTCTACACTATTATAAATACGCTGGAGCACCCAGGTATAACTCATACTTTGATTTTACTCAATACCTGCTTAACATCCTTGCTAACTTAAGCATCGGAGTCCCTTGCAGGTACCCTCCGCCCTTCGGGGACGAAGGATCAGCACCATCACCAAGTCGGACACAACAGCCCCGACCAGCACAGAAGATCTCGTCCGAGATCGACCTACAGTTTCATATAAACCCCCGAAACATTGGCACCGTTGCTGGGGACCCGGAAGTCATTCCATTACCATGGCGGACGATCATGACAATGATCACACCTCAGATCTAGAAGAAACAACGCCGCATAAAAATGCGGACTCCACACCAAAAGATACTCCCCAAATCAACAATAAGAACTCCCCAAACGAGGGAGCCCTGGATACATTTCAAGATCGGTTAAAACAACTTGAGGAAGATGCTCTACGTCAACGAGAGGCCGAGAAGGATCTACAAAGAGAAATAAGGCGACGCCAAGAATTAGAAAATAAACTCCTAAAACTTCAGGAGCAGAATGTATCTCACCGACGCCTCAGATGTAGTTTGTTGCAAAGCCTTTCCAACTACTTTAACAAAAACAGCAATTAGATGGTTCGACAACCTCCCTCCTAGATCCATCTCGAGTTTCGACGACATGGCCGAGAAATTCCTGGCCAGATTCTCCATCCAAAAGGATAAAGCTAAACATGCGCCGAGCTTACTAGGAATCAGACAAGGAGAAAGGGAAACCCTGTGCAACTACATGGAGAGATTCAACAAGACATGCCTGGATATACAAAACCTGCCAATAGAGGCCGCTATCATGGGCCTCATTAATGGCCTGCAAGAAGGGCCTTTTAGTCAATCTATATCAAAAAGGTACCCCACGTCTCTGAACGAGGTGTATGAACGAGCGGAAAAGTACATCAACATGGAAGAAAACTCCCGATTATGAGAGACCTCAAAGGCCGTGTTCACCTCTCGGGATAAAGACAAGGATTCTAGAAAGAAGGAACATCACCATGGAGAGAAAATCAAAAAATACCACAATTACACCCCTCTTCGGGTGTCTCTTGTGGATGTCTATAGAGAGGTTTGCAACACAGAAAAAATACCACTAGCTCGACCACTTAAAGGAAAAAAAGGAGGAGGAAACCAGGCTGAATATTGTGAATACCATCAGATCTGCGGGCACTCCACCAATGAGTGTTATGACTTAAAAAATGTCATAGAAAAGCTCGTACGAGAAGGAAAGCTAGATCGATACCTAGCCACCCATCATGATGAACAAAGGAAAAGAAGAAGAGCAGAAGATGTCGGTCCAACCGCGCGATCATCCCGGACGCCAGAAAGACATGTCCACATGATACACGGCGGATTCGCCGGGGGAGGAATCTCCAAATCATCCCGTAAAAGACATCTCAAAGACGTATATCACGTTGTAGAAAAGGAAGACGCACCCGAAATCCCGGCGATCACTTTTACCAAGGAAGACGCATCCGGCGTCGCATCAGGGCATGATGATCCCATGGTCATCACTATTATACTGGCAAACGCAAATCTTCACCGTACGTTGATAGACTAGGGGAGCTCTGCCCATATCTTATTCAAACCGCTTTCGACAAACTCAGCTTGGAAGAAAAAAAACACAGAGCATATCCGGACAGCCTGTTCGGGATAGGAGATACCCTAGTTCAACCGATGGGATACATCTCGCTCCACACAACTTTTGGAAAAGGAAGTCAGTCAAGAACACTCAAAATAGATTACATCATCATCGACGTAAGCTCCGCCTACAATGCCCTAATAGGTAGGGCAACGTTAAATCAGCTCGGCGCAATAGTCTAAACCTCAGAGGCAGAGGAGAAGAATTCCACATAATCGAGCTCGGTGGAGTTCGGAGGCGGGAGGAGCTCCGCCCACAACCTGAAGGAGAAATAGAGAAAATCCAGATCGGGAACACCCCGGACCAAATAACCAACATCGGCACACTCCTAAAAGGGGACATAAATGAATCACTCATACAGTTCCTATGCGACAACGCCGACCTCTTTGCGTGGAAGGCTGCAGACATGCCAGGCATAGATCCCAAACTAATGTGCCACAAGCTAGCAGTCTACCCAGGATCTCGGCCGGTACAATAAAGGCGCAGAAAGCTAGGACCAGAACGCTCTCAAGCGGTGGAAGACCAGGTACGAGCTCTACTGGAGGCAGGCTTCATAAGAGAAGTCAAATACCCGCTATGGCTTGCTAATGTCGTTTTGGTAAAAAAGTCAAATGGGAAGTGGAGAATGTGCACCGACTATACCGATCTCAGCAAAGCTTGCTCGAAAGATCCTTATCCGCTCCCAAACATCGACGCACTGGTAGATGCCTCCTCCGGATACAAATACCTCTCCTTTATGGACGCATACTCGGGATGTAACCGAATCCCAATGTACCCACCCGACAAAGAAAAAATCTCTTTCTTAACCCCAAAGGCAAATTACTGCTACATTGTTATGCCCTTCGGTCTCAAAAACGCGGGAGCCACTTACCAAAGATTAATGAACAAAGTTTTTTCAGATCACATCGGAAAGATCATGGAGGTTTATGTAGACGACATGCTAGTGAAGACGCAAAGCGAAGAGATGTTATTATTCGACCTGACACAAGTATTCAACACCATAAGACAACACGGCATGCGACTCCATCCCGCGAAATTTACCTTCGTAGTACAAGCTGGTAAATTCTTGAGTTTTATGATCACACAGAGAGGAATCGAGGCAAACCTGGACAAATGCAGGGCCGTACTCGACATGAAAAGTCTGACTTGTATCAAAGAGGTACAACAACTTAACAGGCGGTTGGAAGCCTTGTCCATATTCCTGGCTGGATCAGCAATAAGATCTCTCCCCTTCTACGCCACTCTAAGGAAGGGAAAGGAGTTTCAATGGACAGCTGAATGCGAGCAAGCCTTCCAAGACTTCAAAAAATTTCTGGGATGGCCACCTATATTAAGTCGGCCACGGGAAGGAGAACCACTTATCTTATACCTCGCAGTGGGAAATCGGGCAATAGCCTCAGCACTGGTCCGAGAAGACAACAGTGGACAACAACCCATATACTTTATCAGCAAAGCGTTGCAAGGATCCAAGAAGAACTACCAGAAAATAGAAAAGTTTGCTTACGCTCTCATAATAACATCTCGACGACTTCGCCCATATTTCCAGTCTCACACTATTAAAGCTCGGACCAACCAGCCCATAAAAGGAATCTTACAGAAAACAGACTTGGCAGGCAGAATCTTGCAATGGGAAGTCGAGTTGTCCGAATTCGACCTTCAATACGAAGCTCGGATGGCCATCAAATGTCAATATCTGGCCGACTTCATTGGGGAATTTACGGAGACACCGGAAATCCCCGTAGAATGGAATCTATATGTGGATGGCTCCTCAAATAAAACGAGAAGTGGCGCAGGCGTAATAATTGAAAGTGACCAGGGGACCCAAATCGAACTCTCCCTCAAATTCGGGTTCCCTGCCTCAAACAATCAAGCGGAATATAAAGCACCACTAGCTGGTATGAAGCTCGCTAGGGAGGTTGGAGCTCAAAAACTTATCATCTTTAGTGATTTACAGGTAGTTACTTCACAAATAACAGGAAGCTACACAGCCAAAGATCCCACTATGAAAAAATACTTGGACAAAACCAGGGAACAACTCGAACAATTCAGAGAGTACGAGGTTCGTCACATACCTTGAGAACAAAACGCCCGGGCCAATGCACTCTCAAAAATAGCCAGCACCAGACCAGGAGGCAACAATAGAAGCCTCATACAAGAAACTCTACAAAATTCATCAATCTCAAAAGAGGAAATAGTCCTAGCCATAACAGGTCACGATCAGGGATGGATGACTCCCATAATTAACTACCTCAGAACAGAAGTTCTCCCCACAGATGAGAAAGAGGCAAAGAGGTTAAAATGAGAAGCACAGTACTACACCCTCATAAACAATACTCTATACAAAAGAGGGATTTCGATACCACTGCTAAAATGCGTGCTGACTTCCAACACAAAAGACGTCCTAGAAGAAGTACACAGTGGCATCTGTGGCAATCACCTTGGAGCGCAGGCACTCGCCAAAAAAGTACTTCGGGCAGGATTTTATTGGCCAACTCTACAAAAAGAAGCCACAGAATTTGTAAGGACGTGCTCACCATGTCAGAAGCATGCCAACTTTCACACCGCTCCGCTAGAGGAACTCATCAGCATAACCTCACCTTGGCCATTTGCAAAATGGGGACTCGATCTCCTCGGACCTTTTCCTCAAGGATCAGGACAAGTCAAATTCCTTATAGTAGAAATAGACTACTTCACAAAATGGATCGAAGCAGAACCCCTGGCCAATGCCACAGCTCAAAGAAGTCGGAAATTCCTATATAGAAATATCATCACAAGGTTTGGAGTTCCATACTCCATCACTACAGACAATGGTACCCAGTTCACAAACGCAGGCTTTAGAAAATTAGCGGCCGACCTGAATATAAAACAACAATTCACATCTGTTGAGCACCCCCAAGCCAATGGGCAAGCTGAAGCTGCTAACAAAGTTATATTAGCAGGGTTAAAATGGAGATTACAGGATGCAAAGGGAGCCTGGGCTGAGAAACACCCACAGGTTCTATGGGCATATCGAACGACGCCACATTCTACCACAGAGGAATCACCCTTCCGATTAGCATATGGAGTGGAGGCGATGATCCCAGTGGAAGTCGAAGAAGGGTCACCCAGAGTGATCCACTTTAGCGAGAAAGCCAATCACCAACTTCAAAGGGAAGAGCTCGACTTACTTCCAGAAATCCGAGAAAGAGCCCGGATAAGAGAAGAGGCGCTAAAACGACGAATGGCTTCCAGGTATAACCAAAAGGTAATACGACAGACCTTCACTGAGGATGACCTCATCCTAATACAAAACGACATCAGAACAACTCGACCAGGAGAAGGAAAGCTGGCAATAAATTGGAAAGGACCCTACCGAGTCATAGAAGTGCTGGGAAAAGGCTATTATAGGCTTTCCGATCTCGACGGATGAGAGCTTCCCAGGTCATGGCACGCCTGCAAGCTAAGAAGGTACTATAGCTAGGGGTGATAAAAGATCTTGGACAAGGCACACTCTTTTTCCTGAAAAAGGGTCTTTTAATGAGGCGCCCCACCAAGACTTACAAATCACCCGATTTAGGAAATTAACTCCTCATGTATATTTGCATTTTTTTCTTAATAAAATTTGTTCAGATTCTCTACAAATGCTCAAGTCGTATCATTCTGAAAATATTCATCGCCCAATTATAAAGCTACAGATCGACGAAAAACAAAAACTGAATTCACTGCGCGATCACGATAAAAACGAGGGTTAAAACCCAAAATCTACAAAATCGGCAAAGATGAAAACAGAATAATGCAAGAAGTTTTAGAAAGTGATCCAGAGAAAGGACCTGACGAGGTCCTAATAAAATGGATTGCTATAAAATAACTTAAAGACTGGCCGGCATAAAAGTTGGACCAGCCACAACAAACTCAAGTTATAAGTAAAGCCCTGGAAGGAGGTCTGGCCAACCCTATAAAAGAGGATTACTATAACTTTGAAGAGCCCGACATGAGGAAGTCGGACTCCTACAAAAAAGTTACAAAAGATAATCCCTGAAAGAGGTCTGAAACAAGGTCCAAGAAAGAGGATTATCAAGTAACCCGACAGGGCCCGACGTGACAAAGTTGGCCCGGAAAAATAAGTTACAAAAGATAACCCCTTAAAGAGATCTGAAACAAGGTCCAAGAAAGAGGATTATCAAGTAACTCGACAGGGCCCGACGTGACAAAGTTGGCCCGGAAAAATAAGTTACAAAAGATAACCCCTTAAAGAGATCTGAAACAAGGTCCAAGAAAGAGGATTATCAAGTAACTCGACAGGGCCCGACGTGACAAAGTCGGCCCGGAAAAATAAGTTACAAAAGATAACCCCTTAAAGAGATCTGAAACAAGGTCCAAGAAAAAGGATTATCAAGTAACTCGACAGGGCCCGACGTGACAAAGTTGGCCCAGAAAGATAAGTTACAAAGGATAATCCCTGAAAGAGACCTGAACAAGGTCCAAGAAAGAGGATTATCAAGTAACTCGACAAAGCCTGACATGATGAAGTCGGCCCGAAAAAAAAATAAAGTTACGAAAGGTAAACCCCCAAAAGAGATCTGAACAAGATCTAAGAAAAAGGATTACCTACTAATGGAACAGGGACTGATATGAAGAAGCCGAACTAAAGCTACAAAAAGTTATAAAAAATACACCCGAGGGGTTACTAGAAATAACTCAAAGATCAACTGAGAGAATCAACCAACAGAGGTGAGATAACTCGACTCGAAAGACCTCGACCTCGCCAAAATCGATCTATAAAGTATTCTATCAAGGAATACTCAAACAAACAACTAGCCTTAAAAGGGAAACTTCAACAAAGGAACAAAGGCAATCGAAAGAGGTCGGATAAAAAACACTCTGAAGGTTCCAGCCAAAGTGCTAAAGAAAGCTGCAAGCAAGCATATCACAAAGAAACAAGGTAGTTACCATAAAACAAGACTCAAGAGGCCGCTTGAAACCGACCCCAAGAGCAAGAGAAACTATTTTATTTTTCAAAATAAAGTTGCTAAAGTAGCAACTGGAGCATCCAAAGTCAGAGATCAGAAACTTACAAAAGTAAAGAGTTCAAAAGCCCACAAAAATCGGGCTATACATAAGCATATCAGAAAAGTTATAGAGGATCCAAAGGCTTCCCAGTAATAGCATCTTGGGGAGAAAGAGGGCGAGTCTGAAGGGGAACTGCGCCCACTGTCCCGTCATCCCAGTTCAAAATCTGGACGTCTGGATCAGATTCTGGCTGTGTAGCTTCAACTGCCAAGGTTGAAGAAGGCGGGACAACAGAGGCTTTGGCAAAAGTAACCGGAAGAGGGACGACATCATCATCATCATCAGGATCGTCAAGGACAATCTTACCATCCTTCACAATATTATCCAAGCTAAATAAGGCAAGATCAGCTCCCGGGGCGATAACCCGAACCTGCTCTTTCAGAATCTCATAGGCCGCAGTAACACTACCTACGAGATGACTTTGAAGTTTAGAGTAATCGGCCTGAACAGATTCCAACCTACTCCTGAGCTCCATAATAGGTAGTAACATAGCTATCCTTATGTTTTTGAGCCGTATCCTCGGCTAGTTGCGTGGCAGCTGCCAGGCCAACAGCCCGGGCCTTCTCCCCCTTCAACTCTTTTTTCAGCTCGGCCACTTCCACCTCGAGCTACTCTTTCAAACCCTTAATTCGGTCAAATTCTTATTTCGCCTCCTCCATAAAAGCCTTGGTAGCATGAATAGGAAGATCTTGAGCAGTTCGGTATAAAGCCGCTCCCATGTGTGCCAGAGTAATACCACTCCGAGTAACAAATTCTAAATGACAAAGAATGGATACATCGTCGGTAGGCATGACACCAAAAGGAGCAATCTGTTGGTCTACAAACCCAACTACATCAAAATCCGGAGCATCAAGATTAAATGGCATGACAGTCCAAGGTCTTTTTGGAGGAGGAGCAACTGGAGGAGCAGAGGTACCCACTAAAGACGAAGGCGGGTCAACCAAACGAACCCGGGGAGTCGAGATCATCCTCCTCGGCCCAGGAGAGCTCGGGACAGACGGCTTCGACAGAACTTGGGAGGACCCTTCCCCGGTCACGTTGGTCGCGACGTTCTGAGCCGCAGTGGCCTTCCTCGCCTTCTTAAAGGCATTTAGTGAGTACAGTTTATAAAATACCCAGCACATCGCGAATCAAGGATGGATCCCCCAGAAACTACTTGGTCTCAAGATGAGGAGGCTCCCCCCAAATATCCTCTAAAGTAGCGACAAAGGCCTGCTCGACCTCGTCTAACATCTCCCAGGTATACCTATACACAACTACATTCCTATGCCACACTAAAGGAAAACGAGACTCGCCATTCACATCCAGGAAGAAAGGACAAGCTCTTTCAACAGCTCGGATCTTGAAAAAATAATTCTTAAAATTACGGAAAGACTCATCATACATGGAGAAGACTTTATGTCCCTGGGCCGACCTAAAAGAAATCCAAGAAGCTTTCTTTTTGGTAGTCCCAAGCTTTGTCAACACAAAGAGATACAGAAAAAGGGTTAAAGAGGGTTTAACGCCAAACTCATGACAAACCATTTGAAAAATCTTGATAAAGCCCTAAGAATTCAGATGAAGCTGAGATGGGGCGACATTGCAAGACCACAACAAGTCGGTCTCAAAGGAAGTAAAAGGAAGGGTAATATCCACCTGGCTAAAGAAGAAATCGTATGCATAAAAGAAAGGACGCTCTCCCTGGATCAAAGTAGGAAAACAGACCCTGTCATCAGAATCGGGTTCCACCAACTCATAGTTGCGTTCCTGATTCTCACTACTACAGATCCAATGGTGTTTTCTAAGCTCTGTGTAGAATTCTGCATTAGCTAGGGATACACACAGCAACACTAGGGAGTCCAACCACTCGGACATCCCCTCATGTACCTTAAAGGACGCATCGATAATATTTTTGCAAACGACATGGCCAACTAATCCTACAAAGAAAAGGAAACGGGTTACTAACCCCAAAAAGCAAGTTCGGACAAAAAGGAAGCAACTCAAACAAATGTGACCTTAAGCACATAAAAATAGGGGCATCCTTTGGAGGCAATGACAGAGTGAAGTCCCAGAAAAAGCTACAAAGATAAAGTCGACAAAATGCTCGAGTTCGGTTTCACCCGAGAAGGTTCGAAGTCCTAAAAACTAAGACTCTACCTCCAAATAAAGACCGAGCTTGAGTAGGGGCACTGTTTATACCCTGGGTCGAGCTCTCTGACTCGGGATGTTCTACAGACAAAGCGACCGACCTCTTCAGGTCAGGACGACCCGACCTCTTCTCAAAGAGCTCGGCCAAGTCACAGGAAAGCCCAATAAAGGGCCCAAATAGAGGAACACATCCCAAATCTAAGGGCAGCTCAAGCCCGTAGAGATAAAGGCGGTTCCCTTGAAGATAAGATGACCTCACTCAAAAGATAAAAGATAAAGATAAGATAACTAACTTATCTTATCTAAGAAGGTCACTCTACACTATTATAAATACGTTGGAGCACCCAAGTATAACTCATACTCTGATTCTACTCAATACCTGCTTAAGACTCTTGCTAACTTAAGCATCGGAGTCCCTTGCAGGTACCCCCCACCCTTCGGGGATGAAGGATCAGCACCATCACCAAGTCGGAGACAACAGCCCCGACCAGCACAGAAGATCTCGTCCGAGATTGACCTACAGTTTCAGATAAACCCCCGAAACAGTTACCATCCATCCTCTCAGTGAAAATGGTCCAGGTGCGCTGTCACCGCACGGCTAATCATCTGTCGGTTGTCACTCATGCTGGAATAGGATCCATTGATCCTTTTGCGTCTGTCACTACGCCCAACCCCTGTGAGTTTGAAGCTCGTTACAGTCTTTCGATCCCTGAATCCTTCTCGAAATACCACAGACAAAGTTTAGACTTTCTGGATTCTCAAGAATGCTGCCAATGGATTCTAGCTTATACCACAAAGATTCTGATTAAGAAATCTAAGAGATACTCATTCAATCTAATGTAGAACGGAGGTGGTTGTCAGACACGCGTTCATAGGTTGAGAATGGTGATGAGTGTCACGGATCATCACATTCATCATATTGAAGTGCGAATGAATATCTTAGATAGAAACAAGCGTGTTTGAATGAAAAACAGAAATAATTGCATTAGTTCATTGAGACACAGCAGAGCTCCTCACCCCCAACAATGGAGTTTAGAGACTCATGCCGTCAAAAATACAAAGTTCCGATCTAAAATGTCATCAGGTACAAAATAAATCTCTAAAAGTTGTTTAAATACCAAACTAGTAACCTAGGTTTACAGAAAATGAGTAAACTGAGATAGATAGTGCAGAAATCAACTTCTGGGGCCCACTTGGTGTGTGATGGGGCTGAGCTTAGAGCTTTACACGTGCATAGGCTGTTTCCGTAGTTAGACGCCAGGTTGTAACCTGTTTTGGGCTCCAACTTGTAACCTGTTTCTGGTGTTTAACGCCAGAATGGAACATGGAACTTGCGTTAAATGCCAGTTTACGTCGTTTATCTTCAAGCAAAGTATGGAGTATTATATATTGCTTAAAAGCCCTGGATGTCTACTTTCCAACTCAGTTAAGAGCTCGCCAATTGAACTCCTGTAGCTCCAAAAAATCCATTCCGAGTGCAGGGAGGCCAGAATCCAACAGCATCAGCAGTCCTTTTTCAGCCTGAATCAGATTTTTGCTCAGATCCCTCAATTTCAGCCAGAAAATAACTGAAACCACAGAAAAACACACAAACTCATAGTAAAGTCCAGAAATATGAATTTTGCCTAAAAACTACTAAAAATATACTAAAAACTAACTAGAACATACTAAAAACTACATGAAAATACCCCCAAAAAGCGTATAAAATATCCACTCATCATCTTGCACCACAGCATCCACCGAGTCCAGCCTCATACATTCTTCCAATGAGTCTTGTGGGTAACTCATGGCCTTGAACACATTGAATATCATTTTTTCCTCATGTAGTCTAAGGACAAGTTCTCCCTTTTGAACATCAATGATGGCTCCGGCAGTGGCTAAGAATGGCCTTCCTAAGATGATAGAGGTGTTGGCTCCTTCCTCCATGTCCAATACTACGAAGTCTGCTGGAAAGATAAAGTCTCCCACTTTCACCAACAAGTCTTCTACTATTCTGTGAGGAAACTTGAATGATTGGTCTGCTAGTTGCAGGGCCATTCTTGTTGGTTTGGCCTCCTCAATCCTCATTTTCCGCATCATTGCTAAGGACATCAGATTTATGCTAGCTCCTAGGTCATATAAAGCCTTCTCCACTGTGACTTCCCCTATGATACAAGGGATTTGGAAACTCCCAGGATCCTTCAATTTCTGGGGCAGTTTGTGCAGGATGATGGCACTGCATTCTTCGGTGAGTACCACAGTTTTGTTGTTCTTCCAGCTTCTCTTCTTGGTCATCAACTCCTTCAAAAATTTGGCATAGAGCGGCATTTGCTCTATTGCTTTAGCAAAAGGTATGTTGATATGTAGTTTCTTGAAGATTTCCAAAAACCTTGAGAATTGGTTGTCCTCTCCCTTCTTCTTTAATTGTTGGGGATATGGGGCTTTTGGGAAGCATGGTTTCAGTACTTCTTCCTCTTGATGTGACTTAGGGGTGGAGACTTGATAAACCCATATTTCATGGTTTATCTTGTGCTCAATTGAGTGGTTTTTTTCAACTCTTTACCCACTTATTCATACTATTTGCATGGTTTTACATTTGCCTTCCTAATTATGTGCTTTGATTGAAAACATGTTTCTTTGGACTTATATTTGCTTATTATTAATCCTCTCTTATTACCATTAGATGCCTTGATATGTGTGTTAAGTGTTTTCAGATATTATAAGGTAGGAATGGCTTGGAAGATGGGAAGGAAGCATGCAAAAGTGGAAGGAATACAATAAGTTGGAGAAATTGCTAAGCTGTCCAGCCTGACCTCTTCGCACTCAAATGGCTATAACTTTAGCTACAGAGGTCAAAACGACACGGTTCCAGCTGCGTTGGAAAGCTGACATCCGAGGCTTTGATTTGATATATAATTTGCTAGAGCTGCCCCGACGCCAGGCGACACGAACGCGTGACCTGGCAGGAACGTAACCCGCGTGGCCGTGTGAGCCTTGCGGCCGCGTCACTTTTTCGCGACCTGTACGGACCAGGAAGCGCTGGAAGTGACTTCTGGGCTGTTTCTGACTCAGTTTTTGGCCCAGAGAACACATATTAGAGTTTATAAAGTGGGGGAATGCATCCATTCATAAAGAGGCATTCATAATTCTCTTTTTATTATTTTAGATGTAGTTTTCAGAGAGAGAGGTTCTCTCCTCTCTCTTAGGATTAGGATTTAAGACTTCTCTTAGTTTTAGGAGTGACTCTCAATCCTAGGTTCTTTATTTTTATTTATTTTTCAATGTTCCATGTTTAGATTGATTTTATTAATTAATGTTATTTGAGATATTTCAGATTGATGACTGCTGTCTTTTATTTATATAAATAATTTGGATTTTCCTGTTGCCCAATTGGCTTATGAATGTCTTCCATGTTAGATTTTACTGCTTTGAATGAATTGAAGATATTCCAGATATTTATGATTTTAATTTAGCTTTTTACATTCTTGGCTGTGGTTGATTAATTGGTGACCCTAAGGTTATCAGCTCCATTGTTGATTGAAAATTGGATTTCTTCATTTCATTAATTCATATTCCAATAACTCTAGCCTTTCCTAAGGAAAGACTAGGGCTTGAGGATTTGAATTAATTCATCCACTTAACTTACCTTCATAGTTAGAGGTTAAAAAAGTGGGAGAAAAATTCAATTCTCATCACAATTGATAAAGATAACTAGGATAGGACTTCCAGTTCTTATACCTTGCCAAGAGATTTTATTAGTATTATTTTATTTTACTTGTCATATAATATATTCCCACCTTACTTCCAAAACCCCAGTTTTACCTTTTTCATAGCCAATAATAAGAACATACCTCCCTGCAATTCCTTGAGAAGACGACCCGAGGTTTAAATACTCGGTTATTAGTTTTAAAGGGGTTTGTTACTTGTGACAACCAAAACGTTTGTACGAAGGGATTTCTATCGGTTTAGAGAGTATATCTACAACGCGACTGTTTTTATGAAATTCTTTACTTGCAAAAATCCTAACGTCAAGACTTACATTTCTTCTTGTCCTTTTTCTTTTTCATCCGAGTTCTTCTCTTGTGGTTTCTTGTAGGTCTCCCTCAATTCCTTCCCATTTTTTGAGGGTGATAGCCTGACACTCCTCCCTTGGAGTTGAATTAATGTTGCTGTGAATGTTGTGGCCTGGGGCTTGCTTGGATAAATAGCCAATTTGTGTTTCAAGTTTCTTGATGGCAACGTCTTAATTCTGCATATTGGATCACACTTCTTCCCGTAAAGCTTTATTGTCTTAAATTTCCTTGCATATGCTTTCAAGTAGAGTCTCAATTTTGGACAATCTATCTTTGGTTGGTGAGTTGCATTGTTGTTGGGATTGTGGTTGTGGCGTCTCTGGTCTTGGCCTTGGTCTTCTTGATTTCCCCACCCAAAGTTAGGGTGGTTTCTCCAACCAGAATTATAAGTTTTGGAGTATGGATCATGTGTCTGTCTGGGTGAGTTTCCAACATAGTTGGCTTGTTCTTAGTCACCTTCTTCTCCTACATTCACTCCTTCTTGAGCTGGTGATGAGGTGATGACTGCTGCGACTTGATTTTATTCCACCTTCTTGGTAAGATCTGCTAGCTGCTTGGTGATCATCTTATTTTGAGCCAGCAATGCATCCATGTGGTTCAGTTCCATTACTCCTCGAGTGTTGCTTCTTTCAGAAGCATAGAAGTAGTCATTCTCAACGACAGTCTCAATGACATCTATGGCTTCTTCAATGGTTTTCTTCTTGTTTAGAGAGCCCCCTGATGAATGGTCTACGGCCATCTTTGACTCATAATAAAGACCTTCATAGAAAATGTGCAGTTGAACGCATTCATTGAACATGTTTGGTGAGCATCTTCTTGTTAAGTCCTTAAACCTCTCCCATGCCTCATAGAGAGTTTCAGCATCTTGTTGCCTAAACGTTTGTACCTCAGCTTTTAGCCTATTAATTCTTTGAGGAAGGTAGAATCTTGCCAAAAACTTGTTTACCACGTCCTCCCAATTTATTAAGCTATCCTTCGGGAAGAATTCCAGCCACTTAGATGCTTTGTCCTTGAGTGAGAAAGGGAACAAAAGCAATCTATAGACATTCGGATGAACACCATTAGACGTCACAGTGTCACATATTCTTAGGAAGGTGGTTAGATGTTGATTGGGGTCTTCTTGGGCACTTCCTCCGAATGAACAGTTGTTCTGAACAAGGGTGATGAGCTGGGGTTTTAATTCAAAGTTGTTGGCATGTATGGTTGGCTTTTGGATGCTACTTCCACAATTTCCTGGGTTTGGATTGATGTAAGAGCCTAGTACTCTCCTTTCTTGCCTAGCATGATTCACAGGGCCTTCTCTAGCATGGTTGTGAGCTTCTTCTTCATGGTTGTTTTCCAAGTTCTCCTCCATGTTTGTTTCAAAGTACTCTTCCTCTTCCTCAGCACCAACAACTCTTTTCCCTCTTGCTTCCCTCCTTAATCTAAGGAGGGTCCTCTCAGGTTCGGAATCAAAGGAAGTTGAAGCTCCGCTTCATCTCCATGTCATACAACTAACAGAGCACACAGCAAGAAAAAAAACAAAGTGATTAGTCTTGTTAGAGTGATTGTTAGTGTGAGTAGTGCAAATTATCAAACAGTTAGTGGGTTAGTGAGCAGAATTGTAAGTAAATTCAAAGAAAAAGAAAAAAACGAGGGGATAGGGGATGAGGAAGAAAATTAATTGAAATTAAGAGTAAATGACTAGGCAAATTAAACAATAAAAAGAAAATGCTCAATCTAGTGAACTTCCAACTTAATCATTGTCGATACAAAATCAATCCCTGGCAGCGGCGCCATAAACTTGATGCACGATAACTTGTCTCTCAACAAATTTCCCTTCGGCAATGATAAACCACTATTTTATGGTTTACAATGTGTTTAATTGTGTGGTTTTATCATGTTCTTTACCCACTTATTCATATAATTAGCATGCATTTATATTTCCTTCCTAAAATTATTACATGATTGAAAACTTACTTTCTAGAGACCTTTAATTAGGTATTTTAATCCCCCTTTATTCCATTCGATGCCATGATCTGTTTGTTAAGTGTTTCAGGCTTTATAGGCCATGAATGATTGAGAGGTTGGGAAGAAAGCTTGCAAAAATGGAAGGAATACAAGAAATTGAGGAGATGACCAGCGAGAAGTGACGCGTATGCGTCAGCGACGCGACCGCGCGGAAGAGAGGAATTCGCAGTGACGCGGCCGCATGAGTGACGCGGACGCGCGGATTGGAAAAGCAGAAGCGACTCGGAGGCATGGACGACGCGCCCGCATGGAAAAGAAAAACGCCGAACGATGCGTCCGCGTGAATGACGCATCCGCGAGTAGAATTTCAGAAGTCGCTGGCAGAGTTTCTAGGCCGGATTTCAACCCAGTTTTTGGCCCAGAATTATAGACTAGAGTCAGGGAACATCCAGAAATGAGAGACACAATTCATTCTGCGTAATTTTTAGTTTTAGATCTGGATTTACTCCTCCCCTAGGTTTTTCACTCACTTGAGCATTCATAATTAGCATTGGAAGATTTTGGCTTTAGCTTTTGAGAAGAGTCTACCTCCGGTACTAGTCATCTTCTTTTGTTATTTACTTTTTATATTTATTCTTCCATATTCTTAATCCCTCTATAGTTGACTTTGGCTTATTTTTTACCAGTTATTAATATAGACTATTTTTATTTTCAATTAATCCTTTTATTATTGTTTATCATGTCTTCTTTTATTTTCACCATTAATTCTGTGAATTTTATAATTATGATGAGTAAGTAGTTCAATGACTTGATTGAGGGATGATTGAAAGGAACCCTCGAGTTGAACTACTCAAGAGAAAAATTATAATTGGGTTTATTGTTGAATCATTCTCTAATCATTAACTCTAGTCCTTCCCAAGGGAGAGGATTGGGACTTATGACTAGAAACAGATTTCCAACTTGCTTTACTTTCCTTTACCTAGTAAGGGTTAACTAAGCAGAGTAACTTCCAATTATAAATTAATCTTGAGAGTATTTCAACAAGAATAGGGCTTCCAACTAATCTACCCCCAGTCAAGGCCTTTATTTAAAATCAATTAAATTCTCTAATTTAATTTTCTGTTTATCAACTCAACCATTTTTGAAAACACCCAATTGATGAAATAGCACATCTCTCTGCAACTCGTTGGGAGACGACCTGGGATTCATACTTCCAGTATTTTAATTTTTAATATTGTGACAACCCCTTTTAAATTGATAAGTGGATTTTCGGCTGGTTAAGGACTGTACTTGCAACGTGTCCCTTTTAATAAATTCTTAACTTGCCAATTTCTGCCACGTCAATTTTTGGCGCCGTTGCCGGGGAGTTGCAACAGTGTGCTAATTTATTGATTGGTATTTATTTTAATTGCAATTTTTTTTCTTTTTATTCTGTCACTATGAGCTGTACGTTTCTTTCGTTAAATGATGCATTCACTTCCTTATCAAAGCTTGCCAATATTTGACCCTGAGATTGAGAGAACTATTTCACGTATAAGGCAAGCTCGGCGTCGGTAACTCCTCTTTGAGGACGAACCTGAACCGTCATCTAAGAAAGAAACAAGCTCCCTCTCTACTGATCCAGTTGATTTACGTGCAGGCGACATGGCAGTGCCTAGGAGAGTCACTATCCAGGAGGAAGGAGCCCCTGATTTTACGCTCCAACTATTCCAGGCGCACCACCCAGAAGTAGTTGTAGATTTTGAAATAAAGTCTTCACTACTTAACTTGATGCCCAAGTTTCATGGATTACCTGCTCAAGAGCCTATCAAACACCTGAGGAATTTTCAGTCTGCTTGTTCTACTGTCAAGCGTAATGGCACTGATGAAATCTCCATTCTGTTAAAAGCCTTCCCATTCTCCCATGAGGAAAAGGCAAGAGAGTGGTACTACACTCAACCCGGAACAACTGTATCCAACTGGGATACACTTAGAAGAGAATTTTTAGAGAAATTCTTTTCAGCTGAAGTTGCCGATAAACTGAGGAAAGACATGTCCATGATCGTTCAGGATGAATCTGAGACCCTCTATGAATACTTGGAACGCTTCAATACTCTTCCGGAAGCATGTCTGCACCATATGATTGACAAGATAGTGTTGCTCGGTTACTTTACACAAGGCTTGAAATCTTAAGATAGAACCACATTGGAAGGTGCTAGCAATGGGTCTATGAAAATTGATTAGTGACTTGGCCGAATCTACCAGAAATCATAGACAGAAACAAGGCCAGTCAAGAGCTGTTGCAGAGGTATCCACTAGTAAAGAGACTGCTGCTATAGCTCAGAGCTTATGTGAAATGACTAACTTGCTGAAGCAGATGCAGCTAAATCAACAACAACCACAGCAAGTTCATCCATATACACCACAGCACAACCAACAGTTGGTTCCACAAAGAGTATGCGGAATTTGTGCAGATTACAGTCACTATACCGACTAGTGCCCGCAACTCCAATCGGATGACAACACTGTAGTAGCCACTCATAACTTTCATGACCGCCCCAATCAAGGGTACAATCAAGGTGGCAACTATAACCAAGGATGGCGGGATAACTCTAACCAAGGCTGGAGAGACAATTCTAACCAGGGTTGGAGGGATGATAAACCCATATTTCATGAGTTCTTTTGTGCTTAATTTGAGTGATTTATTCAATCCTTCACCTACTTATTCACATTAATTACATGATTTTACTTTCCCTTCCTTATTATGTCATATTGTGAAAAACATGTTTCCTAAGCTTTAAAATTAATTGTTTTAATTACCTTTATTTCCATTCGATGCCATGATTAGTGTGTTGAGTAGTCTCAGGTTTTCTAAGGCTGAATGACTTAAAGGATTAAAAAGGAAACATACAAAAATGGAAGGAGAAGGCAAAATGGAGCTTTAAGGAAACTGGTATCCACGCGATCGCATGCACGACACGATCGCGTGCCAGAAGCGAAGAAGCAGCAACGCGGCCGCATGATTGATGCGACCGCGCACCTCAAGTAGAACACCCACGACGTGGACGTGTGACCGACGCGATCGCATGGCAAGGAAAAGCTCCAGACGACGCGGCCGCGTGACCCACGCGGATGCGTGACAGAGGCCACGTATCAGAATTCACAGAATATGCCCCAGCGATTTCTGAAGCCCTTTTTGGCCCAGATCCAAGCACAGACAGCATAGATTAGAGGTTATAAAGTGGAGGAATGCATCCATTCAGGGAGAGCTCGCCAATTTCTAGTTTTCATGATTTAGATTTAGTTTAGAGAGAGATTCTCTCTCTCTCTTTAGGATTTAGGATTTCTTCTTGTTTTGAGAGAAACTCTGGATCCAGGTTTAATGTTCTTTTATTTTCAGTTTACTTTTATTTATTTATTTATTTGCTTTTAATATTTGAATTGATTTATGAATTATTCCATGTTACAGATCTCTATTTTGAATTAATGATATTTGAAGTATTTTCAGTTAAGATTGTTCTCTTTGATTTAAGTTACTATTGCCTTCCATCTAAGGTCACCTCTATTATTCTAGCAATTTTACTTTTTCCCCTTTTGGTTTTGGTTAAGAAATCAGTAACTCAACAGTTATTAAACTCAACATATTTGATAATCGTTATCTTGCTAATTGAGCTGAACTTAAGTAATCCCAACCTTTTCTTAGAAAATAAATAGGATTCAAAGTTCAATTTAATTAGTCCCTTGACTTTCCTTTGCTTTAGTAAAGGTTGACCAAGTGGAGTTTAGATTCAACTTTCCTTATAGTTGAGAGAAATAACTACGTTGGACCTCCAATTTCTCAAACCTTGCCCAAAAGTTTGCTTTATTTAAATTATTTGTCATATAACATATTCCCACCTTACTTCCAAAACCCCAATTTACAAACTCATAACCAATAATAAGAACATACCTTCCTCGCAGTTCTTTGAGAAGACGACCCGAGGTTTAATACTCGGTTATCAATTTTAAAAGGGGTTTGTTACTTGTGACAACCAAAACGTTTGTACGAAGGGATTTCTGTCGGTTTAGAAACTATATCTACAACGCGACTATTTTTATGAAATTCTTTACTGGCAAAAATCCTAACGTCAAGGGACAATCATAACAGAGGAGGCAGAGATAACAATGGAAATCAGAGGTGGAATAACAATAACAACTTCAGGCCTATAGAGCACATCATCTCAGACAGCCTCAAAATTCTCAGCAAACCTCTCAGATCACTTATCCCTCTTCATCCCCTAATGATGAGTTACTACAAGCCATTGATCGGAGGCAACAGGCTGTGGAAAATAATTTTAATGCAACTCTGAATATTTTGACTTCTACTTTATAAACCCTTGTCTCACAGGTTGGATCACTGACCAACTCCAACAACCAGTCCTTAAGCTCTAGTGGACTCCCCTCTCAACCATTACCCAATCCAAAGGGTGGTATTAATTCCATCACCCTAAGGTCCGAAACCACATTGCAAGAGAGGAATCAGGAAGAGCCAAACCCACCTGAACACGCCTCAGCTGAAGAGGTAGTGGAAATAGAAGATGCTGAAAAAGAGAAGAGCATACAATACATGGCTGAAGAAGAAGACGCCAAATCATAGGAAGAAGCACCAAAGGGCGCAGACACTATAGAGGACGCCATTCCTATTCCATTTCCACAACCTGCAAAGAAGCCCAGGAAGCAGTTGGAACCTGATCCCAAAATGGTAGAAATCTTCAAAAAGGTTGAGGTAACTGTTCCCCTTTTTGATGTCATTCAACAGGTACCTAAATACGCAAAGTTTCTAAAGGATTTATGCATACATAGAGATAAAATTAATGAATTAGAAACTATCCTTTAGGTAGTTCTATATCTGCTTTAATGGGAAATATACCTGAAAAATGTAGTGACCCAGGCCCAAACATTGTTAACTGTACAATTGGAGGCGTGATATTTTCTGACTGCATGTGTGATCTAGGAGCATGTGTTAGTATAATGCCTTTATCTGTATATGATGTTTTGAGGCTCCCTCCCCTAAAAAGGTCGGCAGCTCGTTTTGTGTTAGCAGATAAAAGTATTATTACAGTGGCTGGAGTTGTTGAAGATGTATTACTGGGAATCAAAGGTCTCACTTTTTCCATTGATTTTTACATCCTGGAGATGCCCCAACATGACTTAAAGAAGCCATCATCAATCCTACTGATGACAAGTCATCATATACCCATTTTTCAAGCTAATTTCACTTGTTTTATTAGTCTTTATACACTTTCTTGCATCCTAAGTAAGTGATTTGGAGTGAAAATGCATAACTTCTTTAAATCAAGCAACCACCATGAAATTAATGTTAACTCATAAGGTTTAAGCTAATTTTAATTGAATTTTAATTGATTTATAAGCCTTATGAATTTAGTGATACTTGGAGTGGTTGTTTTGGTTTATTTTAGGTGAAGAAAAGAATAAAAGAGAAAAGCGTGGCCTAAGAAAGCGTGACCCAAGGAGAAGGAAGCGTGGTCAAAGGAAGGAAAAGTGTGCCGCATGCAATAGGGGAGGCAAGCATTGCCCTCCACAAGGGCACACTGCCCTCTAGGAGGGCAACATAAGGGAACAAGGCATAAAAGGCAACTCTGCCCTGCCCACTACAAGGGCAGAGCACAAATTTGTGCCTTGGAATCAAGAAGAACAAAACCTTGCCCTGCCCTCCACAAGGGCAGTATCAGGCTCAC
>NC_029780.3:60654975-60655649 GCF_000817695.3 Arachis duranensis | reverse complement strand
ACCTACCCCAACTCTAACCATTATCCACCCAACAATCACCCAACAAATCAAAACTCCTATCATCATCCATCAACCCCCCAAAACCAACCAATCTCCCAAGACTCTCAGAGGATCACTAATCTAGAGATGCTCATGGAGAAAATGATGAAGAACCAAGAATTGACAACAAAGAACTAAGAAGCTTCCATGAAGAACTTAGAAAGGCAAATTGGGCAAATCTCCAAGCAGATTTCTGTTGAAAAACCATCAAGCTCACTACCAAGTGACACCATCCCCAACCCAAAGGAAGAATGCAAGGTCGTGCAACTAAGAAATGGAAAAGTATTAGTGGATGGTAACCAAGGAGCAACTAAGCATAGTGACAATGAGCCAACAAAGAATGATGAATCCATCAACAAGGACATGGTAAGCAAGAATGTCCCAGAAAAACTCACAGAGGAAAACAACGAACCACAGAATCTAAAGAAAGGAAAGCAGATCATGGAAGAACCAAATCCAAAACAACATCAAGTGGAGAAGAGCTCAACACCACCACTGCCGTATCCACAGAGATTCCACAAAGAGACAAAGGATCAGCATTTCCACAAATTTCTTGAGACTTTCAAGAAGCTGGAAATCAACATACCTTTAGCTGAGGCATTGGAGCAAATGCCTCTGTATGCCAAGTTCTTGAA
>NC_029780.3:60651247-60652771 GCF_000817695.3 Arachis duranensis | reverse complement strand
AATTGATGGCTTGCAAGTTGCATCAGTGAGTGCCACAAGTCAACCACCAACTACTTGGGTGCAAGGTGAAGAAACTCAAGAGGAACAACAGCAAGAGCAAGTCCAGTACATGCACAACCAAAATCCTGGAACAAATGAAGTCTATGGTGATACTTACAATCCATCTTGGAAGAACCATCCTAACCTCAGATGGGGAGACAACCACAATCAAAACCAACAGCCATGGCAAAGGAACTCAACACAAAACAATTGGAAAAACACAAACAACAACCAGCCAAATACTAACCAAAACACATACAGAAAACCACAAAACACTTATCCCAACTCTAACCATTATCCACCCAATAACCATCCAACAAATCAAAACACCTATCATCATCCATTAACACCCCAAAACCAACCAATCTCACAAGACTCTCAGAGGATCACCAATCTAGAGATGCTCATGGAGAAAATGATGAAGAACCAAGAATTAACAACAAAGAACCAAGAAGCGTCCATGAAGAACTTAGAGAGACAGATTGGGCAAATCTCCAAACAGATTTCTGTTGAAAAACCATCAAGCTCACTGCCAAGTGACACCATTCCCAACCCAAAGGAAGAATGCAAGGTCGTGCAACTACGAAGTGGAAAAATGTTAGTGGATGGTAACCAAGGAGCAACCAAGAATAATGACAATGAGCCAACAAAGAATGATGAAGCCACCAACAAGGACATGTTAAGCAAGAATGTCCCAGAAAAACTCATAGAGGAAAACAACGAACCACAGAATCTAAAGAAAGGAAAGCAGATCATAGAAGAACCAAATCCAAAACAACATCAAGTGGAGAAGAGCTCAACACCACCACTACCGTATCCACAGAGATTCCACAAAGAGACAAAGGATCAGCATTTCACAAATTTCTTGAGACTTTCAAGAAGCTGGAAATCAACATACCTTTAGCTGAGGCATTGGAGCAAATGCCTCTGTATGCCAAGTTCTTGAAGGAGCTCATCAATAAGAAAAGAGATTGGAATGAGAAGGAAACAGTAATGTTTAGTGAAGAATGCAGTGCACTCATTAAAAAGGGACTCCCTCCCAAGCTTGAAGATCCTGGAGGTATCTTCCTACCCTGCACTATTGGAAACCTATTCATCAACAAGGGAATGTGTGATTTAGGAGCAAGCATAAATCTAATCCCATCTTCCTTAGTGAAAAAGCTTGGCATAGAGGAGGTGAAACCAATACAGATGTCTTTGGAGTTGGTGGACCAATCAGTAATATATCCTAAAGGGCTGATTGAGAACCTTTTAGTTAAGGTTGACAAGTTCATATATCCTACGGATTTTGTGATCCTGGAATCTTCAGAAAATGGCAATGACTCCATAATACTTGGTCGACTTATTTCAATTCATCTTCTACTTTATTAATTGTTGCAATCTACTTTCTCTTGCTGGAATTCTGAATTCCCAATCCTTAATTTCCCTTTTATATTCAAGCAATTTATATTTCTTGCCATTTAAGTTACTGCAATTTACATTTCG
>NC_029780.3:60649295-60650970 GCF_000817695.3 Arachis duranensis | reverse complement strand
TTACTTGATGCGACCCGGTACACTTGCCGGTGAGTTTTGTGTTGGATCGCTTTCCACACATCAAGTTTTTGGTGCCGTTGCCGGGGATTGAAATAGATTGAGAATGATTAAGTGAAGTGGAGATCTAGATCAAGCACTTTTTCTTTTCTGTTCTTCTAATTTTGACTAACACACTAACTGTTTGAATTTTTGCTTAAACTAACTAAAACTTCATTCTAGCTATAGATTGAAGTTTCATTGGTTTTCTGGATCTGTGTGTTTATTGTTGTGTGTTTGTATGTCAGGTACAGGAAGATCTTCTAGAGGAGTGAACTCATTCCCACCAGAACTGTGACAGGGTGGAGGATGTGTATTGATTATAGAAGGTTGAATGATGCCACACACAAAGATCACTTCCCACTTCCTTTCATTGACCAAATGCTTGAAAGGTTGGCGGGCCATGCTTATTATTGTTTCTTGGATGGATATTCGGGGTATAATCAGATAGTGGTAGATCCAAAGGACCAAGAAAAGACTTCATTCACATGCCCAGTTGGAGTTTTTGCCTATAGAAGAATACCATTTGGATTGTGCAATGCCCCAGCCACTTTTCAAAGGTGTATGCTCTCCATTTTCTCAGATATGGTTGAAAAATTTTTAGAGGTTTTCATGGATGACTTCTCTGTTTTTGGTGATAATTTAATACTTGCTTAAACCATCTAACTCTTGTCTTGAAACGGTGCCAAGAAACTAACTTGGTTTTGAACTGGGAGAAGTGCCATTTCATGGTGCCTGAGGGGATTGTTCTTGGTCATAAAGTTTCAAGAAAAGGGGTAGAGGTTGACAAGGCAAAAGTGGAAATAATAGAAAAGCTCCCTCCACCAACTAATGTGAAATCTGTTAGAAGTTTCTTGGGGTATGCAGGATTTTATAGAAGGTTTATCAAAGATTTTTCTAAAATAGCCAAACCTTTGAGTAACCTTTTGATGATTGATCAACCTTTTGTTTTTGATGAAAATTGCCAGCATGCTTTTGAAACTTTAAAACATAAACTCACAACAGCACCAATTATCACACCCCTGGATTGGAACTTATCGTTTGAACTCATGTGTGATGCAAGTGATATTGCAATTGGTGCTGTACTTGGACAGAAGAAGGGGAACTTGCATCATGTCATATATTATGCAAGTAAAGTATTGAATGAAGCTCAAAAAATTTACACTACAACAGAGAAGGAATTGTTAGCTGTAGTCTATGCATTTGATAAGTTTAGATCGTATTTGATAGGATCTAAAATTGTGGTTTATACTGATCATGCCGCTCTCAAGTATCTGATGTCAAAGCAGGATGCTAAACCAAGACTTATCAGGTGGATTCTACTCCTACAAGAATTTGACATTGAGGTAAGGGACAGGAAAGGCACTGAAAATCTAGTTGCTGATCATTTGTCAAGGCTGCCACCAGAAACAATTCAAAAGGCCTCATTACCTGTGAATGAAAGCTTCCCAGATGAACATCTTATGCAGATCCAACAAACACTATGGTTCGCTGATATAGCAAACTACAAAGTAGGGAGAAAGATACCACAAGAATTCACTAAGCAACAAGTGAAGAAACTAATCAATGAAGCAAGGAAGTTCTTGTGGGATGAACCCTATCTGTTCAGAAGGTGCTCTGATGGAATAATCAAGAGATG
>NC_029780.3:60648205-60649212 GCF_000817695.3 Arachis duranensis | reverse complement strand
TGAGATGCCACAGAACTTCATTTTGGAAGTAGAATTGTTTGATCTATGGGGCATTGATTTCATGGGACCATTTTCCCCTTCTTATTCGTTCAGATATATTTTGGTAGCAGTGGAGTATGTTTCAAAATGGGTGGAGGCCATAGCCACAACTACCTGTGATGCACAAATTGTTCTTCAATTCCTAAAGAAGCACATCTTTATTAGATATGGAGTACCCAAGGGTCTCATCAGTGATGGTGGTGGTCATTTTTGTAACAAACAAATGGAGAAACTTCTCCACAAATATGGAGTTATTCATAAAATAGCCACACCATATCACCCTCAGACTAATGGGCAGGCGGAATTAGCAAACAGGGAACTGAAGAAAATCCTAGAAAAAACAGTCGGTATCACAAGAAAGGATTGGGCTAGGAAGTTGGAAGATGCACTTTGGGCGTACAGAACAGCTTTCAAAACTCCTATTGGGAAGTCCCCATTTCAGCTGTTGTATGGCAAATCTTGTCATCTCCCTGTAGAGCTTGAGCACAAAGCCTTTTGGGCCACTAAACTTCTAAATTTGGATTCTGAAGCAGCAGGGGAGAAAAGGTTGTTGCAGCTGAATGAGTTAGATGAATTTAGGCTAGAAGCCTATGAAAATACCAAAATATACAAGGAAAAAACCAAGAGATGGCATGACAGGAAGATTTTGAAGAAAGAATTCAAACTTGGACAACAAGTACTCTTGTACAACTCACGACTCAAGATATTCCCTGGCAAGCTTAAGTCTAAGTGGATTGGTCCATACTTGGTAACTAAGGTCTTTCCTTATGGGAGTATTGAATTGCTAGATGAAGCAACAAAGAGTAGGTTTACAGCAAATGGTCATAGAGCAAAACTGTACCTAAGGGGACAATGGAACAAAGAAAAAGAAGTCCAGAACCTAAATCCTCCTTGAAGTAGAAATGGAGGAATGTCAAGCTAGTGACAATAAAAGAGCGCTTGTTGGGAGGCAACCCAACCTGAGGTAG
>NC_029780.3:60623690-60645728 GCF_000817695.3 Arachis duranensis | reverse complement strand
CTTGTTTTGAGTTTTGGGTGTGAAGAATTGAGGAAATTCTGTCTCAATCTCCATTCAAAATCTCTTTAAACCCTCTTCTGCATAATTAAATCTAATTTTAGTTCCTTTACTGCTTCTTCTTTAATTTCTTGTCAATTGCTTTTGTGGACTTGGATCTGGGAAGGCAATTGAGATCTAGACTTTGCTATCTAGTCTCTGGAGTCCTGAGATCCCAATTTCCTTGTTGGTTCTTCTGTGAACCCTGCTGCACTTTAATTTCAATTTCTGTTTGAACTTTAGTTTATTTCAATTCATCTTCTACTTTATTAATTGTTGCAATCTACTTTCTCTTGCTGGAATTCTAAATTCCCAATCCTTAATTCCCCTTTTATATTCAAGCAATTTATATTTCTTGCCATTTAAGTTACTGTAATTTACATTTCGTGCACTTTAAGTTTCAGTCATTTACTTTCTTGTTCTTTAAGATTCAGCAAGTTTACTTTCCTGCTCTTTAATTTACTACAATTTCCCCCTCTCCCTTTACATTCCAAGCAATTTAGCTTCTGTTAAATACAACCCACTCAACCAAAACTTGATTCGCTTGACTAAATCAACCACTAAACTAAAATTGCTCAATCCTTCAATCCCTGTGGGATCGACCTCACTCATGTGAGTTATTATTACTTGATGCGACCCGGTACACTTGCCGGTGAGTTTTATGTTGGATCGCTTTCCACACATCACCTACTCGGAAGACCTTTCTTGAAGACCTCAAAGTTCAAATTAGATGCTTTGCAGGCACATACTCTTTTGAAATAGACGGCCGAGTAGTAAGCTTCAATCTGAATGGAGTTATGAAGCACCCTCTAGAAGATCATTCTATCTTTCAGTGTGACATTATAGATGAAACCGTAGCTGAAGTTCACCAGGAAGAGTTTGAAGATAAGTACATAGGACAAGGTATTCCGAGGACAATACAGGCACTCTACCACTATTATTATTGCACATGACCTCACTCCTGAACAGGAAAAGCAGTTACTTAGTGTGCTGAGGAAGCACAAGAAAGCAATTGGGTGGAGTTTAGCAGACATAGTAGGCATCAACCCTCAAGTTTGTGAGCACAGAATAATTTTAGAGGAAGGAGCAAGATCTGTTTGTCAACCCCAAAGAAGATTGAACCCCACTATTTTAGAGGTTGTCAAGAAGGAAGTGACCAGACTATTAGGGGCAGGTATTATCTACCCCA
Organism: Arachis duranensis; assembly: GCF_000817695.3. Classification (NCBI taxonomy): domain Eukaryota; kingdom Viridiplantae; phylum Streptophyta; class Magnoliopsida; order Fabales; family Fabaceae; genus Arachis; species Arachis duranensis. The sequence goes on along the minus strand of NC_029780.3, from coordinate 60,644,503 downwards.
TCTCAAACAGTGAATGGGTGAGCCCAGTACAAGTGATGCCCAAGAAGTCTGGAGTCACTACAGTGAAGAATGAGCATGGAGAGCTCATAGCAACCAGAGTACAGAACGCCTGGAGGGTCTGCTCGTAAGGATCACTATTTTATGGTTTACAATGTGTTTAATTGTGTGGTTTTATCATGGTCTTTACCCACTTATTCATATAATTAGCATGCATTTATATTTCTTTCCTAAAATTATTACATGATTGAAAACTTACTTCCTGGAGACCTTTAACTACGTATTTTAATCCCCCTTTATTCCATTCGATGCCGTGATCTGTGTGTTAAGTGTTTCAGGCTTTATAGGGCATGAATGAGTGAGAGATTGGGAAGGAAGCTTGCAAAAATGGAAGGAATACAAGAAATTGAGGAGATGACCAGCGTGAAGTGACGCATACGCATCAGCAACGCGACCGTGCGGAAGAGAGGAATTCGCAGTGACGCGGCCGCATGAGTGACGCGGACACGCGGATTGGAAAAGCAGAAGCGACGCGAAGGCATGGACGACGTGCCCGCATGGAAAAGAAAAACACCGAATGACGCGTCCGCGTGACATGTGCGAACTGTAGAATTTCAAAAGTTGCTGGCAGAGTTTCTGGGCCGGATTTCAACCTAGTTTTTGGCCTACAATTACAGACTAGAGTCAGGGAACATGTAGAAATGAGAGACACAATTCATTCTGCATAATTTTTAGTTTTAGATCTGGATTTACTCCTCCCCTAGGTTTTTCACTCACTTGAGCATTCATAATTAGCATTAGAAGATTTTGGCTTTAACTTTTGAGAAGAGTCTACCTCCGGTACTAGTCATGTTATTTTGTTATTTACTTTTTATATTTATTCTTCCATAATCTTAATCCCTCTAGAGTTGACTTTGGCTTATTTTTTACCAATTATTAATATAGACTATTTTTATTTTCAATTAATCCTTTTATTATTGTTTATCATGTCTTCTTTTATTTTCACCATTAATTCTGTGAATTTTATAATTATGATGAGTGAGTAGTTCAATGACTTGATTGGGGGATGATTGAAAGGAACCCTCGAGTTGAACTACTCAAGGGATAAATTATAATTGGGTTTATCGTTGAATCACCCTCTAATCATTAACTCTAGTCCTTCCCAAGGGAAAGGATTGGGACTTATGACTAGAAACAGATTTCCAACTTGCTTGACTTTCCTTTACCTAGTAAGGGTTAACTAAGCGGAGTAACTTCCAATTATCAATTAATCTTGAGAGTATTTCAACAAGAATAGGGCTTCCAACTAATCTACCCCCAGTCAAGGCCTTTATTTAAAATCAATTCATTCTCTAATTTAATTTTCTGTTTATCAACTAAACCATTTTTGAAAACACCCAATTGATGAAATAGCACATCTCTCTACAACTCGTTGGGAGACGACCTGGGATTCATATTCCCAGTATTTTAATTTTCAATATTGTGACAACCCCTTTTAAATTGATAAGTGGATTTTTGGCTGGTTAAGAACTGTACTTGCAACGTGTCCCTTTTAATAAATTCTTAACTTGCCAATTTCCGCCACGTCAGGCAAGTATACCGAATTGTCGTCAAGTAAAAACTCACAATAGAGTTAGGTCGAATCCCACAGGGATTTATTGGTCAAGGAAATTTAGTTGGAAGAGTGTGCTAGTTGAGCTAAACAGAATGTAGTTAAGATTTGCAGGAAATTAAATGGCGGAAAAATAAATTGCAGAAAATAAAGTGCAGAATCTTAAATGGGGATTTGGGAAGATGAACATGGAAATAAATGGCAGAAAGTAAAGAGAATGGGTAAGATCAGAGATGGGGGATTCATTGGGCTTAGGAGATGTTGCATTCTCCGGATGAAGTTCATTCTCATCTCTTCCTCAATTAATGCATTCATTGATCTCCTTGGCAATCTTAAGTGATTGGATCCTAATTCCTTGGCAATCCAATCTCTCTAAGCTTAAACAATTGCCCAATTCCTTGAATTAATTGCTCATGGGAAGAGATGAAGTATGGACACTGATTATACCACATGTATTTCCAAATCAAAGTGTTGGGAGGATTACATGTCACTATATCCGCCCAAACCCCAATTTGGTCCAACATGAAAAAGCATTTCTAGCATGATATCCTCATCCCTTTTCCAAGGCTCAGAGGAGATCCAATTATGGAGAGTTTCTTTTCCAAGACAACTAACCAATTAGATTAAGAACGAAAGCTTTCTAGTAAATCAAGAGAAAAGAAAGAGGAAGAAGAATGAAAACTATAATTGATCTATCAAATCACAACAGAGCTCCCTAATCCAATGAAAGGGGGTTTAGTTGTTCATAGCTCTGGAAATGGAAAGTGATGAAGAAGAATACATTCCTCAGAAAACTAGAAAATGCAGAAAGTAAATATATAGAGTGTAGTTCTCCAAAAGTGCCAAGCCTTTCTATAGTTCAAAACTATCCCTATATATACTATTCTTCTTGATCTTCTAGTGAGTTGTTCAAGTCTTGGATATGGGCCTTTGATCTTGAGTTGAAGCAGTTACAATCTTCAGTGGGCTCAGCTTTGTTTGCAGAAAAGTGTGAGTTAGGCATGGGCGTTAGTTAGGACGTTAGTGGCGTTAACGTTAAGTGAAGATGTCTGTTCGAGAACGTTAGTGACAATCACCTTTTCCACTAACGTTCCAACCCAAAATGATCAACATTAACTTCAACGTTAGTGGCATTAACGTGACCACTAACGTTACCTCTTGGTCCTTCGCAAACGTTATTGGGAATCACCTTTTCCAATAACGTTGCCTTGTGCCCCCTTTCCCTATGTTAGAGTTCACGTTAGTATAACTAACGTGACTCCTAACATGGGCATGCTTAAGTTTCGAGAGCGTTAGTGACACCTACCTTAATGTGACCACTAACATGGGCACTCTTGGGTTGGTCCAACGTTAGTGACAAAGGTGAGTGTCACTAACGTTAGTGATTGGTTCTTCATCCCACGTTAGAGTTCACGTTAATTGGATTAACATGACTTTTAATGTGGCTTCATTGTGCCTTTGTGGAACATTAGTGGCAACCACTTTTACCACTAATGTTGGAGCTCCTCTTCCTCCTCTACGTTAGCTACCACGTTAACATAGTTAACGTGGCAACTAACGTGGGCTATGATGGCTTCGAAGGCGTTATTGGCGATCACTTTTTCCATTAACGCTACAAGCTTATCCCCATTCCACGTTAGTGGTCACGTTAATTAGATTAACGTGGCTGCTAACGTGGTTCCTTCTTGCTTCCTTTGCCCTGATATCTAGCAATTAAGGTGCATCAAAGCTCTGTTCCAAGTCATGAGATTATGCATCATCAATTTTATCATACAATTCCTGCCTAATCCTCATGAAATCATGTAAAGTTCATAATAATTGCTTGAATCAAGGTGTAAGTGAATTTTCATCCAAAACTTGCCTATTTACTAAGAAAATGCATGAAACTACCCTAAAACAGTAAAGAAAAGGTCAGTGAAACTGGCCAAGATGCCCTGGCATCAGTGCCTGGCCTTCATTAAAAATACATGTGGACTCGCATTTTGGGGGTTTCTTGGCCCATTTTTGAAAGCTTTGGAGCATATTTGAAGGGGGAAGCAACTATATATCATACCATACATTACCATAGTTGAGAGAGGAGTTTTTAGGAGTAGTATTAGGGTAGTTTAGTTTTAGGTTTTCTCTCTTAGGGTTTTAATTAGGGTTTCAATGTAACATTTTATACTTCAATTTTGTTCTTGGATTTTGCTATCTCATTGTAAGTATTTCTTTAATTCCTCTTTTATTACACTACTTGTTCTACACTTTCTTCTACTTTAATTTCTCTTGCCAATTTATATAGTTTTGAAATTTTGGATTTCCAGTTGTTGAATTTGATGTTTGATGCTTATTTTATGTATGTTTGAGTTGCCTTTATTGATTTTGATCATTTATGGTTCATAGCTTTCATCAATTTACCAATTTTGCCATGTTTTATGTTTATGCCCTCTATGTGTTTGATGAAATGCCAATTTTGATTATGGGGTAAATTCCACCCCTTGGCTTGGGGAAAATGAGTTTATGGATTACTAGAGCCATAATGTCCAACATTTAGTGATAATTCTTGGGTTGTTAGTTGTTATTGTTTCCACTAACACTAGCTCTTTACCAATTAATTTGGTAAGTTAGTTAGGACTTGTGGATTAATAACAACTATGCTCACTTAACTTATCCTTCGAAGTTAAGGGTTGACTTAGTGAGATTAATCCATCATAATTATCATAGTTGTGGTTATGGTAAGGAAGAAATTCCTTGGACCCTCACTCCCAAGTCAAGGTTTCATTTATGTTTTGAACCACTTTTCCATCACTTTATAGCATTACATATTTATATTACATACATAGTTCTGTTGTTCTTTCATCACTTCATTAATTGCACTCTTGTCTCGTTCTTTTATTTCCTTTATTTTGTTTTCTATTAATCATCAAAATCCCCTTTGATCTTCACAACCAAAATTGTATGCACTTATTGGCATTAGTTCCTAGGGAAGACGACCCAGGAGTCTAAATACTCTCGGTTAATTGTGGTTTGATTGTGACTATCCTTTTGAATTAAATTTGATTGAGAGGATTCATTACCGGTTAGGACTATACTTACAACGGAAATCTATTTAATTCCGAATCGGTATAATTCTCTCGTATCAGATTTTGGCACCGTTGCCGGGGAATGCAATCGATGTTATATCTTTTGGTTGATGTAAATATGTTAATAGTGTAAATATCACTTTTTTGGTTGTTTGTTTGCTTTTGTTAGTAGGTTTTTTGTTTATGTTTTCTTGATGACTTTTTCCCACCATCACCACAATGCACCCCAATGGAACCCAAACACTTACCTTTATAGTCACCAATCTTACACACCCTCACCCCACTACATACAAAACCAAAACCCTTACCCTCATGAGTTTGATTGTCAACCTTTGTCACCTCAATCTTTGTCTTCATATATGGATCAAGCCACACAAGAAGTACTTTTTGTGCTCATTCAAGAACAATAAGAGTTCCGGAAGAAGCAAGAGCAAGTCATGTCTATCTTAGCAAAAGCTTTGGATTATCTAGCTTTATCGCGTTCATGCCACAAGCAAGAAATTCTAGTGGATAAATGTGTGGAACCGAGTGAAAAGTGTAGAGTGAAAGAAGAATTGCGAAATCAAGAAGAAGATGTCAAGTCACAAGATGAAGTGCAAAAGGAGTTAAATGAAGAGTTGGTAGGAATTAATCAAGAGGATTCCATCATTCAAGATTTTTTGTCCAACTTGGGTAATTCCTCCAACGACCTTCATGAGTCTCCATTAGTAGATTTGGAAGGAGATGTTGATGTGGACTTCACACAACCTCCAATTTTTGACTTGAGTGATGATGAAGAAGATTCAAGAGAGGTTGAGGAAGATTTTAGTCGCCAAGAGGTGAAAGTATTTGTGCAAGAGCGAATTGAGTGGGTGAAGAATTCTCCAACAAGCTTTCTAGCCCCACATCAATATGCCGTGTTGGAAACGGATGCTCAACTTCAGACCTTTCTCGGAGTAGTAGGTGGTGAAGAGGAGAATGTTAATTTGCCACGGAACGGAAAATTCATAAAAAAGGCCAGCTTAACATTTGGAGCTCAATTTTGGTGTAAGAGTCAATTTAGTGGATTCCGGGGAATGCACAAGCATGTCAATGGTGACAGAGGAACTCAAGTATGGGATTCGGGCATTTGTCTTATGGGTCAACACTTATGGATCCTAGTTACTAGCTTAAAGTCTCTTGAGAGTTTGATGAATTTCATTTGGGATCCCAGAGGTCAAATCAATAGCAAATTTGGTTGAAGATTCAAGAAGGAGTGGAAGCATAAGCCGCCCTAACAAGGAGCTCCTCACCAAGTCTCTTGAACACAGCTACTTTTATGAGTCTTGGCCGTGGCCCTAAGCACTTTGTTTTCCAGTATTACCATCAGATACATAAATGCCACAGACACATGACTGGGTGAAACTTTTCAGATTGTGACTCAGCTTTGCTAAAGTCCCCAGTTAGAGGTGTCTAGGGTTTTTAAGCACACTCTTTTTGCTTTCGATCATGACTTTAACCACTCAGTCTCGAACTTTTCATTTGGACCTGCATGCCACAAGCACATGGTTAGGGACAGCTTGATTTAGCCGCTTAGGCCAGTATTTTATTCCTTTAGGCCCTTCTATCCATTGATGCTCAAAGCCTTGGATCCTTTTTTACCCTTGCCTTTTGGTTTTAAGGCTATTGGCTTTTTCTGCTTGCTTTTTTTCTCTTTCTTTCTCTTTTTTTCACCTTTTTTTTCTCTTTTTTTTGCAAGCTTCTTCTTTTTCACTGCTTTTTCTTGCTTCAAGAATCAATTTCATGATTTTTCAGATTATCAATAACATTTCTCTTTGTTCATCATTCTTTCAAGAGCCAACAATTTTAACATTCATAAACAACAAGGTAAAAAATATGCATTGTTCAAGCATTCATTCAGAAAATAAAAAGTATTGCCACCACATCAATATAATTAAACTAATTTCAAGGATGAATTCGAGACTCATGTACTTTTTGTTCTTTTGTATTAAAAACATTTTTCATTTAAGAAAGGTGAAGGATTCATGGAATTATTCATAGCCTTAAGACATAGTTACTAAATACTAATGATCATGTAGTAAAGACTCAAAACATAGACAAACATAAAGCATAAAACTGAAAAACAAAAAGATAAGAACAAGGAAGTTAAGGAATGAGTCCACTTTAGTGAGGGTGGCGCCTTCTTCTTGAAGAACCAATGGTGTTCTTGAGCTCCTCTATGTCTCTTCCTTGCCTTTGTTGCTCCTCCCTCATAGCTCTTTGATCTTCTCTAATCTCATTGAGAATGATGGAGTGCTCTTAGTGTTCCACCCTTGATTGGTTCATGTTATGACTCAATCCTTCTAGGGATGTGTTGAGTTGTTCCCAATAAGTGTTTGGAGGAAAATGCCTCCCTTGAGGCATCTTAGGGATTTCTTGATGATGAGCTTCCTCATGCGTCTCTTGAGATCCATGAATGGGCTCTCTTATTTGCTCCATCCTCTTCTTAGTGATGGGCTTGTCCTCTTCATTGAGGATGTCTCCTTCTATGACAACTACAGCTAAGTTGCATAGATGGCAAATGAGATGTGGAAAAGCTAGCCTTGCCAAGGCGGAGGACTTTTCGGCTACTTTATAGAGTTCTAGAGAGATGACTTCATGAACTTCTACTTCCTCTCCAATCATGATGCTATGGATCATGATGGCCCGATCCATAGTTACCTCGGATCGGTTGCTAGTGGGGATGATGGAGCGTTGGATGAACTCCAACCATCCTCTAGCCACAGGCTTAAGGTCCAATTTTCTCAATTGAACCGGCTTGCCTTTTGTAAATCATATTGTAAATCACACTTTTCACAACTCGTACCACTAACCAGCAAGTGCACTGGGTCGTCCAAGTAATACCTTACGTGAGTAAGGGTCGAATCCCACTGAGATTGTTGGCTTCAAGCAAGCTATGGTTATCTTGTAACTCTTAGTCAGGATAATAATAATTCTCAGTTTTGATTGGTAGTAAATAAAAAGCATAGATTAAATAATACTTGTTATGCAGTAAAAGAGAATATGTTGGAGTTTTGGAGATGCTTTGTCTTATGAATCTCTGCTTTTCCCCTGTCTTCTTCTTCACGCACGCAAGGTTCCTCCTATGGCAAGCTGTGTGTTGGTGGATCACCATTGTCAATGGTTACCATCCGTCCTCTCAGTGAAAATAGTCCAGGTGCGTTGTCACTGCACGACTAATCATCTATCGGTTCTCACTCATGCTGGAATAGGATCCATTGATCCTTTTGCGTCTGTCACTATGCCCAACCCTAGTGAGTTTGAAGCTCGTCACAGTCATTCAATCCCTGAATCCTACTCGGAATACCACAGACAAATTTTAGACTTTCCAAATTCTCAAGAATGCTGCCAATGGATTCTAGCTTATACCACGAAGATTCTGATTAAAGAATCCAAGAGATACTCATTCAATCTAATGTAGAACAGAGGTGGTTGTCAGGCACGCGTTCATTGGATGAGAATGGTGAAGAGTGTCACGGATCATCACATTCATCATATTGAAGTGCGAATGAATATCTTAGATAGAAACAAGCGTCTTTGAATGAAAAATAGAAATAATTGCATTAGTTCATTGAGACACAGCAGAGCTCCTCACCCCCAACAATGGAGTTTATAGACTCATGCCATCAAAAATACAAAGTTCAGATCTAAAATGTCACCAGGTACAAAATAAATCTCTAAAAGTTGTTTAAATACCAAACTAGTAACCTAGGTTTACAAAAAATGAGTAAACTGAGATAGATAGTGCAGAAATCCACTTCTGGGGCCTACTTGGTATGTGCTGGGGCTGAGCTTTGAGCTTTATACATGCATAGGCTGTTTCTGGAGTTAGACGCCAGGTTCTAACCTATTTTGGGTGTTTAACTCCAACTTGTAACCTGTTTCTGGCGTTTAACACCAGAATGGAAAACGCCAGTTTATGTCATTTATGTTCGAGCAAAGTATGGACTATTATATATTGATGGAAAGCCCTGGATGTCTACTTTCCAACCCAATTAAGAGCGCGCCAATGGGATTCTTGTAGCTCCAAAAAATCCATTCCGAGTGCAGGAAGGTCAGAATCCAACAGCATCAGCAGTCCTTTTTCAGCCTGAATCAGATTTTTGCTCAGATCCCTCAATTTTAGCCAGAAAATACCTGAAACCATAGAAAAATACACAAACTCGTAGTAAAGTCCAGAAATATGAATTTTGCCTAAAAACTACTAAAAATATACTAAAAACTAACTAGAACATACTAAAAACTACATGAAAATACCCCCAAAAAGCGTATAAAATATTCACTCATCACAACACCAAACTTAAACTGTTGCTTGGCCCCAAGCAACTAGATAAATAAAATAGGATAAAAATAAATTAAGAAGCAATAATGTCTCAGAGTTTTAAGTGAAGCTCAGATTCTAATTAGATGAGCGGGACTAGTAGCTTTTTGCTTCCGAACAGTTTTTGCATCTCACTTTATCTTTTTGAAATTCAGAATGATTGGCATCCATAGAAACTCAGAATTCAGATAATGTTATTGGTTCTCCTATTTCAGTATGTTGATTCTTGAACACAGTTACTTATGAGTCTTGGCTATGACCCTAAGCGTTTTGTTTTCCAGTATTACCACCAGATACATAAATGCCACATACACATAACTGGGTGAACCTTTTCAGATTGTGACTCAGCTTTGCTAAAGTCCCCAGTTAGAGGTGTCCATTGTTCTTAGGCACACTCTTTTGCTTTGGATAATGACTTTAACCACTCAGTCTCAAGCTCCTCACCTGGACCTTCATGACACAAGCACATGGTTAGGGACAGCTTGATTTAGCCGCTTAGGCTAGGATTTTATTCCTTTAGGCCCTCCTATCCATTGATGCTCAAAGCCTTGGATCCTTTTTACCCTTGCCTTTTGGTTTAAGGGGCTATTGGCTTTTTCTGCTTGCTTTTTCTTTTTCTTTTATTTTTATCGCAAGCTTTGTTTTTCACTGCTTTTTCTTGCTTCAAGAATCAATTTCATGATTTTTTAGATCATCAATAACATTTTTCTTGTTCATCATTCCTTCAAGAGCCAACAGATTTAACATTCATAAACTCCACTATCAAAATTATGCACTGTTCAAGCATTTATTCAGAAAACAAAAAGTATTGCCACCACATATCAAAATTTGAATTTTTCTTATTAAAAACTTGAAAAAATATTTTCTCCTTATTCTAAAAATCTACTATTTTATTCATGTTTAATGATGATGACAAAAATAAATTATAGCTTAATTGGCGATAAAATCAAAATAAAGATACTAATTACTACTACTCATATATAACTTCTAAGGTAAATTCATTATAAGAACAATTATCACAGAGTTAAGGATAAGATTAGAACTCAACAACCTTTATTTTAGGAGGTGGATGCTCCTTTAGTCTGGGGGGTGCTTGGCCCTTCAAGAGATAGCTTCTGGCGTTTCAGTTCCTTCAGTTCACACCCTTGCTCTTCTTGTTCCCCAAGCAGTTTACAAAGCATGCTATTTTGATTTTGCAATTCTTCCTTTAATTGGTCCATAGCTTCTTGTAACTTGGTAACAGATGCTTCAAGACGCTCCCAGTATTCAATTTGAGGGATTTCCGGGAGGAACTCCTGTGCTTTCCTCTTGATGGGGTCGTCCTGCACTTGTTGTCCTTCCATTGACTTTTTGGTGATTGGTTGCTCAACTGAGATATACTCATTTACTCCCATCTTTACCCCAGCATCTTTACATAGCATAGAGATTAAGCTTGGATAAGCCAATTTGGCATCTTTGGAGTTCTTGTTTGCAATTGTGTAAAGTTCACAAGAAATCAACTGATGAACTTCCACTTCTTTTCCCAGCATAATGCAATGGATCATTACTGCTCTTTTGATTGTGACTTCAGAGCAGTTGCTAGTGGGCAGTATAGAACGCCCAATGTAGTCCAGCCAGCCTCTGGCGACTGGTTTGAGATCTCCTCTCTTGAGTTGGTTTGGGACATCCTTTGTGTTGGTTGTCCACTTGGTTCCAGGAAGGATATGTCCTCTAGAATTTTTTCCGAGCTCTTATTTGTTCTCATCATTCTCCTAGTAAAGGAGTCTGGGTCATCTTGCAGTTGAGGCAGCTTGAAGATCTCTCTTATTTTGTTAGGGTAGAGGTGAACAATCTTCCCTCTGACCAGAGTTCGAAAGTCATAGAAGGTGGTTCCAGCTATTATCTTCCTGTCTGTTTGCCTCAGATTAGAGTAGAATTCCTGAACCATGTTTCTTCCCACCTTTGTTTCAGGATTAGCTAGGATTTCCCAGCTCCTATTTCGAATTTTCTCTTGGATCTCCGGATATTTGTCTTCTTTTAGATCGAATTTAACTTCCAGGATCACTGACCTTAGACCCATTATTTTGTAGTAATAGTCTAAATGTTCTTTGGTTAAGAACTTCCCTTGATTCTAAAGTGGTTTTGGAATATTCTCTTTCTTGCCTCTTGGAGTGGTTTGTTTTCCCTTAGGAGCCATGATCTTAGTGGGTATTGGCTTAGTGATCATGGATAAACACACCAAACTTAGAGGCTTTCTTTTCCTCAAGCAAAAGAAAGGAAAGGATAGGGATAGAAGGAGAGCCAAGTTCGAATTGTGGAGGAGAGGAGGGAGGCCGAATGCGGATTTAAAGGGAAGGGGGTGGGTTTTCGAAAATTTTTGAAGAAGATAGGATAGAAGATATGGTTTGTAAAAGATAAGTATGATAGGAAAAAGATGTAATTTAAAATTGAAAAGATATGAAAGATATTTGAAAAAGATAAATCTGAATTTTGAAAATAAGATATGATGAGTTTAAAAAGATTTGAGAAGAATTTAAAAATATTTGAAAAGAATTCAAAAAGATAAATGAGTTTTGAAAAAGGTTTGAAAAGATATTGAAGAAAAATTAAGAAATATGTTTAGGATTAAAAATTTTTCGAAATTAAAGTTAAAAGATGAGAGTTTCTAACATGTTTATGCAAGAAATCATGAATTGAAAAATGAAAAATGGAAAAAATTTGAAGCAAAAACGAAGTTACCTTCTCCCCACAATCCTAGCGTTAAATGCCCAACTGCTACATGTTTTCGGCGCTTAACACCCATCTGTAGTTTCTCCTGGGCATTTAACGCCCTGCTGTAGCTTCTGGCTGGCGTTAAACGCTAGAAAATCCTTTATCACTCGGCGTTTTTCTGAACGCCCAAGATGCTACAAATCTGGCGTTAAATGCCCAGAATGGTATCCATTCTGGCATTTAACGCCCAAATGGCTATCCCTACTGGCGTTAAACACCCAGTAGATACTTCTTTTGGGCGTTTAACGCCCAAAACAGCTTTTACTGGCGTTTTCGCACCGGTGAGCTTCTTTTTGCTGTTCAATCCTCTGAATCCTTCTGTAACTCTGTAAACTCATGCAATTGATACTTTACCTTGATGATAGTTAATATGAACCTGAAAAATTATCATTTAATTAACAAATAAGTTTTGTTAACGGCTGGGTTGCCTCCCAGCAAGCGCTTCTTTATTGTCTTTAACTGGACTATTACTGAGCTTTAATCAAGTCTTAGTTTTGAGCATTCTTGCTCAAAATTGCTTTCAAGATAATGTTTGACTCTCTGTCCGTTAACAATGAATTTTTTGTTAGAGTCATTATCCTGAAGCTCTACATATCCATATGGTGACACACTTGTAATCACATATGGCCCTCTCCACCGGGATTTCAACTTACCAGGGAATAATCTGAGCCTATAGTTAAATAGCAGAACTTTCTACTCTGGCTCAAAGACTCTGGATGATAGCTTCTTATCATGCCATCTTTTTGCTTTTTCTTTATAAATTTTTGCATTTTCGAAAGCATTGAGTCTGAATTCCTCTAGCTCATTTAATTGGAGCAATCGTTTTTCTCCAGTTAACTTGGCATCAAGGTTTAGGAATCTGGTTGCCTAGTAGGCCTTGTGTTCTAGTTCCACTGGAAAGTGACAGGCTTTTCCATACACAAGCTGGTATGGAGAGGTCCCTATAGGAGTCTTGAATGCTGTTCTATATGCCCACAGAGCATCATCCAAGCTTCTTACCGAATCCCTTCTACGGTTAATCACAGTCCATTCTAGGATTCTTTTAAGTTCTCTATTAGAGACTTCAGCTTGCCCATTTATTTGTGGATAATATGGAGTTGCCACCCTGTGGCTAACTCCATATCAAACCATAGCAGAGTAAAGTTGTTTATTGCAGAAATGAGCGCCCCCAACACTGATTAGTACTCTAGGGACACCAAATCTGTTGAGGATATGTTTCTGAAGGAATTTCAGCACTGTCTTAGTATCATTAGTGGGTGTTGCAATACCCTTCACCCATTTGGATACATAATCCACTGCCACCAGAATATAAGTGTTTGAGTATGATGGTGGAAAAGGCCCCATGAAGTCAATACCCCAAACATCAAACAACTCAATCTCTAAGATCCTTGTTGAGGCATGGCATAACCGTGAGGCAGATTGCCAAATCTTTGGCAACTGTCACAATTACGTACAAACTCTCGGGAGTCTTTATAGAGAATAGGCCAGTAGAAGCCACATTAGAGGACTCTTGTGGCTATTCGCTCACTTCCAAAATGTCCTTCAAACTGTGATCCATGGCAATGCCAGAGGATTTTCTGTGCTTCTTCTTTAGGCACACATCTATAGATTATTCCGTCTGCACATCTCTTGAAGAGATATGGTTCATCCCACAGATAGTACTTTGCATCCAAGATCAATTTCTTTGATTGCTGCCTACTATACTCTTTGGGTATAAATCTCACATCCTTGTAGTTTGCAATATCTGCAAACCATGGTACTTCCTGAATGGCAAAGAGTTGCTCATCCAGAAAGGTTTCAGAGATCTCAGTAAGAGGGAGGGACGCCCCTTCTACTGGTTCTATTCGGGACAGGTGATCTGCTACTTAGTTCTCCGTTCCTTTTCTGTCTCTTATTTCTATATCAAACTCTTGCAGAAGCAACACCCTTCTTATGAGTCTGGGTTTTGAATCCTGCTTTGTGAGTAAATATTAAGAGCAGCATGGTCAGTGTACACAATCACTTTTGATCCTACTAAATAAGTTCTAAACTTGTCAAAGGCGTAAGCCACTGCAAGTAACTCTTTTTCTGTTGTCGTGTAGTTCTTCTGTGCGTCATTTAAAACATGAATGGCATAATAAATGACATGCAGAAGCTTGTCATGCCTTTGTCCCAACACTGCACCAATGGCAGGGTCAGTGGCGTCACACATTAGTTCAAATGGTAATGTCCGGTCTAGTGTAGAGATGACTGGTGCTGTGACCAGCTTAGCTTTTAGAGTCTCAAACGCCTGCAGACACTCCTTATCAAAGATAAATGGCGTGTCAGCAGCTAGCATATTACTCAGAGGTTTGGCAATTTTTGAAAAATCTTTTATAAACCTTATATAGAATCCTGCATGCCCCATAAAGCTTCTGATGGCCTTAACATTGGCAGGTGGTGGTAATTTTTCAATTACCTCCACCTTAGCTTGATCCACCTCTATTCCTTTGTTCGAAATTTTGTGCCCAAGGATAATTCCTTCAGTCACCATATAGTGATATTTTTCCCAGTTTAAAACTAGGTTAGTCTCTTGGCACCTTTTTAGAACAAGTGCCAGATGGTCAAGACAGGAGCTGAATGAGTCTCCAAATATTGAGAAGTCATCCATAAACACTTCCAGAAATTTTTCCACCATATCAGAGAAAATAGAGAGCATGCATCTCTGAAAAGTTGTAGGTGCATTACACAGGCCAAATGCCATCCTTCTGTAAGCAAATACTCTATATGGACATGTGAATGCTATTTTCTCTTGATCCTGGGAATCTACTGTAATCTGGTTGTAACCTGAATAGCCATCCAAAAAGCAGTAGTAATCATGACCTGCTAGTCTTTCTAGCATCTAGTCTATGAATGGTAAAGGAAAATGAACCTTTTTGGTGGCTATATTGAGTCTTCTGTAGTCAATACACATGCGCCACCCTGTAACTGTTCTTGTAGGAACCAGTTCATTCTTTTCATTATGAACCATAGTCATGCCTCCCTTCTTAGGGACGACTTGGACAGGGCTTACCCAGGGGCTATCAGAAATAAGATAAATGATCCCAGCCTCTAGTAATTTGGTGACCTCTTTCTACACCACTTCCTTCATGGCTGGATTTAGCCGCCTTTGTGGTTAAACCACTGGCTTAGTATTATCCTCCAATAGGATCTTGTGCATGCATCTAGCTGGGCTAATGCCCTTAGGATCACTTATGGACCACCCAAGTGTCACCTTCTCCCAGAAATGCATATTTCAGGGATGGTGGTAATGGTTTGAGCTCAGGTTTAGGAGGTTTCTCCTCTTCCTAAGGGGTTTTCAGAGGTTCTATTATTTTCTCTGATTCCTCCAGATCAGGCTGAACATCTTTAAAGATCTTCTCTAGCTCTGACTCGAGACTCTCAGCTATATTGATCTCCTCTACCAGGGAGTCAATAACATCAACGCTCATGCAGTCATTTGATGTGTCTGGATGCTTCATTGCTTCAACAGCATTCAACCTGAACTCATCCTCATTGACTCTCAGTGTCACTTCCCCTTTTTCGACATCAATGAGGGTTCATCTAGTTGCTAGGAAAGGTCTTCCTAGGATGAGAGTTGCACTCTTGTGCTCCTCCATCTCTAGCACTACAAAATCAGTGGGGAATGCAAACGGCCCAACTGTGACAATCACATCCTCAATCATGCCTGATGGGTATTTAATGGAGCCATCAGCAAGTTGAAGACAGATCCTGGTTGGTTTGACTTCTTCTGCCAAGCCAAGCTTTTTGATAGTGGATGCAGGTACTAGGTTGATACTTGCCCCAAGATCACATAAAGCTGTCTTGGTACAAGTACCTTCTAATGTGCATGATATCATAAAGCTTTCAGGATCTTTAAGCTTCTCTGGTAAGCTTTTCAGAATGACTGTACTGTATTCTTCGGTGAGGTAAACTTTTTCAGTTTCTCTCCAATCCTTCTTATGACTTAGGATCTCTTTCACGAACTTGGCATAAGAGGGTATTTGCTCAAGTGCCTCTGCAAACGAAATCTTTATTTCAAGAGTCCTGAGATAGTCTGCAAAGTGGGTAAATTGCTTATGCTGTTCCGCTTGGCAGAGTTTCTGAGGATAAGGCATCTTGGCTTTGTATTCCTCAACCTTAGTTGCTGCAGGTTTATTTCCTACAGAGGTGGTTGGAGAAGCCTTTTTAGAGGGGTTACTATCAGCACTTGTATGTCTCTAATCCCTTACTGGCGTTTGAATGCCAGGGTTGGAAGCTGGATTGGCGTTGGATGCCAACTTTTTACATGTTTTTGGTGTTTGACCACCTCTTAGCTTGGTCTTTTACAGCAAATAGAAACAGTAATAATCTGTAGACATCCTGATCTACTTCCTTATCATGTACTGTATCAACAATTTGTAAAAACTATGCCAGAAACTCTGTATGTTCTTCCTGTGGAAGTCTGAAATACTGGCAACTTTGCTGCACCATGATAATAATCTGAGGATTCAATACAAAACTACTGACTCCGATGGAGGGTATACAGATACTACTTCCATATGAAGCAGTAGTGGGGTTAGTATATAACTCCAGAGTCCTTCTGGACTGTTCATTTCCACTTAGGTCCATGATGGAGAAATGGAGATGATGTGAATTAGAGATTCAACTAGTATTATTAAAAATATATTTAAATTTTTTTTGAAAACAGAAATAAATAAAATAAAATAAAATAAAATGAAAAATGGGTGAGGATTTCTGAAAAATGAAGAGAGAGGAAAAATGGTTAGGAGGTTTTGAAAAAGATTTGATTTTTGAAAAAGAAATGGTTGAAAAGATTTGATTAGAAAAGATATGATTGAAAAAGATATGATTTTTAAAATTGATGACTAATTTAATGCTAAATTTTCAAAAATTATGAGTGGAATGAGGAAAAGATATTTTTTTATTTTTGAATTTTAATGAAAAGAGAAAAACAATAAAAAGACACAAGACTCAAAATTTTTAGATCTAATGCTCCTTATTTTCGAAAATTTGGAAAGAAAAACACCAAGGAACAACAAACTTAGAAATTTTAAGATCAAAACACAAGAAAGACTCAAGAACACTTTGAAGATTCACAAGAACAACAAGAACATAAAAAGAACACCAATAACACTTTTTGAAAAATTTTAAGAAAATAAGAACACAGAAGACACCAAACTTAAAAAAAATAAACCTTGGACACTAATAATTCGAAAATGTATAAGAAAAACAAAGAAAAACACAAAAACAAGAAAAACTAAAGATCAAACAAGGAAAACAGACAAGAACAACTTGAAGATCAAGGATGAACAAAGAACATCCAATTCGAAAATAGAAAGACAAAGAAAAGCATGCAATTGACACCAAACTTAAAACATGACACTAAACTCACAGAAAAACTAAAAATTAATAAAGAAAAATAATAATTTTAAAAAAAATTTGAAAAGTATACAAACGATTCTGACCCAAAAGACAAAATTTTCCTAATCTAAGCAATAAGATTCACCGTCAGTTGTTCAAACTCGAACAATCCCCGGCAATGGCACCAAAAACTTGGTGCACGAAATTGTAAATCACACTTTTTACAACTCGTACCACTAACCAGCAAGTGTACTCGGTCGTCCAAGTAATACCTTACGTGAGTAAGGGTCGAATCCCACTGAGATCGTTGGCTTGAAGCAAGCTATGGTTATCTTGTAACTCTTAGTAAGGATAATAATAATTCTCAGTTTTGATTGGTAGTAAATAAAAAGCATGGATTAAATAATACTTGTTATGCAGTAATGGAGAATCTGTTGGAGTTTTGGAGATGCTTTGTCTTCTGAATCTCTGCTTCCCCCTGTCTTCTTCTTCACGCACGCAAGGTTCCTCCTATGACAAGATGTGTGTTGGTGGATCACCGCTGTCAATGGTTACTGTTTATACCCTGGGTCGAGCTCTCCGACCCGGGATGTTCTACAGACAAAGCGACCGACCTCTTCAGGTCAGGACGACCCGACCTCTTCTCAAAGATCTCGGCCAAGTCACAGGAAAGCCCAATAAAGGGCCCAAACAGAGCAACACGTCCCGAATCCAAGGGCAGCACAAGCCCGTAGAGATAAAGGAAGTTTCCTTGAAGATAAGATGACCTCACTCAAAAAATAAAAGATAAAGATAACATAACTAACTTATCTTATCTAAGAAGGTCACTCTACACTATTATAAATATGCCGGAACACCCAGGTATAACTCATACTCTGATTCTACTCAATACCTGCTTAAGACCCTTGCTAACTTAAGCATCAGAGTCCTTTGCAGGTACCCCCCACCCTTCGGGGATGAAAGATCAGCACCATCACCAAGTCGGACACAACAGCCCCGACCAGCACAGAAGATCTCGTCCGAGATCGACCTACAGTTTTAGATAAACTCCCAGAACATTGGCGCCGTTGCCAAGGACCTGGAAGTCATCCCATTACCATCGCGGACGATCATGACAATGACCACACCTCAGATCTAGAAGAAACAACGCCGCATAAAAACGTGGACTCCACACCAAAAGATACTCCCCAAATCAACAATAAGAACTCCCCAAACGAGGGAGCCCTGGATGCATTTCAAGATCGGTTAAAACAACTTGAGGAAGACGTTCTACGTCAACGAGAGGCCGAGAAGGATCTACAAAGAGAAATAAGGCGATGCCGGGAATTGAAGAACAAACTCCTAAAACTTGAAGCCAATGTCAAGAATAAAGCCAGTCGATCCACTCCCGAAGATAGCACCCGCAAGGAGCAAGATCCATTCACCAAGGAGATCATGAAGACAAGAATCCCAAAAGACTTTAAACTCCCAGACATGACCTTGTACGACGGCATTACGGATCCCAGCCAGCATCTCAGCAACTTCAAGAGCAGAATGTATCTCACCGACGCCTCAGATATAGTTTGTTGCAAAGCCTTTCCAACTACTTTAACAAAAACAGCAATAGATGGTTCGACAACCTCCCTCCTAGATCCATCTCGAGTTTCGATGACATGGCCGAGAAATTCCTGGCCAGATTCTCCATCCAAAAGGACAAAGTTAAACATACGTCGAGCTTACTAGGAATCAGACAAGGAGAAAGGGAAACCCTGCTCAACTACGTGGAGAGATTCAACAAGACATGCCTGGATATACAAAACCTGCCAACAGAGGCCGCTAACATGGGCCTCATTAATGTCCTGCGAGAAGGGCCTTTTAGTCAATCTATATCAAAAAGGTACCCCACGTCTCTGAACGAGGTGCAGGAACGAGTAGAAAAGTACATCAACATGGAAGAAAACTCCCGATTAGGAGAGACCTCAAAGGTCGGGTTCACCTCTCGAGATAAAGACAAGGATTCCAGAAAGAAGGAAGATCACCATGGAGAGAAAATAAAAAAATACCACAATTACACCCCTCTTCGGGTGTCTCTTGTGGATGTCTATAGAGAGGTTTGCAACATAGAAAAAATACCACCAGCTCGACCACTCAAAGACAAAAAAGGAGGAGGAAACCGGGCTGAATATTGTGAATACCATCGGATCCGCAGGCACTCCACCAATGAGTGTTTTGACTTAAAAAATGTCATAGAAAAGCTCGTACGAGAAGGAAAGCTAGATCGATACCTGGCCACCCATGATGATGAACAAAGGAAAAGAAGAAGAGTAGAAGATGTCAGACCAACCGCGCGATCATCCCGGACGCCAGAAAGACATGTCCACATGATAAACGGTGGATTCGCCGGGGGAGGAATCTCCAAATCATCCCGCAAAAGACATCTCAAAGACGTATATCACGTCGCAGAAAAGGAGGATGCACCCGAAATCCCGGCGATCACTTTTATCAAGGAAGACGTATCCGGCGTCGCATCAGGGCATGACGATTGATGAGCGGATAATTTATACGCTTTTTGGCATTGTTTTTAGTATGTTTTTAGTATGTTTTAGTTAGTTTTTATTATATTTTTATTAGTTTTTATTTAAAATTCAATTTTTTGGGCTTCACTATGAGTTTTTGTGTTTTTCTGTGATTTCAGGTGTTTTCTGGCTGAAATTGATGGACCTGAGCAAAAATCTGATTCAGAGGCTGAAAAGGACTGCAGATGCTGTTGGATTCTGACCTCCCTGCACTCGAAGTGGATTTTCTGGAGCTACAAAAGCCCATTTGGCGCGCTCTTAATTGCGATAGAAAGTAGACATCCTGGGCTTTCCAGCAATATATAATAGTCCATACGTTTCCCGAGATTTGATGGCCCAAACCGGCATTCCAAATCAGCTCAAGACTGCCCAGCGTTAAACGCCGGAACTGGCACAAAAATGGGAGTTAAACGCCCAAACTGGCACAAAAGCTGGCGTTTAACTCCAAGAAAAGTCTCTACACATAGAAGCTTCAATGCTCAGCCCAAACACATACCAAGTGGGCCTGGAAGTGGATTTTTATGTCATTTACTCATTTCTGTAAATCCTAAGCTACTAGTTCTCTATAAATAGGACCTTTTTGCTATTATATTAGGAATCTTTTGATCAATTTAGATCTTGGGATCATCTTTGGATGTCTAGTTCTTAGATCATGGGGCTGGCCTCACGGCCATGCCTAGACCTTGTTCTTATGTATTTTCAACGGTGGAGTTTCTACACACCATAGATTAAGGTGTGGAGCTCTGCTGTACCTCGAGTATTAATGCAATTACTATTGTTCTTCTATTCAATTCAGCTTATTCTTGTTCTAAGAATTTCATTTGCACCCAAGAACATGATGAATGTGATGATTATGTGATGCTCATCATCATTCTCACTTATGAACGCGTGCCTGACAACCACTTCCGTTCTACATGCAAACAAGGCTTGAGTGGATATCTCTGGATTCCTTAATCAGAATCTTCGTGGTATAAGCTAGAGTTGATGGCGGTATTCTTGAGAATCTGGAAGGTCTAAACCTTGTCTGTGGTATTCTGAGTAGGATTCAAGGATTGAATGACTATGACGAGCTTCAAACTCGCGATTGTAGGGCGTTAGTGACAGACGCAAAAGAATCACTGGATTCTATTCTGACA
>NC_029780.3:60622523-60623406 GCF_000817695.3 Arachis duranensis | reverse complement strand
TTCAGAGTTCTTAAGAATGAATTCTAGTGTTTCAAGGTGATGTTCTTATCATCACCAAAGCTGATTAATTTTCATCAATTTAGCTCTTGAATGCAATGTCTTGCTGAAGCTGGCTAGCCATGTCTAATTTCTTTAGACTAAAGCTTTAGACTAACATTGCATGATTCCTAGAATTCTCATTAAGAATTTTGAATCCTTTATTTTACTTCTCCATATAATTTTCAAAAAAGCACAAAAAAATTTATAAAATCATAAAATCAAAAATATTTTTATGTTTCTTGTTTGAGCCTAGTGTCTCATTTTAAGTTTGGTGTCAATTGCATGTTTCTGTTCTGCTTGCATTTTTCGAATTCATGCATGTGTCTTCATTAATCTTCAAGTTGTTCTTGATGATTTACTTGCCCTGATCTTTAAATTCTCTTGTCTTGAGTGTTTTGTTGTTTCTCATATGCATTCTCAATTTGTTAGTGTCAATAGTATACAAACTTCTAAGTTTGGTGTCTTGCATGCATTGTTTATTTGATCTTAGTTTCATTTTGATTATTCCCCGTCATTAAAAATTCAAAAAAAAAATTTTAATTTGTGTCTTTTCATGTCAATAATACAGAGAATTGAAGATTCAGAACATACAGCAGAGGAATTACACAGAAAAAGCTCGGCGTTCAAAACGCCCGGTGAGGAAGGAAAACTGGCGTTTAAACGCCCAGCCAGGGCACCTGGCTGGGCGTTTAACGCCCAAAAGGGTAGCATTTTGGGTGTTAAACGCCATAATGGATACCATTCTTGGCGTTTAATGCCAGGATGGCACAAGAGGAAAGATTCTATTTTTAATTCAATTTTTTTTCAAGTTTTCATAATTTTTCAAAATCAAATCTTTTTCAAA
>NC_029780.3:60594049-60622381 GCF_000817695.3 Arachis duranensis | reverse complement strand
CTTTTCTGTTGAGAAAGGTTTAATGTCTGAATCATATCTTTTAAATTTCTTGTTAGCCAAGTCATTAATTTTAAAAATCAATTTTTTTTAAATTGTTTTTCAATCATATCTTTTTAATCACATCTTTTTCAAAATAGTTTTCAATCATATCTTTTTGATTTCTAATTTCAAAATCTTTATCAAACATTACTTTATTTCTTATCCAACTTTAATTTTCGAAAAATTTTCCCCTCTTTTCACATCCTTCTATTTATGGACTAACACTCCTCCTCAATGCACAATTCGAACTCTATCCCTCTTGATAAGTTCGAATTTTTCTACCTCCTCCTTCTATTTTTCTTTTCCTCTGACATCTCAAGGAATCTCTATACTGTGACATAGAAGATTCCATATTTTCTTGTTCTCTTCTCTTTCATATGAGCAGGGGCAAAGACAAAAGCATTCTTGTTGAGGTTGACCCTGAACCTGAAAGGACCTTGAAGCGAAAGCTAAGAGAAGCTAAAGCACTACTCTCTGTAGAGGACCTAACAGAAATCTTCAAACAAGAAGAAGACATGGCAGCCGAAAACAATAACAATGCTAATAATGCAAGGAAAGTGCTTGGTGACTTTACTGCACCTACTCCCGACTTCTATGGGAGAAGCATCTCTATCCCTGCTATTGGAGCAAACAACTTTGAGCTTAAGCCTCAATTAGTTTCTCTAATGCAACAGAATTGCAAGTTCCATGGACTTCTATTGGAAGATCCTCATCAGTTTTTAGCTGAATTCTTGCAGATCTGTGACACTGTCAAGACCAATGGGGTTGACCCTGAGGTCTACAGACTTATGCTATTCCCTTTTGCTGTAAGAGACAGAGCTAGGATATGCTTGGACTCACAACCTAAAGAAAGCCTGAACTCTTGGGAAAAGCTATTCAATGCCTTATTGGCAAAGTTCTTCCCACCTCAAAAATTGAGTAAGCTTAGAGTGGAAGTCCAAACCTTCAGACAGAAGGAAGGTGAATCCCTCTATGAAGCTTGGGAAAGATACAAACAATTGATCAGAAAGTGTCCTTCTGACATGCTTTTTGAATGGAGCATCATAGGTATCTTCTATGATGGTCTGTCTGAACTGTCCAAGATGTCATTGGACAGCTCTGCTGGAGGATCTCTTCTTCTGAAGAAGACGCCTGCAGAAGCTCAAGAACTCATTAAAATGGTTGCAAATAACCAATTCATGTACACTTCTGAGAGGAATCCTGTGAACAATGGGACGAATCAGAAGAAAAGAGTTCTTGAGATTGATACTCTGAATGCCATATTGGCTCAGAACAAAATATTGACTCAGCAAGTCAATATGATTTCTGAAAGTCTGTCTGGAATGCAAGCTGCACCAGGAAGTACTAAGGATGCTTCATCAGAAGAAGAAGCTTATGATCCTGAGAACCCATCAATAGAAGAGGTGAATTACATGGGAGAATCCTATGGGAACACCTATAATCCTTCATGGAGAAATCATCCAAATCTCTCATGGAAGGATCAACAGAGACCTCAACAAGGTTTCAACAACAATAATGGTGGAAGAAACAGGTTTAGCAATGGTAAGCCTTTTCCATCATCTTCTCAGCAACAGACAGAGAATTCTAAGCACAGCCACTCTGACTTAGCAACCATGGTATCTGATCTAATCAAAACCACTCAAAGTTTCATGACCGAAACAAGGTCCTTCATTAGAAACTTGGAGGCACAAGTGGGTCAGCTGAGTAAGAAAGTTACTGAACTCCCTCCTAGCACTCTCCCAAGCAATACAGAAAAGAATCCAAAAGGAGAGTGCAAGGCCATCAACATTGCCGAATTTGGAGAGGAGGAAGAGGCAGTGATCGCCACTGAGAAAGACCTCAATGGACGTCCACTGGCCTCCAATGAGTTCCCTAATAAGGAACCATGGGAATCTGAGGCTCACACTGAGACCATAGAGATTCCATTGTATTTACTTCTGTCATTCATGAGCTCTGATGAGTATTCTTCCTCTGAAGAGGACAAAGATTTCACTGAAGAGAAAGTTGCTAAGTACCTTGGAGCAATCATGAAGCTAAATGACAAGTTATTTGGTAATGAGACATGGGAGGACGAACTCCCTTTGCTCACCAAAGAACTGGATGACTTGATTAGGCAGAGATTACCTCAAAAGAGACAGGACACTGGGAAGTTCTCAATACCTTGTACATTAGGCACCATGACATTCGAGAAGGCTCTGTGTGACCTAGGGTCAAGCATAAACCTCATGCCTCTCTCTGTAATCGAGAAGCTAGGGATCTTTGAGGTACAAGCTGCAATAATCTCACTAGAGATGGCAGACAATTCAAGAAAACAAGCTTATGGACTTGTAGAGGATGTTCTGGTAAAGATTGAAGACCATTAATGCTGATTTCATAGTCCTAGAGACTGGGAAGTGCATGGATGAATCCATCATCCTTGGCAGACCCTTCCTAGCCACAAAAAAGGCTGTGATTGATGTTGACAGAGGAGAATTGATCATTCAAGTGAATGAAGAATCCTTTGTGTTTAAGGCTCAAGGATATCCCTCTGTAACCATGGAGAGGAAGCATGAAGAGCTTGTCTCAAAGTAGAGTCAAACAGAGCCCCCACAGTCAAACTCTAAGTTTGGTGTTGGGAGGCCACAACCAAACTCTAAGTTTAGTGTTGAACCCCCACATTCAAACTCTAAGTTTGGTGTTGGGAGGTTCCAACATTGCTCTGAACATCTGTGAGGCTCCATGAGAGCCCACTGTCAAGCTACTTACATTAAAGAAGCGCTTGCTGGTTAGTTGTGCGAAGTTGTGATAAAGAGTTGAGATTGCAATTGAGCGTACCATGCTGATGGCGCCATTGATGATCACAATTTCGTGCACCAACGATCCCATGGTCATCACTATTATACTGGCAAACGCAAATCTTCACCGCACGTTGATAGACCAGGGGAGCTACGCCGATATCTTATTCAAAACCGCTTTTGACAAACTCGGCTTGGAAGAAAAAGAACTCAGAGAATATTCGGACAGCCTGTTTGGGCTAGGAGATACCCCAGTTCAACCGATGGGATACATCTCGCTCCACACAACTTTTAGAAAAGGAAGTCAATCAAGAACACTCAAAATAGATTACATCGTCGTCAATGTAAGGTCAGCCTACAATGCCCTAATAGGTCGGGCAACGTTAAATCAGCTCAGCGCAATAGTCTAAACCTCAGAGGCAGAGGAGAAGAATTCCACACAATCGAGCTCGGTGGAGTTCGGAGGTGGGAGGAGCTCCGCCCACAACCTGAAGGAGAAATAGAGAAAATCCAGATCGGGAACACCCGGGACCAAACAACCAACATCGGCACACTCCTAAAAGGGGACATAAAAGAATCACTCATACAGTTCCTATGCGACAACGCCGACCTCTTTGCGTGGAAGGCCGCAGACATGCCAAGCATAAATCCCAAACTAATGTGCCACAAGCTAGCAGTCTACCCAGGATCTCGGCCGGTACAACAAAGGCGCAGAAAGCTAGGACCAGAACGCTCTCAAGCGGTGGAAGACCAGGTACGAGCTCTACTGGAGGCAAGCTTCATAAGAGAAGTCAAATACCCGCTATGGCTTGCTAATGTCATTTTGGTAAAAAAGTCAAGTGGGAAGTGGAGAATGTGCACCGACTATACCGATCTCAACAAAGCTTGCCCGAAAGATCTTTATTCGCTCCCAAACATCGACGCACTGGTAGATGCCTCCTCCGGATTCAAATACCTCTCCTTAATGGACGCATACTCGGGATGTAACCAAATCCCAATGTACCCACCCGACCAAGAAAAAACCTCTTTCTTAACCCCAAATTCAAATTACTGCTACATTGTTATGCCCTTTGGTCTCAGAAACGCGGGAGCCACTTACCAAAGATTAATGAACAAAGTTTTTTCGGATCACATCGGAAAGATCATGGAGGTCTACGTAGACGACATGCTAGTGAAGACGCAAAGCGAAGAGATGTTATTATTCGACCTAACACAAGTATTCAACACCATAAGACGACACGGCATGCGACTCAATCCCGCAAAATGTACCTTCGTAGTAGAAGCTGGTAAATTCTTGGGTTTTATGATCACACAGAGAGGAATCGAGGTAAACCCGGACAAATGCAGGGTCGTACTCGACATGAAAAGTCTGACTTGTATCAAAGAGGTACAACAACTCAATGGGCGGTTGGCAGCCTTGTCCAGATTCCTGGCTGGATCAGTAATAAGATCTCTCCCCTTCTATGCCACTTTAAGGAAGGGAAAGGAGTTTGAATGGATAGCTGAATGCGAGCAAGCCTTCCAAGACTTCAAAAAATTTCTGGGACGGCCACCTATATTAAGTCGGCCACAGGAAGGAGAACCACTTATCTTATACCTCGCAGTGGGAAATCGGGCAATAGCCTCAGCACTGGTCTGAGAAGACAACAGTGGACAACAACCCATATACTTTATCAGCAAAGCGTTGTAAGGATCTGAGCAGAATAACCAGAAAATAGAAAAGTTTGCTTACGCTCTCATAATAACATCTTGACGACTTCGCCTATATTTCCAGTCTCACACCATTAAAGTTCGGACCAACCAGCCCATAAAAGGAATCTTACAGAAAACAGACTTTGCAGGAAGAATCTTGCAATCGGTAGTCGAGTTGTCCGAATTCGACCTTCAATACGAAGCTCGAACGACCATCAAATCTCAATATCTGGTCGACTTCATTGCGGAATTTACGGACACACCGGAAATCCCCGTAGAATGGAATCTATATGTAGATGGCTCCTCAAATAAAACGGGAAGTGACGCAGGCGTAATAATTGAAAGCAACCAGGGGACCCAAATCGAACTCTCCCTCAAATTTGAGTTCCCTGCCTCAAACAATCAAGCGGAATATGAAGCACTACTAGCTGGTCTGAAGCTGGCTAGGGAGGTTGGAGCTCAAAAACTTATCATATTCAGTGATTCACAGGTAGTTATTTCACAAATAACAGGAAGCTACACAGCCAAAGATCCCACTATGAAAAAGTACTTGGACAAAACCAGGGAACGGCTCGAACAACTCAGAGAGTACGAGGTTCATCACATACCCCGAGAACAAAATGCCCGGGCCGATGCACTCTCAAAAATAGCCAGCACCAAACCCGGAGGCAACAATAGAAGCCTCATACAAGAAACTCTATAGAATCCATCAATCTCAAAAGAAGAAAAAGTCCTAGCCATAACAGGTCACGATCAGGGATGGATGACTCCCAAAATTAACTACCTCAGAACAGAAGTTCTCCCCACAAATGAGAAAGAGGCAAAGAGGTTAAAACGAGAAGCAACACCCTCATAAACAATACTCTATACAAAAGATGGATTTCGATACCACTACTAAAATGCGTGCTGACTTCCAACACAAAAGACGTCCTAGAAGAAGTACACAGTGGCATATGTGGCAATCACCTCGGAACATAGGCACTCGCCTAAAAAGTACTTCGGGCAGGAATTTATTGGCCAACTCTACAAAAAGAAGCCGCAGAATTTGTAAGGACGTGCTCACCATGTCAGAAGCATGCCAACTTTCACACCGCTCCGCCAGAGGAACTCATCAGCATAACCTTACCTTGGCCATTCACAAAATGGGGACTCGATCTCCTCAGACCTTTTCCTCAAGGAATAGGACAAGTCAAATTCTTCATAGTAGGAATAGACTACTTCACAAAATGGATCAAGGCAGAACCCCTGGCCAATGCCACAGCTCAAAGAAGTCGGAAATTCTTATATAGAAATATCGTCACAAGGTTTGGAGTTCCATACTCCATCACTACAGACAATGGTACCCAGTTCACAGACACAGGCTTCAGAAAACTAGCAGCCGACGTGAATATAAAACAACAATTCACATCCGTTGAGCACCCCCAAACCAATGGGCAAGCTGAAGCTGCTAACAAAGTTATATTAGCAGGGTTAAAATGGAGATTACAGGATGCAAAGGGAGCCTGGGCTGAGTAACTCCCACAGGTTCTATTGGCATATCGAATGATGCCACATTCCACCACAAAGGAATCACCCTTCCGATTAGCATATGGAGTGGAGGCGATGATCCCAGTGGAAGTCGAAGAAGGGTCACCCAGAGTGATCCACTTTAGCGAGAAAGCCAATCACCAACTTCAAAGGGAAGAGCTCGACTTACTTCCGGAAATCCGAGAAAGAGCCCGGATAAGGGAAGAGGTGCTAAAACGACGAATGGCTTCCAGGTATAACCAAAAGGTAATACGAAGGACCTTCACTGAGAATGACCTCATCCTAATACAAAACGACATTGGAACAACTCGACCGGGAGAAGGAAAGCTGGCAGCAAACTGGAAAGGACCCTATCGAGTCATAGAAGTGCTGGGAAAGGGCTATTGCATGCTTTCTGATCTCGACGGATGAGAACTTCCCAGGTCATGGCATGCCTGCAACCTAAGAAGGTATTATAGCTAGGGGTGATAAAAGATCTTGGACAAGGCACACTCTTTTTCCTAAAAAAAGGTTTTTTAACGAGGCGCCCCGCCAAGACTTACAAATCACCCGATTTAGGAAATTAACTCCTCATGTATATTTGCATTCTTTCTTAATAAAATTTTTTCAGATTCTCTACAAACTCTTAAGTCGTATTATTCTGAAAACATTCATCGCTCGATTATAAAGCTACAGATCGACGAAAAGTGAAAACCGAATTCACTACGTGATCATGATAAAAACGAGGGTTAAAACCCAAAATCTACAAAATCGGTAAAGATAAAAACAAAATAATGCAAGAAATTATAGAAAGTGATCCATAGAAGGGACCTAACAAGGTCCTAATAAAATGGATTGCTATAAAATAACTTAAAGACTGGCGGGCACAAAAGTCGGACCAGCCACAACAAACTCAAGTTATAAGTAAAGCCCTGGAAAGAGGTCTGGCCAACCCTATAAAAGAGGATTACTATAACTTTGAAGAGCCCGACATGAGGAAGTCAGACTCCTACAAAAAAGTTACAAAAGATAATCCCTGAAAGAGATCTGAAACAAGGTCCAAAAAAGAGGATTATCAAGTAACTCGACAGGGCCCGACGTGACAAAGTCGGCCCGGAAAGATAAGTTACAAAAGATAATCCCTGAAAGAGATCTGAAACAAGGTCCAAGAAAGAGGATTATCAAGTAACTCGACAGGGACTGACGTGACAAAGTCGGCCTGGAAAGATAAGTTACAAAAGATAACCCCTGAAAGAGATCTGAAACAAGGTCCAAGAAAGAGGATTATCAAGTAACTCGACAGGGCCCGACGTGACAAAGTTGGCCCGAAAAGATAAGTTACAAAAGATAATCCCTGAAAGAGACCTGAACAAGGTCCAAGAAAGAGGATTATCAAGTAACTCGACAAAGCCCGACATGATGAAGTCGGCCCGAAAAAAATATAAAGTTACAAAAGGTAAACCCCCAAAAGAGATTTGAACAAAATCCAAGAAAAAGGATTACCTAGTAACGGAACAGGGACTGACATGAAGAAGCCGGACTAAAGCTACAAAAAGTTATAAAAAGTACACCCGAGGGGTTACTAGAAATAACTCAAGGATCGACTGAGAGAATCAACCAACAGAGGGGAGATAACTCGACTCGAAAGACCTCGACCTCGCCAAAATCGATCTATAAAGTATTCTATCAAAGAATACTCAAACAAACAACTAGCCTAAAAAGGGAAACTTCAACTAAGGAACAAAGGCAATCGAAAGAGGTCGGATAAAAAACACTTTGAAGATTCCAGGCAAAGTGCTAAAGAAAGCTGCAAGCAAGCATATCACAAAGAAACAAGGCAGTTACGATAAAACAAGACTCAAGAGGCCGCTTGAAACCAACCCCAAGAGCAAGAGAAACTATTTTGTTTTTCAAAATAAAGTTGCTAAAGTAGCAACTAGAGCATCCAAAGTCAGAGATCACAAACTTAGAAAAGTAAAGAGTTCAAAAGCCCACAAAAACTGGGCTATACATAAGAATATCAAAAAAGTTATAGAGGATCCAAAGGCTTCCCAGTAGCAGCATCTTGGGGAGAAGGAGGGCGAGTCTGAAGGGGAACTGCGTCCACTGTCCCGTCATCCCGGTTCAAAATCTGGACGTCTGGATCAGATTCCGGCTGTGTAGCTTCAACTGCCAAGGTTGAGGAAGGCGGGACAACAGAGGCTTTGGTAGAAGTGACCGGAGGAGGGACGACATCATCATCATCATCGGGATCGTCAGGGATAATCTTACCATCCTTCACAACATTATCCAAGCTAAATAAGGCAAGATCAGCTCCCGGGGCGATAACCCGAACCTGCGCTTTTAAATTCTCATAGGCCGCAGTAACACTACCTACGACATGACTTTGAAGTTCAGAGTAATCGGCCTGAACAGATTCTAACCTACTCCTGAGCTCCATCACCTCTCTATAGGTAGTAACATAGCTATCCTTATGTTTTTGATCCGTATCCTTGGCCAGTTGTGCGGCAGCCGCCAGGCCAACAGCCTAGGCCTTCTCCCCCTTCAGCTCTTTTTTCAACTCGGCCACTTCCACCTCGAGCTCCTCTTTCAAACCCTTAATTCGGTCAAATTCTGATTTCGCCTCCTCCATAAAAACCTTGGTAGCATGAATAGGAAGATCTTGAGCAGTTCGGTATAAAGCTGCTCCCATGTGTGCCAGAGTAATACCACTCCGAGTAACAAATTCTAAATGACGAAGAATGGATACATCGTCGGTAAGCATGACACCATAAGGAGCAATCTGTTGGTCTACAAACCCAACCGCATCAAAATCCGGAGCACCAATATTAAATGGCTTGACAGTACGAGGTCTTTTTGGAGGAGGAGCAACTAGAGGAGCAGAGGTACCCACTGAAGACGAAGACGGGTAAACCAAACGAACCCGGGGAGTGATGACAAGTCATCATATGCCTATTTTTCAAGCTAATTTCACTTGTTTCACTAGTTTTTATGCACTTTCTTGCATTCTAAGTAAGTAATTTGGAATGGAAATGCATGGTTTCTTTGAATCAAACAACCACCATTTAATTGATGCTAAATCATGAGGTTTAAGCTAAATTTAATTGATTTTTAATGATTTATAAACCTTGTGAATTTGGTGATACTTTGATTGGTTGTTTTGATTAATTGCAGGTGAAGAAAAGAAGAAAATAAGAAAGTGTGGCTTAAGAAGCGTGACTCAATGAAGAAGAAAGTGTGGCAAAGAAAATGAGGAAGCGTGACGCATGGAAGGTGGAAGCACACTGCTCTCCCCAAGAGCACAATGCTCTCCAAGGGAGCACAACAATGAACCAAGCATGCTAAGCTTCAATGCTCTGCCCTCCCTTGAGAGCGGAGCACAAACTTAAGCCAAGAAACAAGGAAGAGCAAAACATTGCTCTGCTCTCCTTGAGAGCATTATCGGGCTCCATCCAAAACAATTCAAAGAAAACAGGTTTGCCAATGCTCTCCCCAAGGATCGAACCAAGCACCTAAGGGAGGAAGGGGAGCGCTACACACAAAGGAAAATGAGCCACACTTGGCCAAAATGCCACTCCCAAGATTCGAACTCAACACCTTAAGGAAGCAAGGAGC
This sequence comes from Arachis duranensis, assembly GCF_000817695.3. Taxonomy (NCBI): domain Eukaryota; kingdom Viridiplantae; phylum Streptophyta; class Magnoliopsida; order Fabales; family Fabaceae; genus Arachis; species Arachis duranensis. Next base: position 60,612,755 of record NC_029780.3, on the reverse strand, counting down.
AAGGCGCCACTTCCTTCACAAAGAAAAAGGGTCAGCGCATGCCTTCAGCCAGGATCGAACCAGGGACCTCCCCTTGGAAGCACTACTGCGCTGCTCACAAGGAGAGCAGAGCGCTACTCCTTGGTGCAACACGCGCATCATGGCACGCACACAAGGGAGCTTGGGCGCGCGCATCACTGCACGGGCAGTGAGGCAAGGCGTGCGCAAGACGCACACTGCTCCGCTCTCCCCAAGAGCAGGGCAGTCCCCTGTTGCTTCTCCAAAACCTTGGCGCACAATTTGGATCCCCACACAAAGCTTCAATGCTCTGCTCTCCACAAGAGCAGAGCAGCCTCCTGGGAGTAACATGGGCTGAAATTCACTTAAAAATCCAATTTAATTCAATTCTTCACCCATCTTTCAAGCCCACTCAAAATTCTTAGATCTAAAATAGAAAGTGTATAAATAGGTGTTAGTTAGGATTAGAAAAGAGCTTACTTTCATTTTTAATTTTCATCTTTTGTCAACTTGAGGGCTCACTTTTTATTTTCTGCTTTTGAACTTCTGGTTTTCACTTTTCATTTTCTGTTTTCTGCAATTGGCTTGAGAATTGGAAGAGAGAATTCACTTCTTCTTCTTCTGATCTTTTTGTTTTCTTTACTGGTTTTGTTTGAGTCTTAATTGTGTAGAATTGAGGAACTTTTGTCTCAATCTCCATTTAAGATCTCTTTGATTCTCCTACTGCAGAATTGAGTTGAATTCAATTCCTTTTACTACTTCAATCTTCAATTTCTCTTTAATTGCTTTGTGACTTTGGATCAAGGATGGATTTGAGATCTAGACTTTCTTTCTAGTCTCTTCCACTCCTGAGATCTTCAACCATCTTTTAATTTGCTGCAATTAAGCACAAGTCATTTTCTGTTTTATGTTTCAAAGCATTCTATCCTTACTTTTTGAGATCTGTTTCAATTCAATTCATCTTCTACTCTTCTGTTTAATGCAATTTACTTCTGCTTGTTTAAATTCTGCAATCCCAGTCCCTCAATCCCTTTATCATTAAAGCAATTTATATTTCTTGCACTCTAAGTTACTGTAGTTTACATTTCTTGCACTTTAAGTTTCAGTCATTTAATTTCTTGTTCTTTAAGATTCAGCACCTTTACTTTTAGTTCTCTTTAATTTCTGCAATTCATCCCTCTCCCTTTACATTTCTTGCAATTTACCTTCTGTCTGCTACAAATCACTCAACCAATACTTGATTCGCTTGACTAAATCAACCACTAAACTAAAATTGCTCAATCCTTCAATCCCTGTGGGATCGACCTCACTCATGTGAGTTATTATTACTTGATGCTACCTGGTACACTTGCCGGTGAGTTTTTGTGTTGGATCGTTTTTCACACATCAAGTTTTTGGCGCCGTTGCCGGGGATTGAAATAGATTGACAATGATTAAGTGAGGTGGTAGTTTAGATCAAGCACTTTTTCTTTAATTTTGATTAATTCACTAACTGTTTGAGATTTTGTCTCAACTAACTGCACTGAATTTTCAAGAGTGCTACTGTTTGTTCCTTGTGATTGTGTGTATGTCACAGGTAAGAAGAGAGAATCCTCACTTCTCTGAGCAAGACGAACGAACTCTCAGGGTGTTGTTGGAGAAGAAGAAGGTTAAGATGAAGAAGAGTATCATGAAATGGAAGGGAATCCCTCAAATTTGAATCCAACAGGGGGAGTGACCAACAATAATCCTCCTCAAAGAAGAGTTCTAGCTTCTTACACATTTGCAAACCCAAGACACTGTGGGAGCAGCATTCTCACTCCCAATGTCAATGCAAACAATTTTGAGTTGAAGCCGCAACTCATTACACTTGTCCAGAACAATTATTCCTATGGAGGAAACCCATTGGAAGATCCAAACCAGCACCTATCCACCTTCTTGAGGATTTGTGACACTGTCAAATCCAATGGTGTGAATCCTGAAACTTACAAGCTTCTGCTATTCCCATTCTCATTGAGAGACAAGGCTACACAATGGCTTGAGACCTTCCCCCAAGGAAGTATCACTAGTTGGGATAATTTGGTGACAAAATTTCTAGCCAAATTCTACCCACCCCAAAGGATTATCAGGCTGAAAACTGAGGTGCAGACATTCACCTAATTAGATGCTGAATCTTTGTATGAAGCATGGGAGAGATACAAAGCTTTGATCAGAAAGTGTCCTCCAGAGATGTTCAACGAATGGGATGTGCTGCAGAATTTCTATGAAGGCTTAACATTGAAATCCCAAGAGGCATTAGATCACTCTGCTGGAGGTTCATTACAACTGATGAAACTGCTGAAGAAGCCCAGAATCTTGTAGATATGGTGGCCAACAACCAATACTTCTTTGCTCGTCAAAAAACCCGACAACCATCACAGAGGAAGGGAGTACTAGAACTAGAAGGAGTGGACTCCATTTTGGCTCAAAACAAGATGATACAACAACAAATTCAACAACAATTTGAGTAAATGGCCAAGAGAATTGACAGTCTTCAAGTAGCAGCTGTGAATACAAGCCAATCATCAACTACATGGGTGCAAAATGAAGAGAACCAAGAAGAACAGCAACAGGAGCAAGTACAGTACATGCATAACCAAAGTTTTGGACAGAATGAGGTCTATGGCGATACTTACAAGCCTTCCTGGAAGAACCACCCCAACCTTAGGTGGGGAGATAACCATAAGCAAAGCCAACAGCCATGGCAAAGAAACACAAACCAAAACAACTCAAGGAATAACCAGCAAAATAACAACCAAAATTCATTCAGAAAACCACAAAACACTTACCCTAACTCTAACCATTATCCAGCCCATAACCAGTCCACCAACCAAAACTCTTACCATCCACCACCCACATCTCACAACCAACCACAAGCATCACCAAAATCATAAAGAATCACCAACCTAGAAGCTTTGATAGAAAAAATGTGGAAGCACCAAGAGATGATAGCTAAGAATCAAGAAGCCTCCATAAAGAATGTGGAGAGGAAAATTGGCTAGCTCTATAAACAATTTGCAATAGAGAAGCCATCAAGTTCCTTGCCAAGTGACACAATTCCCAATCCTAAGGAAGAGTGCAAGGCTGTGCAGTTAAGAAGTGGGAAAACATTGATAAGCAACAATGACACTACAAAGAAGCCAATGGAGAGCAGCAAAGGACCAATAGGAAAAGAAAAGTCAACAGACACAGAAGGTCAACAAGTTTTTGGCCTAGGAGAGTTCGGGACAGACGGCTTCGACAAAACTTGGGAGGACCCTTCCCCGGTCACTTTGACCAGGACGTTCTGAGCCGCAGTAGCCTTCCTCGCCTTCTTAAAGACCTTCAGTGAGTACAGTTTATAAAATACTCAGCACATCGCGAATCAAGGATGGATCCCCCAGAAACTTCTTGGTCTCAAGATGAGGAGGCTCCCCCCAAATATCCTCTAAAGTAGCAACAAAGGCCTGCTCGACCTCGTCTAACGTCTCCCAGGTATACCTAGACACAACTACATTCCTATGCCACTCTAAAGGAAAACGAGGCTCCCCATTCTCATCCAGGAAGAAAGGACGAGCTCCTTCAACAGCTCGGATCTTGAAAAAATAATTCTTAAAATCGTGGAAAGACTCATCATATGTGGAGAAGACTTTATGTCCCAGGGCCGACCTAAAAGAAATCCAAGAAGCTTTCTTTTTGGTAGTCCCAGGCTTGGTCAACACAAAGAGATACAGAAAAAGGGTTAAAGAGGGTTTAACGCCAAACTCATGACAAACCATCTGAAAAATCTTGATAAAGCCCCAAGAATTCAAATGAAGCTGAAATGGGGCCACGTTGCAAGACCACAACAAGTCGGTCTCAAAGGAAGTAAAAGGAAGGGTAATATCTATCTGGCTAAAGAAGAAATCGTATGCATAAAAGAAAGGACGCTCTCCCTGGATCGAAGTAGGAAAACAGACCCTGTCATCAGAATCGGGTTCCACCAACTCATAGTTGCGTTCCTGATTCTCACTACTACAGATCCGATGGTGTTTTCTAATCTCTGTGCAGAATTCTGCATTAGTTAGGGATACACACAGCAACACTAGGGAGTCTAACCACTCGGACATCCCCTCAGGTACCTTAGAGGACGCCTCGACAATATTTTTGCGAGATGACATGGCCAACTAATCCTACAAAGAAAAGGAAACGGGTTACTAACCCGAAAAAGCAAGTTCGGACAAAAAGGAAGCAACTCGAACAAATGCGACCTTAAGCACACAAAAACAGGGGAATCCTTTGGAGGCAATGACAGAGTGAAGTCCCAGAAAAAGCTACAAAGATAAAGTCGACAAAATGCTCGAGTTCGGTTTCACCCGAGAAGGTTTGAAGTCCTAAAAACTAAGACTCTACCTCCAAATAAAGACCGAGCTCGAGTAGGGGCACTGTTCATACCCTGGGTCGAGCTCTCTGACCCGGGATGTTCTACAGACAAAGCGACCGACCTCTTCAGGTCAGGACGACCCGACCTCTTCTCAAAGAGCTTGGCCAAGTCACAGGAAAGCCCAATAAATGGCCCAAACAGAGGAACACGTCCCAAATCCAAGGGCAGCCCAAGCCCGTAGAGATAAAGGCGGTTTCCTTGAAGATAAGATGACCTCACTCAAAAGATAAAAGATAAAGATAAGATAACTAACTTATCTTATCTAAGAAGGTCACTCTACACTATTATAAATATGCTGGAGCACCCACGTATAACTCATACTCTGATTCTACTCAATACCTGCTTAAGACCCTTGCTAACTTAAGCATCGGAGTCCCTTGCAGGTAACCCCCACCCTTTGGGGACGAAGGATCAGCACCATCACCAAGTCGGACACAACAGCCCCGACCAGCACAGAAGATCTCATCCGAGATTGACCTACAGTTTCAGATAAACCCCCAGAACAGTTACCATCCGTCCTCTCAGTGAAAATGGTCCAGGTGCGCTGTCACCGCACAGCTAATCATCTGTCGGTTCTCACTCATGCTGGAATAGGATCCATTGATCCTTTTGCGTCTGTCACTATGCCCAACCCTTGTGAGTTTAAAGCTCGTCACAGTCATTCGATCCCTGAATCCTACTCAGAATACCACAGACAAATTTTAGACTTTCTGGATTCTTAAGAATGCTACCAATGGATTCTAGCTTATACCACGAAGATTCTGATTAAGAAATCCAAGAGATACTCATTCAATCTAATGTAGAACGGAGGTGGTTGTCAGGCACGCGTTCATAGTTGAGAATGGTGATAAGTGTCACGGATCATCACATTCATCATATTGAAGTGCGAATGAATATCTTAGATAGAAACAAGCGTGTTTGAATGAAAAACAGAAATAATTGCATTAGTTCATCGAGACACAGCAGAGCTCCTCACCCCCAACAATGGAGTTTAGAGACTCATGCCGTCAAAAATACAAAGTTCAGATCTAAAATGTCATCAGGTACAAAATAAATCTCTAAAAGTTGTTTAAATACCAAACTAGTAACCTAGGTTTTCAGAAAATGATTAAACTGAGATAGATAGTGCAGAAATCTACTTCTGGAGCCCACTTGGTATGTGCTGGGGCTGAGCTTAGAGCTTTACACGTGCATAGGCTGTTTCTGGAGTTAGACACCAGGTTGTAACCTGTTTTGGGCGTTTAACTCCAACTTGTAACCTGTTTCTGGTGTTTAATGCCAGAATGGAATATGGAACTGGCGTTAAATGCCAGTTTATGTCGTTTATCTTCGAGAAAAGTATGGAGTATTATATATTGCTGAAAAGCCCTGGATGTCTACTTTCCAACCCAATTAAGAGCGCGCCAATTGAACTCTTGTAGCTCCAAAAAATCCATTCCGAGTGCAGGGAGGTCAGAATCCAACAACATCAGCAGTCCTTTTTCTGCCTAAATCAGATTTTTGCTCAGATCCCTCAATTTCAGCCAGAAAATACCTGAAACCACAGAAAAACACACAAACTCATAGTAAAGTCCAGAAATATGAATTTTGCTTAAAAACTACAAAAAATATACTAAAAACTAACTAGAACATACTAAAAACTACATGAAAATACCCCCAAAAAGCGTATAAAATATCCGCTCATCATCTTGCACCACAGCATCCCCCGAGTCCAGCCTCATACATTCTCCCAATAAGTCTTGTGGGTAACTCGTGGCTTTGAACACATTGAATATCGTTTTCTCCTCATGTAGTCTAAGGACAAGTTCACCCTTTTGAACATCAATGATGGCTCCAGCAGTGGCTAAGAATGGCCTTCCCAAGATGATAGAGGTCTTGGCTCCTTCCTCCATGTCCAATACTACGAAGTCTGGTGGAAAGATAAAGTCTCCCACCTTCACCAACAAGTCTTCTACTATTCCGTGAGGAAACTTGAATGATCGGTCTGCTAGTTGCAGGGCCATTCTTGTTGGTTTGGCCTCCTCAATCCTCATTTTCTGCATTATTGCTAAGGACATCAGATTTATGCTAGCTCCTAGGTCACATAAATCCTTCTCCACTGTGACTTCCCCTATGATACAAGGGATTTGGAAACTCCCAGGATCCTTCAATTTCTGGGACAGTTTGTGCTGGATGATGGCACTGCATTCTTCGGTGAGTACCACAATTTCGTTGTTCTTCCAGCTTCTCTTCTTGGTCATCAACTCCTTCAAGAATTTTGCATAGAGCGGCATTTGCTCTATTGCTTTAGCAAAAGGTATGTTGATATGTAGTTTCTTGAAGATTTCCAAAAACCTTGAGAATTGGTTGTCCTCTCCCTTCTTCTTTAATTGTTGGGGATATGGGGCTTTCGGGAAGCATGGTTTCAGTACTTCTTCCTCTTGATGTGACTTAGAGGTGGAGACTTACATTTCCTCTTGTCCTTTTTCTTTTTCATCCGAGTTCTTCTCTTGTGGTTTCTTGTAGGTCTCCCTCAATTCCTTCCCATTTTTTAGGGTGATAGCCTGACACTCCTCCCTTGGAGTTAAATTAATGTTGCTGTGAATGTTGTGGCCTGGGGCTTGCTTGGATAAATAGCCAATTTGTGTTTCAAGTTTCTTGATGGCAGCGTCTTGATTCTGCATATTGGATCACACTTCTTCCCGAAAAGCTTTACTTTCTTGAATTTCCTTGCATATGCTTTCAAGTAGAGTCTCAATTTTGGACAATCTATCTTTGGTTGGTGATGGTGGGTTGAGGTTAGGAGGTTGAGAAGGGTGATAAGGTGGGTGTTGATAGGATCTCTGTGAGGTATGTTGGTGAGTTGCATTGTTGTTGGGATTGTGGTTCTGGCGTCTCTGGTCTTGGCCTTGGTCTTCTTGATTTCCCCACCCAAAGTTAGGGTGGTTTCTCCAACCAGAATTATAAGTTTTGGAGTATGGATCATGTGTCTGTCTGGGTGAGTTTCCAACATAGTTGCCTTGTTTTTAGTCACCTTCTTCTCCTACATTCACTCCTTCTTGAGCTGGTGATGAGGTGATGACTGCTGTGACTTGATTTTCTTCCACCTTCTTGGTAAGATCTGCTAGCTTCTTGGTGATCATCTTATTTTGAGCCAGCAATGCATCCATGTGGTTCAGCTCCATTACTCTCGAGTGTTGCTTCTTTCAGAAGCATAGAAGTAGTCATTCTCAGCGACAGTCTCAATGACATCTATGGCTTCTTCAATGGTTTTCTTCTTGTTTAGAGAGCCCCCTGATGAATGGCCTACGGCCATCTTTGACTCATAATAAAGACCTTCATAGAAAATGTGCAGTTGAACCCATTCATTGAACATGTCTGGTGGGCATCTTCTTGTTAAGTCCTTAAACCTCTCCCATGCCTCATAGAGAGGTTCACCATCTTGTTGCCTGAAAGTTTGTACCTCAGCTCTCAGCCTATTAATTCTTTGAGGAGGGTATAATCTTGCCAAAAACCTGTTTACCATGTCCTCCCAATTTGTTAAGCTCTCCTTTGGGAAGAATTCTAGCCACCTAGATGCTTTGTCCCTGAGTGAGAAAGGGAACAAAAGCAATCTATAGACATCCGGATGAACACCATTAGACTTCACAGTGTCACATATTCTTAGGAAGGTGGTTAGATGTTGATTGGGGTCTTCTTGGGCACTTCCTCCGAATGAACAGTTGTTCTGAACAAGGGTGATGAGCTGGGGTTTTAATTCAAAGTTGTTGGCATGTATGGTGGGCTTTTGGATGCTACTTCCACAATTTCCTGGGTTTTGATTGATGTAAGAGTCTAGAACTCTCCTTTCTTGCCCAGCATGATTCACAGGGCCTTCTCTGGCTTGGTTGTGAGCTTCTTCTTCATGGTTGTTTTCCAAGTTCTCCTCCATGTTTGTTTCAAAGTACTCTTCCTCTTCCTCAGCACCAACAACTCTTTTCCCTCTTGCTTCCCTCCTTAATCTATGGAGGGTCCTCTCAGGTTCGGAATCAAAGGAAGTTGAAGCTCCGCTTCGTCTCCATGTCATAAAACTAACAGAGCACACAGCAAGAAAAAAAACAAAGTGATTATTCTTGTTAGAGTGATTGTTAGTGTGAGTAGTGCAAATTATCAAACAGTTAGTGGGTTAGTGAGCAGAATTGTAAGTAAATTCAAAGAAAACAAAAAAAAATGAGGGGATAGGGGATGAGGAAGAAAATTAATTGAAATTAAGAGTAAATGACTAGGCAAATTAAACAATAAAAAGAAAATGCCTAATCTAGTGAACTTCCAACTTCGCAGTGACGCGGCCGCATGAGTGACCCGGACGAGCGGAATGGAAAAGCAGAAGCGACGCGGAGGTATGGATGACGCGCCCGCATGGAAAAGAAAAGCGCCGAATGACGCGTCCGCGTGAATGACGCGTCCGCGTGACGTGCGCGATCTGCAGAATTTCAAAAGTTGCTGGCAGAGTTTCTGGGACGGATTTCAACCCAGTTTTCGGCCCAAAATTACAGACTAGAGTCAGGAAACATGCAGAAACGAGAGACACAATTCATTCTGCATAATTTTTAGTTTTAGATCTGGATTTACTCCTCCCCTAGGTTTTTCACTCACTTGAGCATTCATAATTAGCATTGGAAGATTTTGGCTTTAGTTTTTGAAAAAAGTCTACCTCCGGTACTAGTCATCTTATTTTGTTATTTACTTTTTATATTTATTCTTCCATATTCTTAATCCCTCTAGAGTTGACTTTGGCTTATTTTTTACCAGTTATTAATATAGACTATTTTTATTTTCAATTAATCCTTTTATTATTGTTTATCATGTCTTCTTTTATTTTCACCATTAATTCTGTGAATTTTATAATTATGATGAGTGAGTAGTTCCATGACTTGATTGGGGGATGATTGAAAGGAACCCTCGAGTTGAACTACTCAAGAGAAAAATTATAATTGGGTTTATTGTTGAATCACCCTCTAATCATTAACTCTAGTCCTTCCCAAGGGAGAAGATTGGGACTTATGACTAGAAACAGATTTTCAACTTGCTTGACTTTCCTTTACCTAGTAAGGGTTAACTAAGCAGAGTAACTTCCAATTATCAATTAATCTTGAGAGTATTTCAACAAGAATAGGGCTTCCAACTAATCTACCCCCAGTCAAGGCCTTTATTTAAAATCAATTAAATTCTCTAATTTAATTTTCTGTTTATCAACTAACCATTTTTGAAAACACCCAAATGATGAAATAGCACATCTCTCTGCAACTCGTTGGGAGATGACCTGGGATTCTTACTCCCAGTATTTTAATTTTCAATATTGTGACAACCCCTTTTAAATTGATAAGTGGATTTTCGGCTGGTTATGGACTGTACTTGCAACGTGTCCCTTTTAATAAATTCTTAACTTGCCAATTTCCGCCACGTCAATTTTTTGCGCCGTTGCCGGGGAGTTGCAACAGTGTGCTAATTTATTGATTGGTATTTATTTTAATTGCAATTTTTTTCTTTTTATTATGTCACTATGAGCTGTACGTTTCTTTCGTTAAATGATGCGTTCACTTCCTGATCCAAGCTTGCCAATATTTGACCCTGAGATTGAGAGAACTATTTCACGTATAAGGAAAGCTCGGCGTCGGCGACTCCTCTTTGAGGACGAACTTGAACTGTCATCTAAGAAAGAAACAAGCTCCCTCTCTACTGATCCAGTTGATTTACATGTAGGCGACATGGCAGCGCCTAGGAGAGTCACTACCCAGGAGGAAGGAGCCCCTGATTTTATGCTCCAACCATTCCAGGCACACCACCTAGCAGTAGCTGTAGATTTTGAAATAAAGTCTTCACTAATCAACTTGGTGCCCAAGTTTCATGGCTTACCTGCTCAAGAGCCTATCAAACACCTAAGGGATTTTCAGTCTGCTTGTTCTACTGTCAAGCGTAATGGCACTGATGAAATCTCCATTCTGTTAAAAGCCTTCCCATTCTCCCTTGAGGGAAAGGCAAGAGAGTGGTACTACGCTCAACCCGGAACAACTGTATCCAACTGGGATACACTTAGAAGAGAATTTTTGGAGAAATTCTTTCCAGCTGAAGTTGCCGATTAACTGAGGAAAGACATGTCCATGATCGTTCAGGATGAATCTGAGACCCTCTATGAATACTTGGAACGCTTCAATAATCTTCTGAAAGCATGTCCGCACCATATGATTGACAAGATAGTGTTGCTCGGTTACTTTACACAAGGCTTGAAATCTCGAGATAGAACCACATTGGAAGGTGCTAGCAATGGGTCTATGAAAAAGTACAAGACTACAGAAGAAGCATGGCAATTGATCAGTGACTTGGCCGAATCTACCAGAAATCATAGACAGAAACAAGGTCGGTCAAGAGCTGTTGCAGAGGTATCCACTAGTAAAGAGACTGCTGCTATAGCTCAGAGCTTATGTGAAATGACTAACTTGCTGAAGCAGATACAGCTAAATCAACAACCACAGCAAGTTCAGCCATCTACACCACAGCACAACCAGCAGTTGGATCCACAAAGAGTATGTGGAATTTGTGTATATTACAGTCACTATACCGACGAATGCCCGCAACTCCAACCGGAAGACAACACTGTAGCAGCCACTCATAACTTTCGTGACTGCCCCAATCAAGGGTACAATCAAGGTGGCAACTATAACTATGGATGGCAGGATAACTCTAACCAAGGCTGGAGAGACAATTCTAACCAGGGTTGGAGGGACAATCATAACAGAGGAGGCAGAGATAACAATGAAAATCAGAGGTGGAATAACAATAACAACTTCAGGTAGCAGAATCAGAATCAGGCCTATAGAGCACCTCGTCTCAGACAGCCTCAAAATTCTCAGCAAACCTCTCAGATATCTTATCCCTCTTCATCCCCTAATGATGAGTTACTACAAACCATTGATCGGAGGCAACAGGCTATGGAAAATAATTTTAATGCAACTCTGAATGTTTTGACTTCTACTTTACAAACCCTTGTCTCACAAGTTGGATCACTGACCAAATCCAACAACCAGTCCTCAAGCTCTGATGGACTCCCCTCTCAACCATTACCCAATCCAAAGGGTGGTATTAATGCCATCACCTTAAGGTCCGGAACCACATTGCAAGAGAGGAATCAGGAAGAGCCAAACCCACCTGAACACGCCTCAGCTGAAGAGGTAGTGGAAATAGAAGATGTTGAATAAGAGAAGAGCATACAAGACATGGCTGAAGAAGAAGATGCCAAATCATAGGAAGAAGCACCAAAGGGCGCAGACATTATAGAGGACGCCGTTCCTATTCCATTTCCACAACTTGCAAAGAAGCCCAGGAAGCAGTTGGAACATGATCCTAAAATGGTAGAAATCTTTAAAAAGGTTGAGGTAACTGTTCCCCTTTTTGATGTCATTCAACAGGTACCTAAATACGCAAAGTTTCTAAAGGATTTATGCATACATAGAGATAAAATTAATGAATTAGAAACTATTCCTTTAGGTAGTTCTATATCTGCTTTAATGGGAAATATACCTGAAAAATGTAGTAACCCAGGCCCATGCATGGTTAACTGTACAATTGGAGGCGCGATATTTTCTGACTGCATGTGTGATCTAGGAGCATGTGTTAGTATAATGCTTTTATCTGTGTATGATGTTTTGAGGCTCCCTCCCTTAAAAAGGTCGGCAGCTCGTTTTGTGTTAGCAGATAAAAGTATTATTACAGTGGCTGGAGTTGCTGAAGATGTATTACTGGGAATCAAAGGTCTCACTTTCCCTATTGATTTTTACATCCTGGAGATGCCCCAACATGACTCAGAGAAGCCATCATCAATCCTACTCAGAAGACCTTTCTTGAAGACCTCGAAGTTCAAATTAGATGCTTTTACAGGCACATACTCTTTTGAAATAGACGGCCGAGTAGTAAGCTTCAATCTGAATGGAGTTATGAAGCACCCTCCAGAAGATCGTTCTATCTTCCAGTGTGACATCATAGATGAAACCGTAACTGAAGTTCACCAGGAAGAGTTTGAAGATAAGTACATAGGACAAGGTCCAAGTGTGGGGAATTCCGAGGACAATACAGGCACTCTACCACTGCCACCAGTTCCAGATAATCCAGAGCCAGACTATGAACAGAAGTTAAAATTGAAACCTCTCCCTCCACACCTCAAATATGCTTACCTCGAGGACAAGCAGAAGTTTCCAGTTATCATTGTACAGGACCTCACTTCTCAGCAAGAAGAGCAGTTACTTAGTGTGCTAAGAAAGAACAAGAAAGCAATTGGGTGGAGTTTAGCAGACATAGTAGGCATCAACCCTCAAGTTTGTAAGCACAGAATATTTTTAGAGGAAGGAGCAAGACCTATTCGTCAACCCCAAAGAAGATTGAACCCCACTATTTTAGAGGTTGTCAAGAAGTAAGTGACCAGACTATTAGAGGCAGTATTATCTACCCCATCTCAGACAGTGAATGGGTGAGCCCAGTACAAGTGGTGCCCAAGAAGTCTGGAGTCACTACAGTAAAGAATGAGCATGGAGAGCTCATAGAAACCAGAGTACAGAACGCCTGGAGGGTCTGCATTGATTACAGGTGTCTCAACCAATCTACTCGTAAGGATCACTACCCTCTTCCATTCATTGATCAAATGCTGGATCGCCTGTCAGGTAAATCACATTATTGCTTTTTAGATGGTTACACAGGCTATTTCCAGATTCATATAGATCCTGATGATCAGGAAAAGACTACCTTTACATGTCCTTTTGGGACTTATGCTTACAAGAGAATGCCCTTTGACCTGTGCAATGCACCAGCTACCTTCCAAAGGTGCATGATAAGTCTTTTTTCTGATCTTATTAAGGACTGTATGGAGGTTTTTATGGATGATTTTAGCGTTTATGGTGATTCTTTTAACCTTTTCTTGGATAGTTTATCTAGGGTATTAGATAGATGTGTCAGTACAAACCTTGTATTGAATTTTGCAAAATGTCATTTTATGGTCAAACAAGGAATCGTACTGGGACATGTTGTATCTAATTGTGGCATTTCTGTAGATCCAGCAAAGGTGGATGTTATTTCTAGTTTGCCTTACCCCTCTTATGTGAGGGAAGTCCGTTCATTCCTTGGCCATGCAGGTTTTTACCAAAGATTCATTAAGGACTTTAGTAAGGTAGCACTTCTCCTTTCCAAGTTACTACAGAAGGATATCGAGTTCGAGTTCAGTGAGGATTGCAAACAAGAGTTTGATAAGCTGAAAACCGCCTTGACTCAAGCTCCAATTGTGAGAGGACCGGACTGGAGCCAGCCATTCGAAATCATGTGCGATGCTTCCAACCATGCAGTAGGAGCAGCGCTGGCTCAGCGTGTAGGTAAGGACCCTTTTGTTATTGCTTATACGTCTAAAACTTTAGACGCCGCTTAGTCCAATTACACTACTACTGAGAAAGAGCTTCTTGCTATTGTTTTTGCTTTGGATAAATTCTGAGCCTATTTACTTGGTACGAAGGTAGTAGTGTACTCAGATACGTAGCTCTAAAGTATTTATTAGCTAAAAAGGAATCCAAACCAAGGCTTATACATTGGATACTGCTGCTACAAGAATTTGATTTAGAAATAAAGGATAGGAGTGGTACCCAGAATCTAGTGGCAGACCACTTAAGTCGCCTTGAACACATTAAGGATGACTGCACTCCTATAGCTGATAATTTTCCATTTGATAACCTACAAGCAGTATCTGAGGTAATCCCTTGGTATGCACCTGTAGCTAATTATCTAGTTAGCCATACTTTTCCTCCACACTTTACTAAGCACCAAAGAGACAAGCTGAAAAGCGAGTCTAAATATTATATATGGGATGACCCATATTTATGGAGATGTGGCGCTAACCAGATAATTAGAAGGTGTATGCCTCAATCAGAATTCCAGTCCATTTTAGAGGCCTGTCACTCATCTGAGAGTGGAGGACATTTTGGCCCTCAAAAAACAGCTAGAAAAATCTTAGACTGTGGATTCTGGTGGCCCACCCTTTTTAAAGACGCTGTTGAATTTTGTAAATCTTGTCTCCCATGCCAGAGGTTTAGTAATATATCCCAGAGGAATGAAATGCCTCAACAAACTATGCTTTTCTGTGAAATTTTTGATGTCTGGGGCATTGACTTCATGGGTCCATTTCCAAATTCGAATGGCCACCTTTATATATTGTTAGCTGTAGACTATGTTTCTAAATGGGTGGAAGCGATTCCTACCCGTACTGATGATGCTAACACTGTTGTTTCCTTTCATAGAAACCACATTATCTGTCGCTTTGGATCACCACGAGCAATCGTGAGCGATCAAGGCACCCATTTTTGTAACAGGAGACTAACAGGATTATTGAAAAAGCATGGGATCATTCATAAAATAGCAACAGCCTACCATCCTCAGACTAATGGGCAAGCCGAGGTGTCTAATAGAGAGATAAAGTGCATTTTACAGAAGATAGTCAAACCTCATAGAAGAGACTGGAGCACCAGACTACAAGATGCACTCTGGGCATACAGAACAGCATACAAGACACCCACTGGGATGAGTCCTTTCCGATTAGTCTACGGAAAGGCTTGTCACCTTCCAGTTGAGGTGGAGCACAAAGCTTTTTGGGCAGTAAAGGAATGCAACATAGGATTTGAGAAAGCCGGAGCTGAGAGGAAGTTGCAGTTGCAAGAATTTGAGAGCCTTCGCCTAGAAGCTTATGAGAACTCAAGACTGTACAAGGAGAAAATGAAGGTTGTACATGATCAACACATCAAGAGAAAGGAGTTCCAACCTGGGGATTTGGTCCTTCTTTACAACTCTAGACTGAGGCTCGTGCCAGGCAAACTGCGATCAAGGTGGGAAGGTCCATATAGAGTCGAGAGGGCTGAGCCATACGGAGTTTCTCATCTAAGTCACCCTTCAAGCTCTGAACTCATCAAGGTTAATGGACATCGTTTGAAGCTCTACCATGGTGAGAAGTCGACGAAAAACAAGGAGTTAAAGATCTTCCTCTTGGAGGATCCACTCGCAACTGAAAACTGAGCTACTGAAGCGTCCAACTTAAGGACGTTAAAGCAAAGTGCTAGGTGGGAGACAACCCACCACGGTATGATCATTCCTCTTCTTCTCCTTCTCTTCCCTCATCTATAACTCTTCTCCATACTACTGCCTTTATCGCACACCTCATCTGCATACTGCATTTGCATAAAAAAAAATCTTTACGCGACGTGACTGCACCGTTGACGTGTCCGCGTCGCAGGTGGATCGGAGAAAAGAGAATTGAACAGAGAGTCACGCGATAGCGTGGCTGGAGGCGTGCCTTTGGCACATATCATCACACGCGACCGCGTCATATGCAAAAATTAGCCTCCCACGCGTCCGCATCACTCACGCGGCCGCGTGCCCTGGAATTCGACGTAAAATGGGTGCACGACCGAAAGTTGTGCTAGAGTGGTGATGGATCGGTGCTGAACGCACAAATTCTTCCCACGGGGACGCATGGCTTACGCGTCCGCGTCATATCCTTCTAATGGCCACTCACGCGATCGCGTGACCCACGCGATCGCGTCACTCGAAATTTGGCAAAAATAAAAATTCGAAAAGAGAGCCTCGCGCCAGTAGCATAACAGGTGTCACTCGTCCGCGTCGATTCACTTTATGCGCATTCGCGCGAACGTGTTACTCACGCGTCCGCGTCAATTGTGCCGGACAGCTAATCCTAATTTGCCTAATATCTTATCTTTCTCTTCCCCAAATCCTATTTTTTCTTTTCCCTCCTTCTTTCTTTCTTTCCCCCCTTCTTCCTTCCTCCCTCATTGTCACCTTCTACTTTTTCTCTCTCTCACCACCATTATCAAGGTTTTTCTTTTCTTCTTCCCTCTTTACTTTTCTATTATTCTTCTTTATTTATGTTTTCTTCTTCCTTTCTCTTTCTTTTTACTTTCATTGCATGTTTTCTTTTTCTTTCCTTTTTATTGGTGTTGAAAATTTATTTGGTCATTATGGATTGTTGCAACATTGTTTGGCAATTATATTTTTAAAGGGTTGCTTGCAAGTTCAATTTATTATTTTTATTGGATTAATTATCATGCATGCTATGTGTTTGTGAAAAACGCTAGTATGGCATCATGCACTTTTCTACATTATTCTATTCTACTATTCAATGCCTGCTTTTCACAAATTCCCTTTACTATTTTATTAATTGAATTTAATTGTCAATACAAACGTGATAGTTTGTTACGAAGTGATGCTTGATCTATGCTACTCATGCCCTTGCCGGCATGCCAATAAACATCTTGCATCTACTTCCCTATCGTGCACTTATTCTATTCCCTTTATTGTTCTTTTCACATGTTGTCATGACCATGTGTTTACTTCATTCATCTTTATCGTGCACTGATTATCACTCATTCAATCCCCTTTCCTTGCTCTATCTCTTTGGATTTAACTTACTTTCTCTTCTCTTTTTCAGAATGGCCACCAAGAAAGGCAAAGAGAAAGCTACCCCTAAACTCACCGCAAGGAATGGAACAAAGATAGCATTAGTGGCAGAGCCTTCTTCAACTGCAGTCAAGCCCTCAACAAAAAGAATTAAAAGGATTATCAAGGTTGATGAAAAGGAGAGAGCCTTCCCAGCAAAGGACACTGCACGATTTCCAAATCGCTATTGTGAGCAGATGTTTCCTATTCTGGCAGCTCGAAATTACAACAATGAACACCTTCTTATCCTTCCGCCTCGTATTGCTGAATTGGTTGAGCCACAAATTTCACAAAGACATTGGGGATTCTTACAGAGACAGCCACGACAGGTTAATCTTTCTTGGGTTATTGAGTTCTACTCCAACTTCCACCTGCCGACTCTGCAGTCAGTTTATTTACGACAGAAGCAAGTCCCCATTATAGAAGAGGCCATTCAGCAAGCCTTAGATTTCCCCCCTGCTCCAGAAGGATTAGACGCTTTTCGGAAACCCACCATCAAACGCCAGGCGTACACCTTTGATTGGGACGCTGTTCTCAGAGTTATCGCTCAACCTGGCAGCAAATGGATCTTCGGATACCATCGTTCCCGTCCTAAGGGAATCTCGGCTTCCGCACTTACCTTAGAGGCTCACGTATGGGCGCAGATCATGTCCCATTACGTCTTTCAGAGTACTCGAGTCCTCCTTCACCGCAAACATGGTCGTTCTACTATGGTGCATCCTCACAGACCAGCCTCTTAATTTACCAAGACATATCCAAAATGCTATGGAACATGTGCAGATCGCGGGCAACCTACCTTTCCTCGCCTTGGTCTCTGATCTTATCTCAGCAGCCAGAGTATCCTACAGAGCTGGAGACACCAAAGCCATTCTTCCACGGGATGATCAGTATGTCCCTAACGGGAGATATCTTAGGCCACAACCTGCCACTACCAGCCAGTCCACAGAGGATGCTGCAGTTCCTCCACCATCTACTAGTTAGTTGCTGCATCAAATACTGAAGCGGTTGGACAAACAAGAAAAGAAAGCAAAGCTCTGAGAGCGCCGCAACCAACGCCGTTTCAAACACTTCAAGGAGCTACTTACAGGCAATCACAGACCCAATGACGATCCAGGCACTCCAGACTCCACTTTTTTCACCAGCACAGGGGGCCACGATGGTCCCGACTGTGGAGACACTGCCACCAGCACACCACTGTTCCTGACAGATGGCACCGAGGACGGTGCAAATCCTTAAGTGTGGGGAGGTCAGTCAGCACCTGACTCCCGGAGGTAATTTTTCTTCCCTAAACACCAATAAATCGGGATCTTTAGTTAGTTTTTCTTTCTTTTGTAGAATAGGATAAATTGCATAGTAATAGATTAGTTGCATGCATGTTCTATCTTTGGAACAAAATTTCACTAATTTTAATTAAAACTCTTATGTTAAATTTGCTTGAAGTTGTATTTGGAACATGATTTTTAAAGCTAAAGAACACACAACCTGTGAGAATTGAGCCTTTATGCATGGTTACATTATTTAACCATATTTGTTTTATTCTTGTGTGTTTAATTCTCTATGATTATAACCTATATTTAGTTCCATCCTATATGTCCAATGTTTAATATATTTATATGCTGCATATGATTGAGGCCATTAATTGTTTAGCTCACTTATCCAAATTAAGCCTACCCTCTCAATTACCTTTGTTAGTCACTTTGAGCCTTTAAATCCCATTTGTTCTATAATTTACCACATTACTAGCCTTAAGCGGAAAAACAATTATATACCCCAATTTGAATCTTTGGTTAGCTTAAA
>NC_029780.3:60579442-60594006 GCF_000817695.3 Arachis duranensis | reverse complement strand
ATATATATATGTATATAGTCAATAAATAAATAAGGGGGACAAAAATTACCCCAATGTTGAGTTAAGAATCCAAAGGTCAATGCATGTAGGATAAAATTAAAACAGTTGATACATGAGTATGGAATGTGAAAGAGAATTCTGGGTAGCTAGGTACAAACTCCATAGTTATATAAAATACATAGGTTATGTTAGAGTTTTAGTTAATTAAAGATTCAATTTATAAGCTCACTTAACCATATATGTATCTTACCTTTACCTTGGCCCCATTACAACCTTGAAAAGACCTCATGATGTTGCATTGGCATATTAAATGTTGTTGATTGGTTAGGAGAAGAACAAAATTTAGGGACCATAATTAGAGAAGGATAAAGTGATTACCCTATACACTGGAGAGATTAGAATATACATACATCATCAGTGAGGGTTCAATGCTTAAAATTTTATGTTCCCTGCTTTTGATGAGCTACCTTCTTGCATCTTTATCTGCTCTTACTGTATGAGAATTGAATTAGTGGAGCTTGATTTGTAATTGTTTTGAAGAGCTTATTTATTCTTAATCAAGTGGACAAGAATCATATAGTTGCATTCACATATATAGGTTGCATTGCATTACATGAGTTTTTACATGTTCCTAATCATTTATTCTATCTCCTTCAACTAAGCATGAGGACATGCTAATGTTTAAGTGTGGGGAGGTTGATAAACCACTATTTTATGGTTTACAATGTGTTTAATTGTGTGGTTTTATCATGGTCTTTACCCACTTATTCATATAATTAGCATGCATTTATATTTCCTTCCTAAAATTATTACATGATTGAAAACTTAATTCCTGGAGACCTTTAATTAGGTAATTTAATCCCCCTTTATTCCATTCGATGCCGTGATCTGTATGTTATGTGTTTCAGGCTTTATAGGGCATGAATGAGTGAGAGATTGGGAAGGAAGCTTACAAAAATGGAAGGAATACAAGAAATTGAGGAGATGACCAGCGAGAAGTGACGCGTACGCATTAGCGACGCAACCGCGTCGAAGAGAGGAACTCGCAGTGATGCGGCCGCATGAGTGACGCAGACGCGTGGTTTGGAAAAGCAGAAGCGACGCGGAGGCATGGACGACGCGCCCGCATGGAAAAGAAAAACGCCGAATGACGCGTCCGCGTGAATGACGCGTCCGCGTGACGTGCGCGATCTGCAGAATTTCAGAAGTCGCTGGCAGAGTTTTTGGGCCAAATTTCAACCCAGTTTTTGGCCCAGAATTACAGACTAGAGTCCGGAAACATGCAGAAATGAGAGACAATTCATTCTGCATAATTTTTAGTTTTAGATCTGGATTTACTCCTCCCCCAGGTTTTTCACTCACTTGAGCATTCATAATTAGCATTGGAAGATTTTGGCTTTAGCATTTGAGAAGAGTCTACCTCCGATACTAGTCATCTTATTTTGTTATTTACTTTTTATATTTATTCTTCCATATTATTAATCCCTCTAGAGTTGACTTTGGCTTATTTTTTACCAGTTATTAATATAGACTATTTTTATTTTCAATTAATCCTTTTATTATTGTGTATCATGTCTTCTTTTATTTTCACCATTAATTCTGTGAATTTTATAATTATGATGAGTGAGTAGTTCCAAGACTTGATTGGGGGATGATTAAAAGGAACCTCGAGTTGAACTACTCAAGAGAAAAATTATAAATGGGTTTATTGTTGAATCACCCTCTAATCATTAACTCTAGTCCTTCCCAAGGGAGAGGATTGGGACTTATGACTAGAAACAGATTTCCAACTTGCTTGACTTTCCTTTACCTAGTAAGGGTTAACTAAGAAGAGTAACTTCCAATTATCAATTAATCTTGAGAGTATTTCAACAAGAATAGGGCTTCCAACTAATCTACCCCCAGTCAAGGCCTTTATTTAAAATCAATTAAATTCTCTAATTTAATTTTCTGTTTATCAACTCGACCATTTTTGAAAACACCCAATTGTTGAAATTGCACATCTCTCTGCAACTCGTTGGGAGACGACCTGGGATTCATACTCCCAGTATTTTAATTTTCAATATTGTGACAACCCCTTTTAAATTGATAAGTGGATTTTCGGTTGGTTAAGGACTGTACTTGCAACGTGTCCCTTTTAATAAATTATTAACTTGCCAATTTCCGCCACGTCAGGTAAGTATACCGAATTGTCATCAAGTAAAAACTCACAATAGAGTGAGGTCGAATCCCATAGGGATTTATTGGTCAAGCAACTTTAGTTGGAAGAGTGTGCTAGTTGAGCTAAACAAAATGTAGTTGAGATTTGCAGGAAATTAAATGGCGGAAAAATAAATTGCAGAAAATAAAGTGCAGAATCTTAAATGGGGATTTGGGAAGATGAACATGGAAATAAATGACAGAAAGTAAAGAGAATGGGTAAGATCAGAGATGGGGGATTCATTGGGCTTAGGAGATGTTGCATTCTCTGGATGAAGTTCATTCTCATCTCTTCCTCAATCAATGCATTCATTGATCTCCTTGGCAATCTTAGGTGATTGGATCCCAATTCCTTAGCAATCCAATCTCTCTAAGCTTGAACAATTGCCCAATTCCTTGATTTAATTGCTCATGGGAAGAGATGAAGTATGGTCACTGATTATGCCACATGTATTTCCAAATCAAAGTGTTGGGAGGATTACATGTCACTATATCCGCCCAAACCCCAATTTGGTCCAACATGAAAAAGCATTTCTAGCATGATATCCTCATCCCTTTTCCAAGGCTCAAAGGAGATCCAATTATGGAGAGTTTCTTTTCCAAGACAACTAACCAATTAGATTAAGACCGAAAGCTTTCTAGTAAATCAAGAGAAAAGAAAGAGGAAGAAGAATGAAAACTATAATTGATCCATCAAATTACAATGGAGCTTCCTAACCCAATGAAAGGGGGTTTAGTTATTCATAGCTCTGGAAATGGAAAGTGATGAAAAATAATACATTCCTCAGAAAACTAGAAAATGCAGAAAGTAAATATACAGAGTGTAGTTCTCCAAAAGTGCCAAGCCTTTCTATAGTTCAAAACTACCCCTATATATACTACTCTTCTTGATCTTCTAGTGAGTTCTTCAAGTCTTGGATATGGGCCTTTGATCTTGAGTTGAAGCAGTTACAATCTTCAGTGGGCTCAGCTTTGTTTGCAGAAAAGTATGAGTTAGGCATGGGCGTTAGTTAGGACGTTAGTGGCGTTAACGTTAAGTGAAGATGTGTGTTCGAGAACGTTAGTGACAATCACCTTTTCCACTAACGTTCGAACCCAAAATGATCAACGTTAACTTCAACGTTAGTGGCATTTTTCCCTACGTTAGAGTTCACGTTAGTATAACTAACGTGACTCCTAACGTGGGCATGCCTAAGTTTCAAGAGCGTTAGTGACACTTACCTTTGTCACTAACACTCCAAATGCCCCTCCCTCCCATGTTAGAGTTCACGTTAATTAGATTAACGTGGCCACTAACGTGGTAGTGATTGCCATCTCCAACGTTAGTGACAAAGGTGAGTGTCACTAACGTTGGCTTATCATGCTTAGCTCCACGTTATCTCTCACGTTAGTGGTCTTAACGTGACCACTAACGTGGGCACTCTTGGGTTGGTCCAACGTTAGTGACAAAGGTGAATGTCACTAACGTTGGTGATTGGTTCTTCATCCCACGTTAGAGTTCACGTTAATTGGATTTGAAGGCGTTATTGGCGATCACTTCGAAGGCGTTATAGAGTGTTGCGATTATGTTCTTGGTAATTGGCTATCTTCCTTTTAAAACTTTTTTTCAAAAATAATTTTTCTTTGATTAAATCTTGTGTCAATTTTTAAGTTTGGTGTTCTCTTGTTAATTTCCCTTTAGTTTTCAAAAATTTTATTGTAGTTTTCTAAAAATTTTAAGTTTGGTGTTCTATCTTCATGTTCTTGTTGTTCTTGTGAGCCTTCGAAGTGTTCTTGAGTCTTCTTTATGTTTTGATCTTAAAATTTTTAAGTTTGGTGTTCCTTGGTGTTTTCCCTCCAAAATTTTCGAAAACAAGGAACATTAGATCTAAAAATTTTTAAGTCTTGTGTCTTTTGTGTGTTTTTCTCTTTCATCATAAAATTAAAAATAAACAAAAAATATCTTTTCTAACTATTTTTAAATATTTCAAAATTTTTCAAATAAATTCAGATTTCAATTGCAAAATTTTATCTTATCATATCTTAGTTGTCAAGTTTTCAAAAAAAAAAAATCATATCTTTTTCAAATATTTTCTCTTAATTATTTTCTTACAAGTATCTTCAATTTTAAGACATATTTTTTTCAAAAATCAAATCTCTTTCAATTTTTCTCAATATTTTCGAAAAAAAAAATTTAAAAATTAATTTTCAAAATCTTTTTCTTTCTTTTTATATATTTTTCAAATTTTTTGTCCTAATTTATTATTTTGATTGAAAAAATTTTAAGTTTGGTGTTTTCTTGTTAAGAAAGTTTCAATCTTTAAAATTTTAAAATCATATCTTTTTCAAAACTTCCTAACTACTTTCTCTCTCTTCAATTTTTCGAAAAGCCTCATCAAAAATTTTCAAAAATCTCTTTTATTTTATTAATTATTCTAGTTTCCAATTTTAATTATTATTATTATTTCAAAAAAATTTAAAAATATATTTTTAATAATACTAGTTGAATCTCTAATTCACATCATCTCCCTTTTTCCATCATGGACCTAAGTGGAAATGAATAGTTCAGAAGAACTCTGGGGTCATATGCTAACCCCACTACTGCTTCATATAGGAATAGTATCTGTATACCCTCCATCAGAGTCAGTAGTTTTGAGTTGAATCCTCAGCTCATTATCATGGTGCAGCAAAGTTGCCAGTATTCCGGTCTTCCACAGGAAGAACCTACAGAGTTTCTGGCACAGTTTTTACAAATTGCTGACACAGTACATGATAAGGAATTAGATCAGGATGTCTACAGATTATTACTGTTTCCATTTGTTGTAAAAGACCAAGCTAAGAGGTGGTTAAATAACCAACCTAAGGCTAGCATAAGGACATGGAAATAGTTGTCAGAAAAATTCCTAAATTAATATTTCCCTCCAAAATGGATGACACAGCTAAGGCTGAACATCCAAGGCTTTAAGCAAGGAGATAATAAATCTCTTTATAATGCCTGAGAGAGATACAGAGAGATGCTAAGAAAATGCCCCTCTGAAATATTTTCAGAGTGGGTGCAGTTAGACATCTTCTATTATGGGCTTACAGAGAAAGCTCAGATGTCTTTGGACCACTCAACTGGTGGATCTATACACATGATAAAGACAATTGAAGAAGCTCAAGAGCTCATTGATACAGTTGCAAGAAATCAGCATCTGTACCTAAGTAGTGAGTCTTCCATGAAAGAAGAGGCTAAAACAGTAACTGTTGAACTCAATCCTACAGAATAAGTTACTGAATTCAATCAGCAATTAGATTTTCTAACAAAATAGCTAACCAAATTCAAGGAGATACTACAAGACACAAGAATGGCTAATATGAATATGGAAGTACAGTTGAAGCAAACAAAATAGCAGTTATCAAAACAAATAACAGAAGAGTGCCAAGTAATTCAATTAAGAAGTGGAAAAACATTAAATACCTCACTTCAAAGCAGCAAGGAGCCAAGAAATGAACAAACTGCTACCCAAAATCCTTCTGAGGACAGTAAGAGCCCAGAGAGGAATAATTCTGGTGCTCAAACGCCAGAAAAAAGGGTGAAAAGCTGGCGTTAAACGCCCAACCCATGCTCAGTTCTGGCGTTCAAACGCCAAAAACAGGTAAGGAGTTAGCGTTAAACGCCCAAGGGAAGCTCAGTTCTGGCATTCAAACACCAGAAACAGGTAAGGAGTTGGCATCCAATGCCAATCCAGCTTCCAACCCTGGCATTCAAACGCCAGTGATGGATCATGTAACGTCCCGTCCAACAAAATACCTTGCTTAAGTCAGGGTATTTCTACTAGAAATAACGTTACGTGACCTTTTCTAATATTAACTACTTAATTAATGAGCCTTTGTATCGATTTCGCGTTTTAGTTTTAAGAAAATGCCAGAAAATTTTGTTTTTATTCATTCAAGACATGTATCAAAGATAAGCATTGCAAATAATAATAATAATCATATAAGTATTATTAATAGTAACTCTTATACATAAGAAGTCATATAAACCCAAATACAACACCTACCCCTCTGTTAAAATAAAACCTCAAAGGACAAGAGCGAGGGGACTCTATGAAAGCAATTAAAACCATAAAGAAAACCTACTAATCGCTCGCAGCTTCAAATCACGTCTTCAAACCTGTGTCACTGAAAGGGTGAAAAATTTGGGGGTGAGAACAAAACCACATGTTCTCAGTAGAGGTCGAGAATGCCGTTAAAGTAAAGAATAAAGCGCAAATAGTTAGCTTCGTTCGGAGATATTTAAAATAACACTATTTTCATTAGCCTTACGAATCCTTTTGAAAACCACCAGTTTAACATTCAAAGTCCATAACTTTCTTTAAGAGCATCAGTTAATTATCTAAAATCTTAAACCCATATTTTTCTTTATAAAACTCTTAAAGTTTCCTAGACTGTATGAATGACCAACCTGTTCCAAGCATAGGTTCATTAAGTCTATGCTGAACCAGTTTGATTTTTCATACTTTACTAGACCATAACATAAAGAAGTTACTTACGCGGTATAAATGATCATCCTGCTCCAAGCATAGGTTCATTAAGTCTATGCTGAACCAGTCAGATACTTTATACAAAACTAGACCTCAAACATACCAGTCACGGCCTTAGGCCCAAACAACTCAATCAACATCCAATCACCACAATCCAAACAATCAGTTACAAACACAGGTAATGAGTTTCAAACACAATCAAGAGCAATTACATCAAGTATAGCAATTAGCAGTTAAACAGAATTATTCACTTAGGCAAACCAATTACAATATACACACCCAAACAATGTCACATAGATGCATATGATGAATGTCTAGTCCTAGTACAGGCCATGAGCTCATGTGTCGGTTGGCTGCCCGCAATCCGGACATTTATCCGGTCACGAGTAATCCTTCATCTGCATCTATATTACTCTTTTTCTCTTTATCTCTTTACTCTTTTGTAATTGTAAATATGCAAGCGGGACAAAACCCACGTCCTTGCTAGCAACTTTATAAACCAAATATATTTTCTCAAAAGAATCAGTAAAGTTGTTATCGTTAAACAAGTCTCAAGTATTCATTTTGATTAAGTCCTTTTACTTTTATAAAAATTTGGACATAATCTCCTTTAAAAATAGGACCTATCCACCCTTACGGGTTCCTTCTTTCTCAATATTTCATCATCCTCTTTCAGCAATTGCCACAACAATATATCCTCAAAAACATTTGATAATAGAAAATCTATTTCTTAAATTCCATATCCAAAATAATTGCCAACACAACTTGGAAGCCTGATTTTCATTTTGTTTTTAAAATATCAAATGAATTCGGAATCACGCAAACTTTATATCCATGCAACCGTCTCGAATTAAGCTTTCTATTAAACCAAAATTCATAATTTTTCGCTGACTCTAGCTTCGGGAATATAAGCAAAATCGTGACTGCTCTGCAGTGTTT
Source organism: Arachis duranensis (assembly GCF_000817695.3). Lineage (NCBI taxonomy): Eukaryota > Viridiplantae > Streptophyta > Magnoliopsida > Fabales > Fabaceae > Arachis > Arachis duranensis. The sequence goes on along the minus strand of NC_029780.3, from coordinate 60,586,363 downwards.
TAAAACCAGAAGAACGGCAGCAGCATGTGATATTCAAAATTCAATATAAAATCCAAGTTAAATCCAATGACTTTGAAAATTAATACAGTTCAACTACACTCATCCAAGTTTCTTTTCCAATTGGTTTCAGGTCAATATCATTTTTTATGAAGAAGTTATATAACCTAGAAGCTAACTAATTTTCTTTAGAATTCTGCTTTAAAAGTTAATGAACTTATCTTCTTCCAAGTCCCATAACTTACTCATTAAAACATGGATAGCCCTGAAATTTAAGTCACATATGCTAAACATACTTAATTTTCACTTCCAATTGATTGCACCTCGATATCCAACCAGGTTCAAAAGTTATAAACTCTCAAAGTTACTGATTTAAGAAAACAGAATCTGGCCTTTACTGCATAATGTATCGTATTTCAAAAATTTGTATCTTTTAAACCGCAAGTTCAACCGTTCTGAAATTTTACGACATAAAAATAATAGGACTAAAGTTTCATTTAAAATTGGTTTCGCTTCAAAATTCAATTCGGAACATTCACAGCAGAGCCAACAAGTTACTTCTGTTCCAAAAATTCTGCAGTAAAAATCAGATCCCACAACCATTACTCGAAAATTCACCATAAATCTTATATTTAATGAAAAGGTCTCAAACTCTCCAATTCAGTCCCAATTATTCCCAAGTTTAACCAGGATTTCGTTCAACGCAATTTCGGTCATCACAGAATTAGTTACAGTCTTTCAAAGTTACTGTTTTCACTTAAAGGTAATGCAGAAATTCAGATTTTAAGGCTTAACTTTGAAAAATCATAACTAAATCTTCGGTTAATACGAAACCTTCAAATTTAAATCCTAACAACTACACTTGTTAAAGTTTACTCAGATTTTAATCTCATACCATTTCGATCACTAGCAAATTACTAGGCCGTCCTCAAAGTAACCATTCTATTTTGAAAACCAGATTCTTAATAATAGTTTAGTCTTTTAGGCCCTAAATCTTCAACAATTCTGAATCCAGTATCAAATATATCAAATGATTATCTTAGTCTCAGCCATTTATACATAATCAGTCAAAACCACAATCCTCTACTAATCTCAAGTCACTTTCACAGCCATAGCAATATACCAAACAACCATTTTAACAACCAACAATCAATAATTCAATCATCTACCATACATAATTACAATCAATTCAATCACAGCACCAAGCACAATCGCAATCACAATCCAACATTCATATAATCAATTAATTACTCACAGCTGTTAATACTATTTGCAGTTATTCAGTAAACCTTGTTGGCATTCCTAAATTAAAATCATTTTAAACCCCCTACCTCAGTTAGTCGAAACCGTCGAATTTAAACGTGGCGATCCCCTTCTTTTTCCAGTTTACAATAGCTAGTACGGCCGGAACAGTAGCAGTAACCTCAGTTCTTCTGGGGAAGCAACAACAATGACATCGGTGGTTCCGGATAAGGACAGCAATACCGAACAAAGACAGTGATGATTGGCAGCTAAGGAAGATCAAGAAAACGAGGCATTTTATAGTCAAGGAAATAGCAAACCAAATAATGGCAACAGAACACAACTCAATGCTACCAGGGAAAAGCAGAATAGAACAGCAACGGCAGAGTAACCTACGATGAACATGAAGCATGGAGGCGATGAAAACAATGGCGGCGGACCTTCAGTGGCGGCGACGCGGCGATAACAGAGATCAGACGCGACAGAGCTTCCTTCCTCACGCATCTCTTCTCCCTCACGACAGGTATGACATCGCAACAGCAGCGGTGTGACGGGTTCGGTGGAGGCACAACGATGGTGACGCGAAAGTGCAGCTTCGACAGTGATGAAGGCGCGACAGAGACACAGCGGCGCTACCCTTCGCGCACAAGCTCTCCTCGTGTTTGTCCTCTCCCTCGCGAGCGTTCAGCTCCTCAACGGCTTCAAATCTGATGGCGATGTGACCTTGCTCCAGCAACGGTGATGGCAAGGCGAGGTGCTGCGGTGGCGAGCTGGACAGAGCAGAGTGTGGCTCCCTCTTCTCTGATTCCACGCTCTCTGTTCTCCCTTTCCATTTCTTTGTTTCTTTCTTTTGTTTGGGTGTTAGTGTTTTGGAAGAAAGGTGGGGTGAGGGCTGCGTTCTGAGGCTGGGGAAAAGGGGAAAATTAGGATTGGGGTTTCTGATTTCTAATTTGGGAATTTAGGGTTAGAAATTAGGATTTTATAAAAGAATATGGATAGATATGAATAGATATTTTGATAAAATTGAAGGGTAGAGTAATTTTAAAATTAAATATATTCTCTTAAAAATATTTTGGAATATTATTTATCAACATATTACTAAGTTCAATCAATTATTTCTAATTTACATTTTAAAATGAACAAGTTAATTATATTTTGTAAAGTACAATTTAAATTCAAATATCAATTTTTTAGATTAAATCATACAAATCTCTATTATTTTTCTATCTCTGAAACTTTAATTTCAATTTATAAAATAATTAATTATAATAAAAATTGTACATAAATATTAATTGACTTAAACTTAAAGTATTTATAAATATCAATCTAATCATTTCTAATAAAATAATTCCTAGAAGTTCAAATTGATAACATAATTCATTTAAAATAGAATTTATTTAAATTAAATTATACAATTCTTTCTTATTTTTCAATTACCAAAATTATACAAAATATTCCGTTATATAAAATTACTTAAGAATCTTAATTGATTTAAAATGAAATTATCTCCGAATCTATTTAATTATTTCTAATAAAATAATTTCTAAAATTATAAAGTTTAAACTTAATAAAATAAAATCACAATTTATTCATAATTAGATTTTCAAAAATGCGGGATGTTACAGATCAGACACATACAAGTGTTGATAGCAACCCCTCTAAAAAGGCTTCTCCAACCACCTCTGTAGGAAATAAACCTGCAGCAACTAAGGTTGAGGAATACAAAGCAAAAATGCCTTATCCTCAGAAACTCCGCCAAGCGAAACAGGATAAGCAATTTGCCCGCTTTGCAGAGTATCTCAGGACTCTTAAAATAAAGATTCCATTTGCAGAGGTGATGAGCGGATAATTTATACGCTTTTTGGCATTGTTTTTAGATAGTTTTTAGTATGATCTAGTTACTTTTAGGGATGTTTTCATTAGTTTTTATGCTAAATTCACATTTTTGGACTTTACTATGAGTTTGTGTGTTTGTCTGTTCAGGTATTTTCTAGCTGAAATTGAGGGACCTGAGCAAAACTCTGAGAAAAGGCTGACAAAGGACTGCTGATGCTGTTGGATTCTGACCTCCCTGCACTCAAAATTGATTTTCTGGAGCTACAGAACTCCAAATGGCGCGCTCTCAATGGCTTTGGAAAGTAGACATCCAGAGCTTTCCAGCAATATATAATAGTTCATACTTTATTCGTGATTAGATGACGTAAACTAGCGCTCAACGCCAGTTCCATGTTGCTGTCTGGAGTCAAACGTCAGAAACACGTCACGAACCAGAGTTGAACGCCCAAAACATGTTACAACTTGGCGTTCAACTCTAAAAGAAGCCTCAGCTCGTGGATAGATCAAACTCATCCCAAGCACACACCAAGTGGACCCCGGAAGTGGATTTTTGCATCAATTACTTACTCCTGTAAACCCTAGTAGCTAGTCTAGTATAAATAGGATAGTTTACTATTGTATTAGATATCTCTGGACGCCTAGTCCTTAGACCTTCATGAGGTCTGGCCATTCGGCCATGCCTGAACCTCTATCACTTATGTATTTTCGGTGGAGTTTCTACACACCATAGATTAAGGGTGTGGAGCTCTGCTGTACCTCAAGTTTCAATGCAATTACTATTATTTTCTATCCAATTCGATTTATTCCTGTTCTAAGATATTCGTTGCACTTCAACTTGATGAATGTGATGATCCGTGACACTCATCATCATTCTCACCTACGCGCATGACTGACAACCACTTCCGTTCTACCTTAGGCCGGGCGCATATCTCTTGGATTCCTTAATCAGAATCTTCGTGGTATAAGCTAGAATTGATGGCGGCATTCATGGGAATCCGAAAAGTCTAACCTTGTCTGTGGTATTCCGAGTAGGATTCCGGGATTGAATGACTGTGACGAGCTTCAAACTCCTGAAGGCTGGGCGTTAGTGACAGACGCAAAAGAATCACTAGATTCTACTCCAATCTGATTGAGAACCGACAGATGATTAGCCGTGCTATGACAGAGCATTTGGACCATTTTCACTGAGAGGATGGGATGTAGCCATTGACAACGGTGATGCCCTACATACAGCTTGCCATAGAAGGGAGTGATAAAATTGGATAAAAGCAGTAGGAAAGCATCTCCATGCGCTTATCTGAAATTCCCACCATTAATTTACATAAGTATTTCTATCCTTTATTATTTAAGCAAGTATCTCTTTATATTTCCCATAATCAATTATTATCTGCCTGACTGAGATTTATAAGATGACCATAGCTTGCTTCATATCAACAATCTCTGTGGGATCGACCCTTTCTCACGTAAGGTATTACTTGGACGACCCAGTACACTTGTTGGTTAGTTGTGCGGAGTTGTGATAAAGTGTGATTCATGTTTGAGAGCACCAAGTCTTTGGAGCCATTATTGATTATCACAATTTCGTCCACCAAGTTTTTGGCGCCATTGCCGGGGATTGTTCGAGTATGGACAACTGACGGTTCATCTTGTTGCTCAGATTAGGTACTTTTCTTTTCAAAAAAGTTTTCAAAAATCTTTCAAAAAAAATTTTCTTTATTTTTCGTTTTTCCAAAAGATTTTTTTTTGAAAAAAAAATAAAAATACAAAAAAAAGCATAAAATCATAAAAAACCAAAAATATTTTGTGTTTCTTGTTTTAGTCTTGAGTCAATTTTTGAGTTTGGTGTCAATTGCATGCTTTAAAAATTTTTTCTTGCATTTTTCAAAAATTTCATGCATTCATAATGTTCTTCATGATCTTCAAGTTGTTCTTGGTAAGTCTTGTTTGATCTTGATGTTTTCTTGTTTTGTGTTGTTTGTTGTTTTTTATATGCATTTTTCGTTTGTTAGAGTCCATGCATTAAAGATTTCTAAGTTTGGTGTCTTGCATGTTTTCTTTGCATCAAAAATTTTTCAAAATTATGTTCTTGATGTTCATCATGATCTTCAAGGTGTTCTGGGTGTTCATCTTGACATTCATAGTGTTCTTGCATGCATTACGAGTTTTGATTCATAATTTTCATGCTGTGAGTCATTTTTGTGTTTTTCTCTCTCCTCATCAAAAATTCAAAAATAATAAAAAAATATATTTTCCTTATTTCTCTCCAAAATTTCAAAAATTTGAGGTGACTTAGTCAAAAAATTTTTAAAATTAGTTATTTCTTGTAAGTCAAGTCAAATTTTCAATTTTAAAAATCCTATCTTTTCAAAACTTTTTTAAAAAATCAAATATTTTTCATTTTTATCTTATTAATTTCAAAAATTTTAAAATTATTTTCAAAATCTTTTTTTTAATTTTATTTCAAATTTTCAAAATTACACTAACAATTAATGTGATTGATTCAAAAATTTGAAGTTTGTTACTTTCTTGTTAAGAAAGGTTCAATCTTTAAATTCTAGAATCATATCTTTTAGTTTCTTGTTAGTTAAGTAATTAATTTAATTTTAAAAATTTAAATCTTTTTCAACCATATCTTTTTATCATATCTTTTTCAAAAATTTGATTTCAAAATATCTTATATAACTTCTTATCTTCTTATCTCTTCAAATTTGACTTTAATATCTTTTTCAACTAACTATTTGACTTTTTGTTTGTTTCTTATCTTTTTCAAAACCACCTAACTACTTTTTCCTCTCTAATTTTCGAAAATATCTCATTCCTTTTTCAAAATTCTTTTTAAATTAATTAATTATTTTAAATTTTAATTTTAATTATATCTTATCTCTAATTTTCGAAAATCATTAACTACTTTTTCAAAATTATTTTCAAAATTCTCTATCTCTCCTCTTCTTCTATTTATTTATTTATTTACTAACACTTCTCTTCACCTCTCTTTATCTCCAATCACTGCCTCTATCCTCACCCTTGTGATTGGATTCTCTACTTTTATTCCTTTCTTCTTCTACTAACAATAAGGAACCTCTTTACTGTGACATAGAGGATTCCTCTTTCTTTTCTTGTTCTCTTCTTCCCTATATGAGTAGGAACAAGGAAAAAGGCATTCTTGTTGAAGCTGATCCTGAACCTGAAAGGACTTTGAAGAGAAAACTAAGAGAAGCTAAATTACAACAATCCAGAGACAACCTTTCTGAAATTTTTGAACAAGAGAAGGAGATGGCAGCAGAACCCAACAACAATAATGCAAGGAGGATGCTTGGTGATTTTACTAAACCAACTTCCAAATTTGATGGAAGAAGCATCTCCATTCCGGCCATTGGAGCAAACAATTTTGAGCTGAAAACCTCAACTAGTTGCTCTAATGCAAGAGAACTGCAAGTTTCGTGGACTTTCATCAGGAGATCCCTATTAGTTTTTAACTGAATTCTTGCAGATCTGTGAGACTGTTAAGACTAATGGAGTAGATCCTGAAGTCTACAGGCTCATGCTTTTCCCTTTTGCTGTAAGAGACAGAGCTAGAACATGGTTGGACTCACAACCTAAAGATAGTCTGGACTCCTGGGATAAGCTGGTCACGGCCTTCTTGGATAAATTCTTTCCTCCTCAAAGGTAGAGCAAGTTTAGATTGGATGTTCAGACCTTCAAGCAAAAAGATGGTGAATCCCTCTATGAAGCTTGGGAAAGATACAAGCAGATGACCAAAAAGTGTCCTTCTGACATGTTTTCAGAATGGACCATATTAGATATATTCTATTATGGTCTATCTGAGTTTTCCAAAATGTCATTGGA
>NC_029780.3:60575021-60579327 GCF_000817695.3 Arachis duranensis | reverse complement strand
TAATGGGATGCCTCAAAGGAAGGGAGTTCTTGAAATTGATGCTCTGAATGCCATATTGGCTCAGAACAAAGTGTTGACTCAACAAGTCAACATGATTTTTCAAAGTCTGAATGGATGGCAAAATGCATCCAACAGTACTAAAGAGGCATCTTCTGAAGAAGAAGCTTATGATCCTGAGAACCCTGCAATGGCAGAGGTAAATTATATAGGTGGACCTTATGGAAACACCTATAATTCATCATGGAGAAATCATCCGAATTTCTCATGGAAGGATCAACAAAAGCCTCAACAAGGCTTTAATAATGGTGGAAGAAATAGGCTCAGCAATATCAAGCCTTATCCATCATCTTCTCAGCAACAGACAGAGAATTATGAACAGAATACCTCCAACTTAGCAAATTTAGTCTCTGATCTGTCTAAGGCCATTTTAAGTTTCATGAATGAAACAAGGTCCTCCATCAGAAATATGGAGGCACAAGTGGGCCAGTTGAGTAAGAAAATCACTGAAACTCCTCCCAGTACTCTCCCAAGCAATACTGAAGAGAATCCTATGAGAGAGTGCAAGGCCATTGACATAGTCAATATGGTCGAATGCAAGGAGGAGGGGGAGGACGTGAATCCCAATGAGGAAGACCTTATGGGACGTCTCTCAAGTAAGAAGGAGTTCCGTATTAAGGACCTAAAGGAATCTGAGGCTCATATAGAGACCATAGAGATTCCATTAAATCTCCTTCTGCCATTCATGAGCTCTGAAGACTATTCTTCCTCTGAAGAGGATGAAGATGTGACTGGAGAGCAAGTTGCTAAATATCTAGGAGCCATCATGAAGCTAAATGCCAAGTTATTTGGTAATGAGAGGAAGCATGAACAACTTCTCTCAATGCAGAGTCAAACAGAGCCCCCACAGTCAAACTCTAAGTTTGGTGTTGGGAGGCCACAACCAAACTCTAAGTTTGGTGTTGAACCCCCACATTCAAACTCTAAGTTTGGTGTTGGGAGTCCACAACATTGACCTGACCACCTTTGTGGCTCCATGAGAGCCCACTGTCAAGCTATTGACATTAAAGAAGCGCTTGTTGGGAGGCAACCCAATCTTTATTTATCTAATTTTATTTTTATTTTATTGTTATTTTGTGTTTTAGTAGGTTCATGATCATGTGGAGTCACAAAAAAATTATTAAAATTAAAAACAGAATCAAAAATAGCAGAAGAAAAATCACACCCTGGAGGAAGGAGTTATTGGCATTTAAACGCCAATAAGGTGCATCTGGCTGGCGTTCAATGCCAGAACAGAGCATAGAGCTGGCGCTGAACGCCAGAAACAAGCATGGAACTGGTGTTCAATGCCAGAAACATGCTGCACATGGGCGTTGAACGCCCAGAACATGCATCACTTCGGCGTTTAAACGCCAGAATTGCATGCAAATGCATTTTACATGCCTAACTGGTGCAGGGATGTAAATCCTTGACATCTCAGGATCTGTGGACCCCACAGGATCCCCACTACCATATTCTCCCCTCTTCTTAACATTCATCCTCTCTTACCAATCACCTCAATCTCTCTTCCCCATCAACTCTTCACCACTCACATCCATCCATCTCTTCCCCACACAATCCCACCCATATGGCCAAAACATACACATCTCTCCCTCTCCTCCATATCTTCTTCCCTTTCCATTCTTTCTTCTTTGCTCGAGGGCGAGCAACATTCTAAGTTTGGTGTGGTAAAAGCATAGCTTTTTTGCTTTTTTTGCTTTTCCATAACCATTGATGGCACCTAAGGCCAGAGAAACCTCAAAAAAAGAAGAGAGAGAAAAGAAAGAGAAGAGAAAAGAGAAGACAAAAGCTTCCACCTCTGAGTCATGGGAGATGGAGATATTCATCTCAAGGGTCCATAACTCAGTAGAAGAGCATTTGACTGCACATCAAGAGAGCATGAGAAATTCCATCATCAAGAAATCCCTAAGATACCTCAGGGGATACATGTTTCTCCACATAATTATTGGAAGCAACTAAGGGTAGGAACACCAAAATTACTAGGGATCGTGCAACAGAAGCAAGGAAGAGACATAAAGGAGCTCAAAAAGCACCATTGGACCTTCAAAAGGCGCTACCCTCACTAAGGTGGACTCATTCCTTAACTTCCTTGTTCTTATCTCTCTGTTTTTTGGTTTTTTATGTTATATGTTTATCTATGTTTTGTGTCTCTACTTCATGATCATTAGTAGTTAGTAACTATATCTTAAAGCTATGAATAATTCCATTAATCCTTCACCTCTCTTAAATAATTTTTTTTTAATTCAAAAGAACAAGAAGTACATAAATTTCGAAGATTGTCCTTGAATTTAGTTTAATTATATTGATGTGGTGACAAAACTTTTTGTTTTCTGAATGAATGCTTGAACAGTGCATAATTTTGATCTTGTTGTTTATGATTGTTAAAAAATCTTGGCTTTTGAAAGAATGATGAACAAAGAGAATGTTATTGACAATCTGAAAAATCATGAAAATTGATTCTTGAAGCAAGAAAAAGCAATGAAAAAGCAAAAGCTTGCAGAAAAAAAATTTGCAAAAAAAATAGAAAGAAAAAGAAAAAAGCAAGCAGAAAAAGCCAGTAGCCCTTAAAACCAAAAGGCAAGGGTAAAAAGGATCCAAGGCTTTGAGCATCAATGGATAGGAGGGCCCAAGAAAATAAAATCCAAGCCTAAGCGGCTAAATCAAGCTGTCCCTAACCATGTGCTTGCGGCATGCAGGTCCAAGTGAAAAACTTGAGACTGAGTTGTTAAAGTCGTGATCCAAAGCAAAAAGAGTGTGCTTAAGAGCTCTGGACACCTCTAACTGGGGACTCTAGCAAAGCTGAGTCACAATCTGAAAATGTTCACCCAGTCATGTGTCTGTGGCATTTATATATCCAGTGGTAATACTGGAAAACAAAGTGCTTAGGGCCACGGCCACGACTCACAAAAGTAGTTGTGTTCAAGAATCAACATACTTAACTAGGAGAATCAATAACACTATCCGAAATTCTAAGTTCCTAGAGAAGCCAATCTTTCTAAACTTCAAAGGAAAAAAGTGAGATGCCAAAACTGTTTAGAAGCAAAAAGCTACAAGTCCCGCTCAACTAATTAGAATTAATATTCATTGATATTTTTGGATTTATAGTATATTCCCTTCTTTTTATCCTAATTTATCTTCAATTGCTTGGGGACAAGCAATAATTTAAGTTTGGTGTTGTGATGAGCGGATAATTTATACGCTTTTTGGTATTGTTTTTAGGTAGTTTTTAGTATGATCTAGTTACTTTTAGGAATGTTTTCATTAGTTTTTATGCTAAATTCACATTTCTGAACTTTACTATGAGTTTGTGTATTTTTCTATGATTTCAGGTATTTTCTGGCTGAAATTGAGGGACCTGAGCAAAGCTCTGAGAAAAGGCTGACAAAGAACTGCTGATGCTGTTGGATTCTGACCTCCCTGCACTCAAAATTGATTTTCTGGAGCTACAAAACTGAAAATGGCGCGCTCTCAACGGCGTTGGAAAGTATACATCCAGAGCTTTCCAGAAATATATAATAGTCCATACTTTATTCGTTATTAGATGATGTAAACTGGCACTCAATGCCAGTTCCATGTTGCTGTCTAGAGTCAAACGCCAGAAACACGTCACGAACCAGAGTTGAACGCCCAAAACACGTTACAACTTAGCGTTCAACTCCAAAAGAAGCCTCAGCTCATGGATAGATCAAACTCAGCCCAAGCACACACCAAGTGGGCCCCGGAAGTGGATTTGTGCATCAATTACTTACTCCTGTAAACCCTAGTAGCTAGTCTAGTATAAATAGGGTAGTTTACTATTGTATTAGATATCTCTGGATGCCTAGTCCTTAGACCTTCATGGGGGCTGGCCATTCGGCCATGCCTGAACCTCTATCACTTTTGTATATTCAACGGTGGAGTTTCTACATACCATAGATTAAGGGTGTGGAGCTCTGCTGTACCTCAAGTTTCAATGCAATTACTATTATTTTCTATCCAATTTGATTTATTCCTATTCTAAGATATTCGTTGCACTTCAACTTGATGAATGTGATGATCCGTGACACTCATCATCATTCTCACCTATGAACGTGCATGAATGACAACCACTTCCGTTCTACCTTAGGCCGGGCGCATATCTCTTGGATTCCTTAATCAGAATCTTCGTGGTATAAGCTAGAATTGATGGCGGCATTCATGGGAATCCGAAAAGTCTAACCTTGTCTGTGGTATTCCGAGTAGGATTCTGGGATTGAATGACTGTGACGAG
>NC_029780.3:60571348-60573130 GCF_000817695.3 Arachis duranensis | reverse complement strand
ATTCAGAAGACAAAAAGTATTGCCACCACATCTAAATAATTAGAATTTTTCTTATTAAGAACTCGAAAAAAGATTATTGCCTCTTTATTCTACAAATCTACTATTTTATTCATGTTTGATGATGATGGGAAAAATAAATTATAACTTAATTGGAAATAAAACCAAAATAGATATGCTAATTACTACTACTCCTATATAACTTCTAAGGTAAATTTCTATAAAAATACTATCACAGAGTTAAAGCTTAAAATTAGAACTTAACAACCTGTATTTTTGGGAAGTGGATGTTCCTCTAGTCTGTGGGGTGCTTGGTCCTTCAAGGAATAGCTTCTGACGCTTTAGTTTCTTCAGTTCACATCCTTGCTCTTCCTGTTCCCTTAGGTTCCATGATCTTGATGAGTTTTAGCTTAGTGATAATGGCAACTCACACCAAACTTAGAGGTTTGCTTGTCCTCAAGCAAAAGAAAGAAAAGGAGAGGAATAGAGGGAGAGGCAATTTCGAAATCCAGAAGATATGATGAGTTGAAAAAGATTTGGATTGAAAAAAGATTTGTGTTTATGAATTAAGATATATTTGATACTTTTGAAAAAGGGATTTTAGAAATTAGGATTTTTAGAAAACTAATTTGATTTGAGGGATGACAATTTGAAACATGTTTATGCAAGAAATCATGAATTGAAACATAAAATTTTAGAAAAATTATAAAGAAAAACGAATTTTACCTCCTCCCACCATCCTGGCGTTAAACGCCCAAACGATGCATGTTTTGGGCGTTTAACGCCCAAATGCTGCTTCTCCTGGGCGTTCAACGCCCAGCTGATGCTTCTTTCTGGCGTTGAACGCCAGGAAGTCCTTTGATGCCAGGAAGTCCTTTGTCACTGGGCGTTTTTCTAAACGCCCAGGATGCTCTAGTTCTGGCGTTAAACGCCCAGAAGGTGCTTCTTTCTGGCGTTCAACGCCCAGAAGATGCTTCTTTCTGGCGTTCAATGCCTAGATGGCTATCCTTACTGGCATTGAACGCCCAGTGGATGCTTCTTTTGGGCGTTCAACGCCCAAAACATTTCTTACTGGATTTTTCATGCCAGTGAGTTTCCAAATTCCCCTGTAACTCTGTGAATTCAAGCAATTGCTATTTTACCTTTTGGAGATACTTTGACATATACCTGTAAAAATTTAATAAAAACAAATAAAATTAAATTTTGTGAATGGTTGTGTTGCCTCCCAGCAAGCGCTTCTTTAATGTCATTAGCTGGACTATTACTGAGCTTTTAATCAAGTCTCAGTTTTGAGCATTCTTGCTCAAAATTGCCTTCAAGATAGTGTTTAACTCTCTGTCCATTAACAATGAACTTTTTGTTAGAGTCATTATCCTGAAGCTCTACGTATCCATATGGTGATATACTTGTAATTACATATGGACCTCTCCACCGGGATTTTAATTTCCCAGGGAATAATTTGAGCCTGGAATTAAATAACAGAACTTTCTGCCCTGGCTCAAAGACTCTGGATGACAATTTCTTATCATGCCATCTTTTCGCTTTCTCTTTGTATATTTTTGCATTCTCGAAAGCATTGAGTCTAAATTCCTCTAGCTCATTTAGCTGGAGCAATTGTTTTTCTCCAGCTAACTTGGCATCAAGGTTTAGGAATCTGGTTGCCCAGTAGGCCTTGTATTCCAGTTCCACTGGCAAGTGGCATGCCTTTCCATACACAAGCTGGTATGGAGAGGTCCCTATAGGGGTCTTGAATGTTGTTCTGTATGCCCACAGAGCATCATCCAC
>NC_029780.3:60569388-60570185 GCF_000817695.3 Arachis duranensis | reverse complement strand
ATCAATTTCTTTGATTGCAGCCTACTGTACTCTTTGGGTATGAATCTTACTGCCTTGTAGTTTGCAATGTCTGCAAACTATGGCACTTCTTGGATGGCAAAGAGTTGCTCATCCGGAAAAGTTTCAGAGATCTCAGTGAGAGGGAAGGACGCCCCTTCTACTGGTTCTATTCGGGACAGGTGATCTGCTACTTGATTCTCTGTCCCTTTTCTGTCTCTTATTTCTATATCAAACTCTTGCAGAAGCAACACCCATCTTATAAGACTGGGTTTTGAATCCTGCTTTGTGAGTAAGTATTTAAGAGCAGCATGGTCAGTGTACACAATCACTTTGGATCCCACTAAATAGGATCTAAACTTGTCAATGGCATAGACCACTGCAAGTAACTCTTTTTCTGTGGTTGTGTAATTCTTCTGTGCATCATTTAGAACACGGCTGGCATAGTAAATGACGTGCAGAAGCTTGTCATGCCTTTGTCCCAACACTGCACCAATGGCAAGGTCACTGGCATCACACATTAATTCAAATGGCAATGTCCAATCTGGTGCAGAGATGACTGGTGCTGTGACCAGCTTAGCTTTCAGGGTCTCAAATGCCTGCAGACACTGTGTGTCAAACACTGGTGTGTCAGCAGCTAACAGGTTACTCAGAGGTTTTGCAATTTTCGAAAAATCCTTTATAAACCTCCGGTAGAATCCTGCATGCCCCAGAAAGCTTCTGATTGCCTTAACATTGGCAGGTGGTGGTAATTTTTCAATTACCTCCACCTTAGCTTGATCCACCTCTATTCCCTTGTT
>NC_029780.3:60566485-60566884 GCF_000817695.3 Arachis duranensis | reverse complement strand
TTTCTGTAAGCCCATAGTAGAAGATGTCTAGCTGGACCCACTCTGAAAACATGTCAAAGGGGCATTTTCTTAGCATCTCTCTGTATCTCTCCCAGGCATCATAAAGGGATTCATTATCTCCTTTTTTGAAGCCTTGGATGCTTAGCCTTAGCTGTGTCATCCGTTTTGGAGGGAAATAGTGATTCAGGAATTTTTCTGACAGTTGTTTCCATGTTTTTATGCTGTTCTTAGGCTGGTTATTTAACCACCTCTTAGCTTGATCTTTTACAGCAAATGGAAATAGTAATAATCTGTAGACATCCTGATCTACGTCCTTATCATGTACTGTGTCAGCAATTTGCAGAAATTGTGCCAGAAACTCTGTAGGTTCTTCATGTGGAAGACCAGAATACTGGCAGT
>NC_029780.3:60565037-60566413 GCF_000817695.3 Arachis duranensis | reverse complement strand
CAGCTCAAAGCTACTAACTCCAATGGAGGGTATACAGATACTACTCCCATATGAAGCAGTAGTGGGGTTAGCATATGACCCCAGAGTCCTCTTGGATTGTTCATTCCTACTTGCTTCCATATTGGATTACAAGAGATAATTTATATGTTGATTTTATTTATTTTATAAAAGTGGAATAAATAAAAACGAAATATATAAAAAGAATTTAAAAAATATTTTATGAAAATTTTTCGAAAAATTTTGAAATTGAAATCTGAATTTTACATTAAAAATTTCGAAAATGTAGTTCTAAAATTAGTTAGAAAAGATATATTTTTTTTTGAATTTTGAATTTTATGATGAAAGAGAAAAATACATAAAAGACACAAGACTTAAAAGTTTTGGATCTAGCACCCCTTTATTTTCAAAAATTTGGAGGAAAATACAAAGGGACACCAAACTTAAAATCGAAAATTTTGGAGGGAAAACACCAAGGAACACCAAACTTAAAAATTTTAAGATCAAGACACAAGAAAAATTCAAGAACATTTTGAAGACTCACAAGAACACCAAGAACAAAAGAAAGAACACCAAACTTAAATTTTTTTTTTTAAAAAAAAAAGACAAGATAAATTTTCGAAAATTAAAGAGAAATTAATAAGAAAACACCAAACTTAGAGTTTGGCACAAGATTCAATCCAAGAAAAATTATTTCTGAAAAAGGTTCCAAAGGGGATAACCAATTATCAAGAACAACTTGAAGATCAAGGAAGAACCAAGAACACTAACACGAAAATTTTAAAGAAAATATAAAATATGCAATTAACACCAAACTTAGAATAAGACACTATACTCACGAAAAATTAATAATTAATTAAGAAAAATAATATTTTTGAAAAGGAATTTTTGAAAAGAAACTATCCTATCAGGATTTGATGACTCTATGACAATAAAAATAAATTATTCCTAATCTAAGAAATAAAATATGCCTTCAATTGTTCAAACTCAATAATCCCCGGCAACGGCGCCAAAAACTTGGTGCACGAATTTGTAATCCGCACAACTAACCAGCAAGTGCACTGGGTCGTCCAAGTAATACCTTACGTGAGTAAGGGTCGATCCCACGGAGATTATTGGTTTGAAGCAATCAATGTTTATTTTATTAATCTTAGTCAGGAAGCCAATAAGATTATTTGGATTTAATTGTAAGAAGTCAAAGTATTTAAAATTATTGGATAAATAAAAGAGAATAATAGCGTTACTTGTTGTGCAGTAATGAGAAATATGTTGGAGTTCTGGAGATGCTTTGTCCTCTGACTTCAACTCTTCCTTGAAATCCTTCAACACACGCAAGGTTCCTTCCATGGCAAGCTCTATGTAGGGTGTCACCGTTGTCA
>NC_029780.3:60512663-60564590 GCF_000817695.3 Arachis duranensis | reverse complement strand
CGCAAAGTATGGACTATTATATATTGCTGGAAAGCCCTGGATGTCTACTTTCCAACGCCGTTGAGAGCGCGCCAATTGGACTCCTGTAGCTCCAAAAAATCCATTCCGAGTGCAGGGAGGTCAGGATCCAACAGCATCAGCAGTCCTTTTTCAGCCTAAGTCAGATTTTTGCTCAACTCCCTCAATTTCAGCCAGAAAATACCTGAAATCATAGAAAAATACACACACTCATAATAAAGTCCAGAAATATGATTTTTGCCTAAAAACTAATAATATTCTACTAAAAACTAATTAAAACATACTAAAATCTACATGAAATTACCCCCAAAAAGCGTATAAAATATCCGCTCATCAACGAGCTTCAAACTCCTAAGGGCTGGGCGTTAGTGACAGACGCAAAAGAATCACTAGATTCTACTCCAACCTGATTGAGAACCGACAGATGATTAGCCGTGCTGTGACAGAGCATTTGGACCATTTTCACTGAGAGGTTGGGATGTAGCCATTGACAACGGTGATGCCCTATATACAGCTTGCCATAGGAGGGAGTGATAAAATTGGATAAAAGCAGTAGGAAAGCAGAGATTCAACAGGGACAAGCATCTCCATGCGCTTATCTGAAATTCCCACCATTAATTTAGATAAATATTTCTATCCTTTATTATTTAAGCAAGTATCTCTTTATATTTCCCATAATCAATTATTATCTGCCTGACTGAGATTTATAAGATGACCATAGCTTGCTTCATACCAACAATCTCTGTGGGATCGACCCTTACTCACGTAAGGTATTACTTGGACGATCCAATACACTTGCTGGTTAGTTGTGCGGAGTTGTGATAAAGTGTGATTCACGTTTGAGAGCACCAAGTCTTTGGAGCCATTATTGATGATCACAATTTCATCCACCAAAAGGTACTTGAGCAAATACCCTCTTATGCTAAGTTCATGAAAGAGATCTTAAGTCATAAGAAGGATTGGAGAGAAACTAAAAAAGTTTACCTCACTGAAGAATGCAGTGCAGTCATTCTAAAAAGCTTACCAGAGAAGCTTAAGGATCCTGGAAGCTTTATGATACCATGCACATTAGAGGGCAGTTCTACCAAGACAGCTCTATGTGATCTTGGGGCAAGTATCAACCTAGTACCTGCATCCACTATCAGAAAGCTTGGCTTGGCAGAAGAAGTCAAACCAACCAGGATCTGTCTTCAACTTGCTGATGGCTCCATTAAATACCCATCAAGCATGATTGAGGATGTGATTGTCACAGTTGGGCCATTTGCATTCCCCACTGATTTTGTAGTGCTGGAGATGGAGGAGCACAAGAGTGCAACTCTCATCCTAGGAAGACCTTTCCTAGCAACTGGACGAACCTTCATTGATGTCAAAAAAGGGGAAGTGACACTGAGAGTCAATGAGGATGAGTTCAGGTTGAATGCTGTTGAAGCAATGAAGTATCCAGACACATCAAATGACTGCATGAGCATTGATGTTATTGACTCCCTGGTAGAGGAGATCAATATGGCTGAGAGTCTCGAGTCAGAGCTAGAGAATATCTTTAAAGATGTTCATCCTGATCTGGAGGAATCAGAGAGAATAATAGAACCTCTGAAAACCCCTCAGGAAGAGGAGAAACCTCCTAAACCCGAGCTCAAACCATTGCCACCATCCCTGAAATATGCATTTCTGGGAGAAGGTGACACTTTTCCTATAATCATAAGTTCTGCCATAGAGCCACAGGAAGAGGAAGCACTAATTCAAGTGCTAAGGACACACAAGACAGCTCTTGGGTGGTCCATAAGTGCTCTTAAGGGCATTAGCCCAGCCAGATGCAAGCACAAGATCCTATTGGAGGATAATGCTAAGCCAGTGGTTCAACCACAAAGGCGGCTAAATCCAGCCATGAAGGAAGTGGTGCAGAAGGAGGTCACTAAATTACTAGAGGCCGGGATCATTTATCCTATTTCTGATAGCCCTTGGGTAAGCCCTGTCCAAGTCGTCCCTAAGAAGGGAGGCATGACAGAGGTTCATAATGAAAAGAATGAACTGGTTCCTACAAGAACAGTTACAGGATGACGCATGTGTATTGACTACAGAAGACTCAATACAGCCACTAATGAGCGGATAATTTATACGCTTTTTGGCATTATTTTTAGGTAGTTTTTAGTAGGCTCTAGCTAATTTTTAGTATGTTTTTGTTAGTTTTCATGCAAAATTCATATTTCTGGACTTTACTATGATTTTGTGTGTTTTTCTATGATTTCAGGTATTTTCTGGCAGAAATTGAGGGATCTGAGCAAAAATCTGATTCAGGCTGAAAAGGACTGCTGATGCTGTTGGATTCTAACCTCCCTACACTCGAAATGTAATTTCTGGAGCTACAAAAGTCCAATTAGTGCGCTCTCATTGGCGTTAGAAAGTAGACATCTAGGGCTTTCCAGAAATATTTAATACTTCATACTTTTTTCGAAGATAAATGATGTAAACTGGTGTTTAACTCCAGTTCCATGTTCCATTCTGGCGTTAAACGCCAGAAACAGGTTACAAGTTGGAGTTAAACGCCCAAAACAGGTTACAACCTGACGTTTAACTCTAAAAATAGCCTAGGCACGTAAAAAGCTCAAGTCTCAGCCCCAGCACGCACCAAGTGGGCCCCAGAAGTGGATTTATACACTATCTATCTTAGTTTACTCATTTTCTGTAAACCTAGGTTACTAGTTTAGTATTTAAACAACTTTTAGAGATTTATTTTGCATCTCATGACATTTTTAGATCTGAACTTTGTACTCTTTGATGGAATGAGTCTCTAAACTCCATTGTTGGGGGTGAGGAGCTCTGCTGTGTCTCGATGGATTAATGCAATTATTTCTGTTTCCTATTCAAACACGCATGTTTCTATCTAAGATATTCATTTGCACTTCAATATGATGAATGTGATGATCCGTGACACTCATCATCATTCTCAATCTATGAACGCGTGCCTGACAACCCCCTCCGTTCTATATTAGAATGAATGAGTATCTCTTGGATTCCTTAATCAAAATCTTCGTGGTATAAGCTAGAATCCATTGGCAGCATTCTTGAGAATCCGGAAAGTCTAAACCTTGTCTATGGTATTCCGAGTAGGATTCAAGAATTGAATGACTGTGACGAGCTTCAAACTTACAAGCGTTGGGTGTAGTGACAGACGCAAAAGGATCAATGGATCCTATTCCAGCATGAGTGAGAACCGACAGATGATTAGCCATGCGGTGGCAGCGCACCTGGACCATTTTTACTGAGAGGACGGATGGTAGCCATTGACAACGGTGATCCACCAACACACAACTTGCCATAGGAGGAACCTTGCGTGCGTGAAGAAGAAGACAGGAGGAAATCAGAGATTCAGAAGACAAAGCATCTCCGAAACTCCAACATATTTTCCATTACTGCATAACATGTATCATTTAAGCCATGCTCTCTTGTTCATTTGCAAGTCAACTGATAATTATAATTAATATCTTGACTAAGAGTTACAAGATAACCATAGCTTACTTCAAGCCAATAATCTCCGTGGGATCGACCCTTACTCACGTAAGGTATTACTTGGACGACCCATTGCACTTGCTGGTTAGTGGTACGAATTGTGGAAAGTGTGATTTACAATTTAGTGCACCAAGTTTTTGGCGCCGTTGCCGGGAATTGTTTGAGTTTGAACAACTGACGGTGAATCTTGTTGCTTAGATTAGGAAAATTTTGTCTTTTGGGTCAGAGTCTTTTATTTTCTTTTCAAAAATATTATTTTTTAATTTTTAGTTTTTCTGTGGGTTTAGTGTCATGTTTTAAGTGGTGTCAATTGCATGCTTTTCTTTGTCTTTCAATTTTTGAATTGCATGTTCTTTGTTCTTCCTTGATCTTCAAATTGTTCTTGTCAATTTTTCTTGTTTGATCTTTGGTTTGTCTTGTTTTGTGTCTTTTCTTGTTTTTCTTGTGCATTTTCAAATTTTTAGTTTTCAAAAAATTTTATTTATTAAATACCTTTTTAAAACACGTTAAATTTATAGCTCAGTTGGCTAGAGCGTGGGCTTGTGTTCTTGGCAATTGGGTATCTTCCTTTTAAACCTTTTTCAAAAATAATTTTTCTTTGATTAAATCTTGTGCCAAACTTTAAGTTTGGTGTTCTCTTGTTAATTTTCTTTAATTTTCGAAAATTTTATTTTGGCTTTCTAAAAATTTTAAATTTGGTGTTCTTTCTTTTGTTCTTGTTGTTATTGTGAGACTTCAAGGTGTTCTTGAGTCTTCTTTGTGTTTTGATCTTAAAATTTTTAAGTTTGGTGTGCCTTGGTGTTATCCCTCCAAAATTTTCGAAAACAATGAGCATTGGATTTAAACATTTTAAGTCTTATGTCTTTTGTGTGATTTTCTCTTTCATAATAAAAATTCAAAAATAAAAAAATATCTTTTCTAACTATTTTAAGCAAATATTTCAAAAATTCAGATTTCAATTTCAAAATTTCATCTTATCATATCTTAGTTGTTAAGATTTTAAAATCATATCTTTTTCAAAAATATCCTAACCACATTCTCTCTCCTTACTTTTTCGAAAATCTTTATAAAATATTTTCAATTTTTTATTTTTATTTTTATTTTAGTTTTTATTTTATTTTATTTTATTATTTCTAAATTTTTTTTATATAATAAAATAAATAAAATAAATCCACGTCATCTCCCTTTCTCCATCATGGACCTAAGTGGAAATAAACAGTCCAGAAGGACTCTGGGGTCATATGCTAACCCCACTACTGCCTCATATGGGAGTAGTATCTGTATACCCTCCATCGGAGTCAGTAGTTTTGAGTTGAATCCTCAGCTCATTATCATGGTGCAGCAAAATTGCTAGTATTCCGGTCTTCCACACGAAGAACCTACTGAGTTTCTGGCACAGTTCTTACAAATTGCTGACACAGTACATGATAAGGAAGTAGATCAGGATGTCTACAGACTGTTACTGTTCCCATTTGCTGTGAAAGATTAAGCTAAGAGGTGGTTAAATAACCAACCCAAGGCCAGCATAAGGACATGGAAACAGCTGTCAGAAAAATTCCTAAATCAATATTTCCCTCCAAAAAGGATGACACAGCTGAGGCTGGCCATCCAAGGCTTCAAACAAGGAGATAATAAATCTCTTTATAATGTCTGGGAGAGATACAGAGAGATGCTAAGAAAATGCCCCTCCGAAATGTTTTCAGATGATAATGAATCTCTTTATAATGAATCTCTTTATTATGGGTTTACAGAGAAAGCTCAGATGTCTTTGGACCACTCAGCTGGTGGATCTATACACGTGATAAAGATAATTGAAGAAGCTCAAGAGCTCATTGATACAGTTGCCAAAAATCAGCATCTGTACCTAAGTAGTGAGTCTTCCATGAAAAAAGAGGCTAAAACAGTAATTGCTGAACTCAGTCCTGCAGAACAAGTTATTGAATTCAATCAGCAATTAGATTTTCTAACAAAACAGCTAGCCAAATTCAAGGAGATGCTATAAGACACAAGAATGGCTAATATGAACATGGAAGTACAGTTGAAGCAAACAGAACAGTAGTTAACAAAACAAATAACAGAAGAGTGCCAAGCAGTTCAATTAAGAAGTGGGAAGACATTAAATACCTCACTTCAAGGCAGCAAAAATCCAAGAAATGAATAAACTGCTACCCGAAATTCCTCTGAAGACAGTAAGAGCCCAGAGAGGAATAATTTTGGCGCTCAAACACCAGAAAAGGGTAGAGAGCTGGCATTAAACGCCCAACCTATGCTCCGTTCTGGCGTTTAAACGCTAGAAACAGGTAAGGAGTTGGCGTCCAACGCCAATCCAGCTTCCAACCCTGGCATTCAAACGCCAGTGGGGGATCAGACACATAAAAGTGCTGATAGCAACCCCTCTAAGAAGGCTTTCCTAACCACCTCTGTTGGAAATAAACCTACAGCAACTAAGGTTGAGGAATACAAAGCCAAGATGCATTATCCTCAGAAACTTCGCCAAGCGGAGCAAGATAAGCAATTTGCCCGCTTTACAGACTATCTCAGGACTGTTGAAATAAAGATTCCATTTGCAGAGGCACTTGAGCAAATACCCTTTTATGCTAAGTTCATGAAAGAGATCTTAAGTCATAAGAAGGATTTGAGAGAAACTGAAAAAGTTTACCTCAGTGAAGAATGCAGTGCAGTCATTCTGAAAAGCTTACCAGAGAAGCTTAAAGATCCCGGAAGCTTCATGATACCATGCACATTAGAGGGTACTTGTACCAAGAAAGCTCTATGTGATCTTGGAGGAAGTATCAACCTAATACGTGCATCCACTATCAAAAAGCTTGGTTTGACTGAAGAAGTCAAACCAACACGAAAATGTCTCCAACTTGCTGATGGCTCCATTAAATACCTATCAAGCGTGATTGAAGACATGATTGTCAAGGTTGGGCCATTTGCCTTTCCCACTGACTTTGTGGTGCTGGAAATGGAGGAGCACAAGAGTGCAACTCTCATTCTAGGAAGACTTTTTCTAGCAACTGGACGAACCCTCATTGATGTCCAAAAAGGGGAATTAACCCTGAGAGTTAATAAGGATGAGTTTAAGTTGAATGTTGTCAAAGCTATGCAGCATCCAGACACCCCAAACGACTGCATGAGCATTGATATTATTGACTCTCTGGTGGAAGAGGTCAATATGAATGAGAGTCTCGAATCAGAGCTAGAGGATATCTTAAAAGATGTTTGGCCTGATCTGGAGGAACCAGAGAGAATAATAGAACCTTTGAAAATCCCTTAGGAATGGAGAAACCTCCTAAACCTGAGCTCAAACCATTACCACCATCCCTAAAATATGCATTTCTGGGAGAAGGTGACATTTTTCCTATAATCATAAGCTCTACCTTAGAGCCACAGGAAGAAGAAGCACTAATTTAAGTGCTAAGGACACACAAGACAGCTCTTGGATGGTCCATTAGTGATCTTAAGGGCATTAGCCCAGCCAGATGCATGCACAAGATCCTATTGAAGGATGACGCTAAGCCAGTGGTTCAACCACAGAGGCGGTTGAATCCATCCATGAAGGAGGTGGTGCAGAAGGAGGTCACTAAATTACTAGAGGCTGGGATTATTTATCCTATTTCTGATAGCCCCTGGGTGAGCCCTGTCCAAGTCGTCCCTAAGAAGGGTGGCATGATAGTGGTTCATGATGAAAAAATGAACTGGTTCCTACAAGAACAGTTACAGGGTGGCGTATGTGTATTGATTACAGAAGGTTCAATATAGCCACCAGAAAGGATCATTTTCCTTTACCATTCATAGACCAGATGCTAGAAAGACTAGCAGGTAATGATTACTACTACTTTCTAGATGGATATTCAAGATATAATCAAATTGTAGTAGATCCCCAGGATCAAGAGAAAACAGCATTCACATGTCCATCTGGAGTATTTGCATATAGAAGGATACTATTTGGGCTGCGCAATGCACCTGCAACCTTTCAAAGGTGCATGCTCTCTATTTTCTCTGATATGGTGGAAAATTTTCTGGAAGTCTTCATGGATGACTTTTTAGTATTTGGAGACTCATTCAGCTCCTGTCTTGACCATCTAGTACTTGTTCTAAAGAGGTGCCAAGAGACTAACCTGGTTTTATATTGGGAGAAATGTCACTTTATGGTGACTGAAGGAATTTTCCTTGGGCACAAAATTTTGAACAAAGGAATAGAGGTGGATCAAGCTAAGGTAGAGGTAATTGAAAAGTTACCACCACCTGCCAATGTTAAGGCAATCAGAAGCTTTCTGGGGCATGCAGTATTCTATAGGAGATTTATAAAAGATTTTTCAAAAATTGCAAAACCTCTTAGTAATCATCTAGCTGCTGACATGCCATTTATCTTTGATAAGGAGTGTCTGCAGGTGTTTGAGACTCTGAAAGCTAAGCTGGTCACAGCACCAGTCATCTCTACACCAGACTGGACATTACCATTTGAACTAATGTGTGATGCCAGTGACCATGCCATTGGTACAGTGTTAGGACAAAGGCATAACAAGCTTCTGCACGTCATTTATTATGCCAGTCATGTTTTAAATGACGTACAGAAGAACTACACAACCACAGAAAAAGAGTTACTTGCAGTGGTTTACGCCATTGACAAGTTCAGATCTCATTTAGTAAGATCAAAAGTGATTGTGTACACTGACCATGCTGCTCTTAAATATCTACTCACAAAGCAGGATTCAAAACCCTGACTCATAAGATGCGTGTTGCTTCTACAAGAGTTTGATATAGAAATAAGAGACAGAAAAGGGACAGAGAACCAAGTAGCATATCACCTGTCCCGAATAGAACCAGTCGAAGGGTCGTCCCTCCCTCTTATTGAGATCTCTGAAACCTTTCCGGATGAGCAACTCTTTGCCATCCAGGAAGTACCTTGGTTTGCAGACATTGTAAACTACAAGGCTGTGAGATTCATACCCAAAGAGTATAGTAGGCGGTAATAAAAAAAATTGATCTCGAATGCAAAGTACTATCTGTGGGATGAACCATATCTCTTCAAGAGATGTGCAGACGAAATAATCCGTAGATTTGTGCCTAAAGAAGAAGCATAGAAGATCCTCTGGCATTGCCATGGATCACAGTATGGAGGACATTTTGGAAGTGAGCGAACAGCCACAAGAGTCCTCCAATGTGGCTTCTACTGGCCTACTCTCTATAAAGACTCCTGAGAGTTTGTACGTAATTATGACAGTTGCCAAAGATCTGGCAATCTGCCTTACGGTTATGCCATGCCTCAACAAAGGATCTTGGAGATTGAGTTATTTGATGTATAGGATATTGACTTTATGGGGCCTTTCCCACCATCATACTCAAACACTTATATTCTGGTGGCAGTGGATTATGTATCCAAATGGGTAGAGGCTATTGCAACACCCACTAGTGATACTAAGACAGTGCTGAAATTTCTCCAAAAACATATCTTCAGCAGATTTGGTGTCCCTAGAGTACTAATCAGTAATGGGGGTGCTCATTTCTGCAATAAACAGCTTTACTCTGCTATGGTTCGATATGGAGTTAGCCACAGGGTGGCATCTCCATGTCATCCACAAACAAATGGGCAAGTTGAAGTCTCTAATAGAGAACTTAAAAGAATCCTGGAACGGAATGTGATTAACCATAGAAGGGATTGGGCAAGAAGCTTGGATGATGATCTGTGGGCATATAGAACAGCATTCAGGACTCCTATAGGGACCTCTCCATACCAGCTTGTGTATGGAAAAGCCTGTCACTTGCCAGTGGAACTGGAACACAAGGCCTACTGGGCAACCAGATTTCTAAACCTTGATGCCAAGTTAGCTGGAGAAAAACGATAGCTCCAGTTAAATGAGCTAGATGAATTCAGACTCAATGCTTTCGAAAATGCAAAAATTTACAAAGAGAAAGCAAAAAGATGGCATGATAAGAAGCTGTCATCCAGAGTCTTTGAGCCAGGGCAGAATGTTCTGCTGTTTAACTCTAGTCTCAGATTATTCCCCGAAAAGTTAAAATCCCGGTGGAGAGGACCATATGTGATTACAGGTGTGTCACCATATGGATATGTAGAGCTTCATGATAGTGACTCTGACAAAAAGTTCATTGTTAATGGGCAAAGAGTCAAGCATTATCTTGAAGGCAATGTAGAGCAAGAATGCTCAAGACTGTGACTAGATTAAAGCTCAGTAAAAGTCCAACTAAAGACGATAAAGAAGTGCTTATTGGGAGGCAACCCAATTTTATCTATCTATGTTAAAATTCCATTGTTATTTTGTGTTTTCTTTAGGTTGATGATCATGTGAAGCTACAAAAACAACTACAAAAGTTAAAGCAAAATCAAAAATAGCATTAAAAATAGCACACCTTGGAGGAAGAGCTGTCTGGCGTTTAAACGCTAGAAACAAGCATCTGTCTGGCGTTTAACGCCAGAAACAAGCACCAAGCTGGCGTTTAACACTAGAAACAAGCATCAGGCTGGCGTTAAACGCCAGAAACAGGCTACATTTGGGTGTTTAATGTGAGAAACAAGCTGTAGTCTCGCATTAAACCCCAGGATTGCATACAGAGGGCGTTTTACACGCCTAAAAGGTGCAGGGATGAGAAATCCTTGACACCTCAAGATCTGTGGGCCCCACAGAATCACCTCAGGATATGTGGATGCCACAGGATCCCCACCTACCCCACTTTTCTCTTCTTCATTCTCACACAACACTTCCCCCTCTTCTCCCCCTTGGCCGAAACCCACACCTCTCTCCCTCTTCTCCATATCTTCTTCTTTTATTCTTTCTTCTTTTGCTCGAAGGCGAGCAACATTCTAAGTTTGGTGTGGTAGAAGCATAGCTTTTTGTTTTTCCATAACCATTTATGGCACCTAAGGCCAGAGAAACCTATAGAAAGAGGAAAGGGAAGACAAAAGCTTCCTTCTCCGAGTCATGGAAGATGGAGAGATTCATCTCAAGGGTCCATAGCTCAGTAGTAAAGCATTTGACTGCACATCAAGAGAGCCCACTCATGGACTTCAACAAGAGCATGAGGATTTCTCTCATCAAGAAATCCCTGAGATACCTCAGAGGATACATTTTCCTCCACACAATTATTGGAAGCAACTAAGGATAGGAGCACCAAAATCACTAGGGATCAAGCAACAGAGGCAAGGAAGAGACATAAAGGAGATCAAGAGCACCTTTGGTTCTTCAAGAGGAAGACGCCACCCTCACTAAGGTGGACTCATTCCTTAATCTCCTTGCTCTTATTTTTCTGTTTTTCGGTTTTTTGAGCTTCATGTTTGTCTATGTTTGTGTCTTTATTACATGACCATTAGTGTCTAGTGTCTATGTCTTAAGGTTATGAATAATTCCATGAATCCTTCACCTTTGTTAAATGAAAAATGTTTTTAATACAAAAGAACAAGAAGCACATGAGTTTCGAATTCATCCTTGAAATTAGTTTAATTATATTGATGTGGTGAGAATACTTTTTGTTTTCTGAATGAATGTTTAAATAGTGCATATTTTTGATCTTGTTGTTTATGAATGTTAAAATTGTTGGCTCTTGAAAGAATGACGAACAAGAGAACTGTTATTGATAATCTGAAAAATCATAAAATTGATTCTTGAAGTAAGAAAAAGTAGTGAATAACAAAAGCTTACGGAAAAAAATGGCAAAAAAATAAATAAATACAAAAGAAAAAGAAAAAGCAAGCAGAAAAAGCCAATAGCCCTTAAAACCAAAAGGCAAGGGTAAAAAGGATCCAAGGCTTTGAGCATCAATGGATAGGAGGGCCCAAGGAAATAAATCCAGGCTTAAGCGGCTAAATCAAGCTGTCCCTAACCATGTGCTTGTGGCATGCAGGTCCAAGTGAAAAGCTTGGAGACTGAGTGGTTAAAGTCATGATCCAAAGCAAAAGAGTGTGCTTAAGAACTCTGGACACCTCTAATTGGGGACTTTAGCAAAGCTAAGTCACAATCTAAAAAGGTTCACCTAGTTATGTGTCTGTGGCATCTATGTATCCAGTGGTAATACTGGAAAACAAAATGCTTTAGGGACACAGCCAAGACTCATAAAGTAGCTGTGTTCAAGAATCAACATACTAAACTAGGAGAACCAATAACACTATCTAAATTCTGAGTTCCTATAGATGCCAATCATTCTAAACTTCAAAGGATAAAGTGAGATGCCAAAACTGTTCAGAAGCAAAAAGCTACTAGTTCCGCTCATCTAATTAGAACTAAACTTCATTGATATTTTGGAATTTATAGTATATTCTCTTCTTTTTATCCTATTTGATTTTCAGTTGCTTGGGGACAAGCAACAATTTAAGTTTGGTGTTGTGATGAGCGGATAATTTATACGCTTTTTGGCATTATTTTTAGGTAGTTTTTAGTAGGTTCTAGATACTTCTTAGTATGTTTTTATTAGTTTTCATGCAAAATTTATATTTCTGGAATTTACTATGAGTTTGTGTGTTTTTCTATGATTTCAGGTATTTTCTGGCTGTAATTGAGGGATCTGAGCAAAAATCTGATTCAGGCTGAAAAAGGACTGCTGATGCTGTTGGATTCTGACTTCCCTGCACTCGAAATAGAATTTCGGAAGCTACAAGAGTTCAGTTGGTGCGCTCTTAATTGCGTTGGAAAGTAGACATCCAGGGCTTTCCAGTAATATATAATAGTCCATACTTTTCTCGAAGATAAATGACGTAAACTGGCGTTTAACGCCAGTTCTATGTTCCATTCTGGCGTTAAACGCTAGAAACAGGTTACAAGTTGGAGTTAAACGCCCAAAACAGGTTACAACCTGACGTTTAACTCCAGAAATAGCCCAGGCACGTGAAAAGCTCAAGTCTCAGCCCCAGCACACACCAAGTGGGCCCCAGAAGTGGATTTCTGCACTATCTATCTTAGTTTACTCATTTTCTGTAAACCTAGGTTACTAGTTTAGTATTTAAACAACTTTTAGAGATTTATTTTGCATCTGATGACATTTTTAGATCTGAACTTTGTACTCTTTGACGGCATGAGTCTCTAAACTCCATTGTTGGGGGTGAGGAGCTCTGCTGTGTCTCGATGGATTAATGCAATTATTTCTGTTTTCTATTCAAACACGCATGTTTCTATCTAAGATAATCATTTGCACTTCAATATGACGAATGTGATGATCCATGACACTCATCATCATTCTCAATCTATGAACACGTGCTTGACAACCACCTTCGTTCTATATTAGATTGAATGAGTATCTCTTGGATTCCTTAATCAAAATTTTCGTGGTATAAGCTAGAATTCGTTGGCAGCATTCTTGAGAATCCGGAAAGTCTAAATCTTGTCTGTGGTATTCCGAGTAGGATTAAGGGATTGAATGACTGTGACGAGCTTCAAACTCACAAGGGTTGGGCGTAGTGACAGACGCAAAAGGATCAATGGATCCTATTCCAGCATGAGTTAGAACCGACAGATGATTAGCCGTGCGGTGACAGCACACCTGGACCATTTTCACTGAGAGGACGGATGGTAGCCAATGACAACAGTGATCCACCAACACACAGCTTGCCATAGGAGGAACCTTGCGTGGATGAAGAAGAAGACATGAGGAAAGCAGAGATTCAGAAGACAAAGCATTTCCAAAACTCCAACATATTCTCCATTATTGGATAACAAGTATCATTTAATCCATGCTCTCTTGTTCATTTGCAAGTCAACTGATAATTATAATTAATATCCTGACTAAGAGTCACAAGATAACCATAGCTTGCTTCAAGCCAACAATCTCCATGGGATCGACCCTTACTCACGTAAGGTGTTACTTGGACGACCCAGTGGTACGAATTGTGAAAAGTGTGATTTACAATTTCATGCACCAGCCACCAGAAAGGATCATTTTCCTTTACCATTCATAGACCAGATGCTAGAAAGACTAGCAGGTCATGATTACTACTGCTTTTTGGATGGCTATTCAGGTTACAACCAGATTGCAGTAGATCTCCAGGATTAAGAGAAAACAGCATTCACATGTCCATCTGGAGTATTTGCATACAGAAGGATACCATTTGGCCTGTGCAATGCACTTGCAACTTTTCAGAGATGCATGCTCTCTATTTTCTCTGATATGGTGGAAAAATTTTTGGAAGTCTTTATGGATGACTTCTCAGTATTTGGAGACTCATTCAGCTCCTGTCTTGACCATCTGGCACTTGTTCTAAAAAGGTGCCAAGAGACTAACCTAGTTTTAAACTGGGAAAAATGTCACTTTATGGTGACTGAAGGAATCATCCTTGGGCACAAAATTTTGAACAAATGAATAGAGGTGGATCAAGCTAAGGTGGAGGTAATTGAAAAATTACCACCACCTACCAATGTTAAAGCAATCAGAAGCTTTTTGGGGCATGCAGGATTCTATAGGAGGTTTATAAAAGATTTTTCAAAAATTGCAAAACCTATGAGTAATCTGCTAGCTGTTGACACACCATTTATCTTTGATAAGGAATGTCTGCAGGCGTTTGAGACTCTGAAAGCTAAGCTGGTCACAACACCAGTCATCTCTACACCAGACTGGACATTACCATTTGAACTAATGTGTGATGCCAGTGACCATTCCATTGGTGCAGTGTTGGGATAAAGGCATGACAAGCTTCTGCACGTTATTTATTATGCCAGTCGTGTTTTAAATGACGCACAGAAGAACTACACGACCACAGAAAAAGAGTTACTTGCAGTGGTTTACGCCATTGACAAGTTCAGATCTTATTTAGTAGGATCAAAAGTGATTGTGTACACTGACCATGCTGCTCTTAAATATCTACTCACAAAGTAGGATTCAAAACTGAGACTCATAAGATGGGTGTTGCTTCTGCAAGAGTTTGATATAAAAATAAGAGACAGAAAAGGGACAGAGAACCAGGTAGCAGATCACCTGTCCCGAATAGAACTAGTAGAAGTGGCGTCCCTCCCTCTTACTGAGATCTCTGAAACTTTTCCGAATGAGCAACTCTTAGCTATCCAGGAAGTACCATGGTTTGCAGACATTGCAAACTACAAGGCTGTGAGATTCATACCCAAAGAGTATAGTAGGCAGCAATCAAAGAAAGTGATCTCGGATGTAAAGTACTATCTGTGGAATGAACCATATCTCTTCAAGAGATGTGCAGACGGAATAATCTGTAGATGTGTGCCTAAAGAAAAAGCGCAGCAGATCCTCTGGCATTGCCAAGGATCACAGTATGGAGGACATCTTGGAAGTGAGCAAACAGCCACAAGAGTCCTCCAATGTGGCTTCTACTGGCCTACTCTCTGTAAAGACTCCCGAGAGTTTGTACGTAATTGTGACAGTTGCCAAAGATCTGGCAATCTGCCTCACGGTTATGCCATGCCTCAACAAAGGATCTTGGAGATTGAGTTATTTGATGTATAGGGTATTGACTTCATGGGGCCTTTCCCACCATCATACTCAAACACTTATATTCTGGTGGTAGTGGATTATGTATCCAAATGGGTGGAAGCTATTGCAACACCCACTAATGATACTAAGACAGTGCTGAAATTTCTCCAGAAACATATCTTCAGCAGATTTGGTGCCCCTAGAGTACTAATCAGTGATGGGGGCGCTCATTTCTGGAATAAACAGCTTTACTCTGCTATGGTTCGATATGGAGTCAGCCACAGGGTGGCAACTCCATATCATCCACAGACAAATGAGAAAGCTAAAGTCTCTAATAGAGAACTTAAAAGAATCCTGGAACGGACTGTGATTAACCGTAGAAGGGATTGGGCAAGAAGCTTGGATGATGCTCTGTGGGCATACAGAACAGCATTCAAGACTCCTATAGGGACCTCTCCATACCAGCTTGTGTATGGAAAAGCCTGTCACTTGCCAGTGGAACTGGAACACAAGGCTTACTGGGCAACCAGATTCCTAAACCTTGATGCCAAGTTAGTTGGAGAAAAACGATTGCTCCAGTTAAATGAGCTAGAGGAATTCAGACTCAATGCTTTCGAATATGCAAAAGTTTACAAAGAGAAAGCAAAAAAGATGGCATGATAAGAAGCTGTCATCCAAAGTCTTTGAGCCAGGGCAGAAAGTTTTTCTATTCAACTCTAGGCTTAGGTTATTCCCTGGGAAATTAAAATCCCGGTGGAGAGGACCATATGTGATTACAAGTGTGTCACCATATGGATATGTAGAGCTTCATGATAGTGATTCTGACAAAAAGATCATTGTTAATGGGCAAAGAGTCAAGCATTATCTTGAACGCAATGTTGAGCAAGAATGCTCAAGACTAAGACTGGATTAAAGCTCAGTAATAGTCCAGCTAAAGACGATAAAGAAGCGCTTATTGGGAGGCAACCCAATTTTATCTATCTATGTTAAAATTCCATTGTTATTTTGTGTTTTCTTTATGTTGATGATCATGTGAAGTCACAAAAAAAACTGCAAAAATTAAAGCAAAATAAAAAACAACATTAAATATAGCACACCCTGGAGGATAAGCAAACGCCAGTAAGAAGCATCAGATTGGCGTTTAACGCCAGAAAGGAGCATCAAGCTGGCGTTAAATGCCAGAAACAGGCTGTAAGCTGGCGTTTAACGCCAGAAACAAGCAGCAGTCAGGCGTTAAATGCCAGGATTGCACTAAGAGGGCGTTCTACACGCCTAAATGGTGCAGGGATGAGAAATCCTTGACACCTCAGGATCTGTGGACCTCACAGGATCCCCACCTACCTCACCAATCAAATTCAAACCATTCCCCTCCCAAACCCACCCATTCACACACCTCTGTCTCCTTCAATTGATTAGAATTTTTATATGATTTTTATTGATTATTTGATATAATTGAAATTATAATTTTGGTAATTGAAAAATAAGAAAGAATTGTATAATTTAATTTAA
Source organism: Arachis duranensis (assembly GCF_000817695.3). Classification (NCBI taxonomy): domain Eukaryota; kingdom Viridiplantae; phylum Streptophyta; class Magnoliopsida; order Fabales; family Fabaceae; genus Arachis; species Arachis duranensis. Next base: position 60,548,171 of record NC_029780.3, on the reverse strand, counting down.
AAAATTCTATTTTGAATGAGTTATGTTATTAATTTGAACTCTTAGGAATTAATTTACTAGAAATGATTAGATTAATTTTTCTAAATACTTTAAGTTTAAGAAAATTAATATTTATGCACAATTTTTATTATAATTAGTTATTTTATAAATTGAAATTAAAGTCTAGTGATAGAAAAATAATGAGAAGTTATATCATTTAATTTGAACGGTTAGTATTGAGTTTGAACTATATTTTATAATTATATGATTAATATGTTTATTTTATAATTTAAATTAGAAATAATTGATTGAATTTAACAATATGTTAATAAATAATGTTCTTAAATATTTTTAATAGAGTATATTTGATTCTAAAATTACTCTACCCTTCAATTTCATCAAAATATCTATTCATATCTATCCATATTACTTTATAAAATCCCTAATTTCTAACCCTAATTCCCAAATCAAACTCAGAAACCCTAATTTCCCAAATTGGAAACCCTAAATTTGCAATCAGAAATCCTAACCCTCCCCCACTCTCCTCAGCGCCATCACCCTCATCACAAGCGTACAGACTCACCCTCTCTCCCTCAGCTTCACCGGCGCACACACATACACTCAGGACACCACACTCATTCAGCCCACACCCCTTCTGTCACACACCCACGCCTAGTGAACGGAGCTGCACCACGCCCAGCCCGCCTCGCCATCGCCGCCATCATTATCGCCGACAAAAAGGACGCCGTCGTCAGCCCCGCGAGATGCCATCCGCGTCACTGCCGTCAAAGCTCCGCGACGCTGCCGCCATTTCGCGAGGAAAGGATGTTCGCAGAGGGAGAGACGAGCACAAACCAGATCAGGGGAGAAGCCGCCGTCGCCCTCACTGCGCCGCCGTCGTCTTCGTCACAGAGCCAGCCACCACCACTTATAGCAAATTCAGAGAGATGGAACTCGGGAAGAGAGGAGACAGAGAGCTCGCAGGCTGAGCTGGGGTTCAACCACCGTGCCCAGCCGTGCTCGCGTCGTCGGTGCCGTTTTCGTCGAAACTGCTGCCGTGTTTGAGGGGCTATGCTTGGCCGCCGTTGTACTGCCCTGCTTCACCGTGGCTGAGCTCCGCTACTCCCTGCTCTTTGGGCTTGTGATGCTGATGCGGGAATTACTACAGGAAGAGAAGAACACGAAGAGGAGAAACTGGGATCGTTGTTGTCGCCATCGCTGCTGAAGACCAGCCACCGCGCCGAGCTTTTACCGTCACCATTCTGCCCGGTGTCGCCAGCACTGAAGTCGGCCGCTACCACCGTCGAGCCTTGTTGGAACTGGTGTTGCTTTTGGAGGTTTGGAAGGGAGGCTTGCTCGGATTTGCTTCTGCTCTTGGTTCTCGCAGCTGCCGGAGCCTTTGCCACCATCAGAGCTGCCATTGAAGCTATTGATTTGGTTCAAATTCCTCCATTTTTGAGACCGTGAGCTTCGATCCTTGCTTTGCTTCTATCCTATTCCTATGTCTTTCACCTGTTCTAACTAAGGAAACCTATATTTTTGTTCAGTGCTGCATCTCTATTTTCCCTGTTTACTGCTACAACTATCATAGGGGATACTGTTGATGTCATCAGGAAACTGTTAGAGCTGCTGTTGTTGCTGATGCGAGTTTGAACGAAGTTGGAGCCACGTTTAATTTTGTGGATTTCGACTAACTGAGGTAGGGGATTTAACGTTTTTAATTTAGAATGCCTACAAAGTTATTGGATAAGTGCAAATGGTTAATAATAGTTAAGAATTTCTTAATTGACAAGAATGACTTGAAATGTGTTTGAGAATGGTTAGCTATTGTGATTTTACTGAGTTATGATTCGAATTAAATGTGGTTGTGAACGGTGATTAAACTGATGATATTGATTTTGATTTGAGGCTGTAACTATTACCGATTTTCTAATTGTTTGGAATTACTGAGAATCCTGCTATTTGATTATGTTGAGCTGGTTGCCATTGGTTGGTTTGCTTGATGATTGCAAACTGACTGAAATTCTGGTCTTTGACGGATTTATATTGAATTGAATGATGTGCTGGTTATTTGATATAGTGTAACGGTAGTGGATTTGTTGGAAATTCTGATCTTATGTAATATTGCTGAATTGGTTGAAATCTGGTTCTGAATTGTAATTTGAATTACTTTTTTTTGTGATGAGTTGGCTGAGGCTTTGATCTTGAGTGAGTTATTTTGAATTGTTTGATATTGAATTGAAATTTTAGTATATTGGAATGGCTGTGAAATGGACTTGTGATGGGTTGAAATTAGTTGAAATGGGGCTGTGATTGTGACTGGTTCTGTTGCTGTGAGTTATTGATTAATTGGTAAGATTAATTCTGGCTAAGTTGTGGCTGTATTCTGGTTATTAAGAATAAGTGCTTGTTGTTTTTAGTTATCTGATGTAACGGAACGGCTGTGATACTGACAACGATTGATTGGAATTGGCTTTGATGGTTGCTAAAGTTGATTTATAATTAATTAGAATTAAGTTTGAGAACGGTTGAAAGATTGAAGTTTGACTACCAAATCATTCTCTTCAAATTTGAATTTTAAAACTAAATAGTAACTTTGCTAAAGAGTAAATGACATTAAAATAATTAGAATTATGAAAGGCTGATTTTTGGGATTACTAGTTGATTGAGTTTAATTTTGAAAGGATTCCATGATATGTGAAAAGTAAATATGAATTGATGAAATTGGAGTTGGATTGATGGATTAGTTGGAATTGTGGAGTATGATTGATTTGTTAAATATTATGAATTGTGAATGTCTGATTGATTGAGAATTATCTGTTTGAAGATTGTTGGGAAAAGGACTGGTGATTTGTGGAGAAAGAGGAAACCCGTAAGGGTGGCTAAGTTCAAGTTTTAGGGGAGGTGCTGCCGAAATTTTCTAAACTCTAAAGTTTTATTTGAAAAGTTATTTTAGAAGATTTGAACTTGGAAAATTATATTATTTGAGTTTTATTTAGGTAAGAAAAGAATTACATTATTTTGAATTTGAATTACCAAGAAAAGGTTTAGGTTCAAGTTTGAAATATTTATAAACGAAGTTATGTTTTGAGATTTATTCAATATGAAGAGAGGTATGCTTGGGGTTTGCAATAAAGGATTACTTTTTAGAAGTTTAATGAATATATAATATTTAAATTTGAATGATAAAGAGAAATGGTTTTTGAGTCTTTGGGAAGTTAGTAAACTTGAAAAAGAGTTTTATTTGGTTACTTTTGGTAAGAGGGTGATGTTTTGAAAAGTATTTAGCGAATTTAAAATAAATGATTTTCTTGAGTCTTTTGAAAGAAAATTAAACTAGAAAATAGTTTTAAAATTGGTTCGAGTTAAGAGGTTGCAAAAGTGGAAGTCGTGAAGTTTGTATAGTATGATTGAACAAAGAAAAAGGGAGATATTGTATAAGAATATGTAACTGGAGATGAATAATGAGAATGATAATTTATGATGATAATTACATTGATTCTTTTGAGTAAAGGTATTCAGTTTATGAAATTGTTGGCAAGGACGTGGTTTTGTCCCGTTTGCGTATTTATGATTATAAAAGAGAATAAAAAGCAGAGGACCTGTTGAAAGGTCATTTGTTGCTTGAGGCAACCCAAGAGATGTGTTTATTCATTTGTTGCATTATGGCAACTCCTGAGATGTTTATGTGATGATCTGCTGCGTGAAGGTAGTCAGATAGATGGTGGTACGACCACTAAGAGCGCTTCCTTGGCATACTTAGCTATAATGCTATTCTGTAAGTCAGAGGACTCTTACAGAGGTATCGAGAAAACACAACTAGCATATACTCCTGTAAGTCAAAGGACTCTTACAGTGAGAGTGCGTGTGTGCTCCTGTAAGTCAAAGGACTCTTACAGTGAGTGTGTTGGGCAGATATAAGTTAACTAGCTCCGCCATGCAAGTCAAAGGACTCTTGCAGTGGTTTGCCTCACAAGTCAAAGGACTCTTGCGAGGGGCATTGCCAACAGGGAAGCCTTACCTGGTCAGAGGACTCCGGGTAACGTCGGAAGCGGGTATGTAACCGACAAATGAGCTCATTACCTGCACTAGGGCTAGACATGCATCATCCTTGTTTGTGCATTTACATTCGATTGGGTTGCATATCTTGTTCCCTTGTGACTGTACTATTTGTCTTGGTGACTTGTTTGTGTGTTTGATTGAATATTTTTGTTGAAGCTGTGATCTTAGTAAAGTATTGAGGAGTGACATCCGTGAATTTTGGTTCGGCTATATTACTTATGTTGCTGATTTATTTAGTTGTTGCAGTGATTGAGCAATGCTGTTTGTGGCTGATAAATTGTTAATGTGACCAATTATATTTTAGAATTTGTTTTGAGTTTATAATTTTGAAAGAGGTAATTAACTAGCTAAAGTAAAACCAAAAGTAGTATTTTCAAAGAGTCTTGATAAAAATATAGTTTTCTTGAGTATGTTAATTATTTGCATATTAATCATTACTTTTACGGCATTCTCATTCCCTACTGAGAACGTGTGGTTTGTTCTCACCCCAAAATCTTCCACCCTTTCAATGATACAGGTTCGAAGACACAGTGTGAAGCTGGGGCGATTGTTAGACCTTATTTATGAGTTAAGTTTTTGAATTGAGTTGCTTTCATAGAATTCCCTCGCCCTTGTTACTTTAGTTTTTATTTTACACAGAGGGATATGATTTGTATCTAAGTTTTATTTGAAATCTTTTGTATGACAGATATTATTATTAGTAATTATGTGATTATTATTATTTGGTGATGTTTGCTATATGATTTGATAAATAAAAACAAAATTTTCTGGTATTTTTACTAAAACTGGATCGCGATATCGAACTAGAGGCTCAATAGTAAATAGTTAATAAAGGAAAGTAGGTTGGTAACGCCTTACTTTCGATACGATCATGACGTTCTAGAAGTTGGGTCGTTACAGTGCATGCCTTCATTAAAAATGCACGTGGACTCACATTTTGGGGGCTTTTTGGCCCATTTTTGAAAGCTTTGGAGTATATTTGAAGGGGGAAGCTACTATATATCATATCATACATTACCATACTTGAGAGAGGAGTTTTTAGGAGTAGTTTTAGGGTAGTTTAGTTTTAAGTTTTCTTTCTTAGGGTTTTAATTAGGGTTTCAATGTAGCATTTTATACTTCAATTTTGTCTTTGGATTTTGCTATTTCATTGTAAGTATTTCTTTAATTCCTCTTTTATTAGACTACTCTTTCTACACTTTCTTCTACTTTAATTTCTCTTGCCAATTTATATAGTTTTGCAATTTTGGATTTCTAGTTGTTGAATTTGGTGTTTGATGCTTATTTTATGTTTGTTTGAGTTGCCTTTTATTGATTTTGATCATTTATGGTTCATAGCTTTCATCAATTTACCAATTTTGCCATGTTTTATGTTTATGCCCTCTATGTTTGATGAAATGCCAATTTTGATTATGGGGTAAATTCCATCCCTTGCCTTGGGAAAAATGAGTTTATGGATTACTAGAGCCATAATGTCCAACATTTAGTGATAATTCTTGGGTTGTTAGTTGTTATTGTTCCCACTAACGCTAGCTTTTTACCAATTAATTTGGTAAGTTAGTTAGGACTTGTGGATTAATAACAACTATGCTCACTTAACTTATCCTTCGATGTTAAGGGTTGACTTAGTGAGATTAATCCATCATAATTATCATAATTGTGGTTATGATAAGTGATGTATGAAAACTTGTCTCTCAATAAATTTCTCTTCGGCAAGTATACCGAATTATCGTCAAGTAAAAACTCACAATAGAGTGAGGTCGAATCCCACAGGGATTGATTGGTCAAGCAACTTTAGTTGGAAAGATGTGCTAGTTGAGATAAACCGAAATTGAGTTGAGAATTGCAAAAAATTAAATGGCGGGAAAGTAAATACAGAAAGTAAATTGCAGAATCTTAAATGGGGATTTGGGAAAATGAGCATAAAGGTAAATGGCAAAAAGTAAAGAGAATGGGTAAGATCAGAAATGGGGGATTCATTGGGCTTAGGAGATGTTGCATTCTCCGGATCAAGTTCATTCTCATCTCTTCCTCAATCAATGCATTCATTGATCTCCTTGGCAATCTTAGGTGATTGGATCCTAATTCCTTGGCAACCCAATCTCTCTAAGCTTGAACAATTGTCCAATTCCTTGATTTAATTGCTCATGGGAAGAGATGAAGTATGGTCACCGATTATACCACATGTATTTTCAAATTAAAGTGTTGGGAGGATTACATTTCACTATATCTGTCCAAACCCCAATTTGGTCCAACATGAGAAAGCATTTCTAGCATGATCTCCTCATCCCTTTTCCAAGGCTCAGAGGAGATCTAATTATGGAGAGTTTCTTTTCCAAGACAACTAACCAATTGAATTAAGATTGAAAGCTTTCTAGGAAATCAAGAGAAAAGAAAGAGGAAGAAGAATGAAAACTATAATTGATCCATCAAATTACAACAGAGCTCCCTAACCCAATGAAAGGGGGTTTAGTTGTTCATAGCTCTGGAAATGGAAAATAATGAAGAAGAATACATTCTTGAGTGACTAAAAGTGTAGAAAAGTAAATATACAAGGTGTAGTTCTCCAAATTACCAAGCTCCTTTCTAGTTCAAAACTACTCCTATATATACTACTCTTCTTGATCTTCTAGTCAGTTCTTCAAGTCTTGGATATGGGCCTTTGATCTTGAGTTGAAGCAGTTACAATCTTCAGTGGGCTCACCTTTGTTTGTAGAAAAAGTGTGAGTTAGGCATGGGTAGCCGTTAGTTAGGACGTTAGTGGTGTTAACGTTAGGTGAAAATGTGGGTTCGAGAACGTTAGTGACGATCACCTTTTTCACTAACGTTCCAACCCAACAATGCTCCACGTTAACTTCAATGTTAGTGGCACTAACGTGACCACTAACGTTGCCTCTTGGTCCTTTGCAAATGTTATTGGTCTTCACCTTTTTCAATAATGTTGGCTCTTGAGTCTTCTCCCCACGTTAGAGTTCACGTTAGTACAACTAACGTGACCCTTAACGTGGGCATGCCTAAGCTTCGAGAGCGTTAGTGACACTTACCTTTGTCACTAACGCTCTAAACGCCCCTCCTTCCCACGTTAGAGTTCACGTTAATTGGATTAATGTGGTGGTGACTACCATCTCCAACGTTAGTGACAAAGGTGAGTGTCACAAATGTTGGCCTATCATGCTTAGCTCCACATTACTCTTTCCTGCCTAATTCTCATGAAATCATGTAAAGTTCACAATATTTGCTTGAATCAAGGTATAAGTGTATTTTTGTCCAAAACTTGCTTATTTACTAAGAAAATGCATGAAACTACCCTAAAACAGTAAAGAAAATGTCAGTGAAACTGGCCCAGATGCCCTGGCATCAGAACACCAAACTTAAAGCTTGCTTGTCCCTAAGCAAGTACTGAAACATAGGAAAAATGAATGAAAGAACAAGATAAACAATCCATTGTTATAGAAGTTAAATTCCTGGTTTATGGGGTTTCATGCATAGCAACTTAGGTTCATTCCTTCACTGGTGTTCAGGTCCTTATCATGCCCTTGAACACTTGCTTGATTGCATCCTTTGAGACTTCTTATTTATTGATCCTCCCTTCTTTTCCAGGGTTTATTGCATTCTTTTTAGGCTAAGTGCGCTGTGAGAGGGCGACTCTTTAAGATAAGCTTTTGGTCAACACTCCCAAACTAGTTGGTTCAAGGTGCTAGGTGTTAAAACACCCCTAAGGACTTACTCCCTCAAGTCTCTTTCCCCCAGACATGCACACCACAGGCACATGGTTTGTTAATTTTCTTTCTTGAGACCTTGGTGTCCAGCACCTCTTTGGGTTACTAAGTGCTCTATACCAAAGGTTGCTCTTGATAGTGGACTTTCAGCTGATAATCCCAGGTTAGTTAACCCAAGTTACCAAGTGACAAGGCACCCCTGAGAGCTTATTCATCTAAGCATATCCCTTGCACAGGAACACCACAGACACATGCCTCAATATTCAAACCCTTGGTGCCTAGCCTCATTTCTTATTGTTTTTCTGTCCTTTTCAGACTCTTGTTGTTCTTTCTCTTTTCTTATTAGGATCTTGTTTTTGGTTTGTCTCAAAGGATGTGTTTCAAGCATGTGATTCAGAACATATAGTTGCCTATATACCTTGTTGGTGAACTAACTTAGCTAATTTATTACCATACCACAAACTTAAGAACTCACTTCATAAGATAAACCCGCTCTAGTTTTTCATAACATTTTCTTTTTAATTGACTAAGAGACAAGCATACATGTAAGCAAGATGAAAAATGAAAGCCAGGGACTTAGACCAACACACTTAGATGTGACTAAAGAGAGAACAAGCAGAATATGGATGTCCCTGAGAACAATATTCAACCATACTTTCAATTAAAGCATTACAACTCAGAGATAGTTCAATACAACCTCTTGGTGTCCTCCTTGGATGATGATGTATGGTTCTTTCCTGAGATTGATTGACTTCCTGTAAAACGTTTGGATGTAGCTTGTTTCCCCAAGCACTTGGAAAAATGGTTAGCATGCATGTATGCTTGTGAATTTCTGAACTTAATTTGGTGTGTGAACACCAAACTTAGTTTGTTGCCTAATGCAACCAATTGAATACATGTAGAAACCTCATGTGCTTTTGTTAAGAAAACACTTATGAATTAGAAAAGCAAACTATGCATTAGAGATTAAACATTTGTCAAGTAGTTTCTCTGTTTGTTAGAGCAGATGCTTTATCAATTAAGGGTTGCAATGCACTCTTCAGATGGAGTCTTTGGTTGAACACCAAACTTAGAGTTTCACATTCACCCTTGGAAGGTTTTGGTGTGCAACACCAAACTTAGCTCCTCATAATACGGAGAATTCTACTTGAATCCTTTATTGAGACAATGATGAAAAGAAACTACCTCAGGTTGGGTTGCCTCCTAACAAAGCGCTTTTTTTAGCGTCGCTAGCTCGACGGTTGGCCTTTGTCAGGGTGGTTGGTAGTGCTTCAAATCTTCCCCTCTTGCAGTGAATCTGTATCCATTGGCTTTGTTAAGAAGTTCCACATGCTCTAAGGACAAAATTTTTCTGATGGTGTACACTTGAGGCAACTGAGATGGGATGGTGGGCAGATGAGGTGGGATAGGTGGAAGATAAGCAGAGATCACCTCATCTCCTGGAGAGAAACCCTCTGTAGAAATCTTCTTGTTCCTCCATCCCCTTGGGACCTTTTTCCTTGTGGTTCCTTCTTTTAGGAGGGTTTTGTCGCTTGTCTCATGTGACTCTGGTGGGTCCATCTCCTCTTGGGTTATACTTGGCTGTTGTTTCTTCTGACCACATTGCTTGTCAACCATATGGGTTCTCAGTTGTGGTGCTTGTGCTCTCGTGCTTGTTTCTTCCATTAGTTCCTTATTGTGCTCTTCCCTTGACTCCTTGTTATTATGATCTGCTTCTTGTGAGGATTTGAGGACATTGAAGATGAGTTGTTCATAATGTATCCTTAATATTAGTTCTCCTCGCTCCACATCTATAAGCGCCCTGGCTGTGGCTAAGAATGGTCTCCCTAGGATGATGGGATGGATGTGATTCTCTTCCATCTCCAAGATAACAAAGTCTGTGGGGAGGAAGTAGTTCCCAACCTTTTTCTAACACGTTTTCCACCACTCCTATTGCCTGTTTGTGAGTTTTGTCATCCAATTTGATGATTACGTCCGTGGACATTAGCTCATTGATTTGAAGCTTTTTCATGAGGGATAGAGGCATTAAGTTGATGCTTACTCCCAGGTCACAGAGTCCCTTATCAATCATTGTTTCTCCTATAGCACATGGGATGTGAAAGCTCCTTGGGTCCCTTTTTTTTCTAGGTGGCTCTGTTTGAATGAGAGAACTGCACTCCCTATTCATCACTATTGTTTGCCCATCCTTCAGTGAATTCTTTTTGGCCAGCAGCTCCTTTATGTACTTGATGTATGAGGGCATCTACTAAAGAGCCTTAATGAACGGTATGTTCACATGAAGGGATGCAAACCTGTCGAGGAACTTTGAATAAACTCTCCTTGCTACACCACCCCTTAGCCATTGGGAAAAAAGTGCATATGGGTTCAGAGTCTCCTCTTTCCTTAGCTCCTCCCTGTGTGTGGGATTGAGTGCTTGATTTCTCTCTTCATGTTTTTCCTTTGAGTTGTCTTGAAAGTGTTCTGTTTGTGTGTTTGCTTTTTCTACACTCCTCTCATCACTTAGAGTGACATCTTGCATTCTTCCCATCTTACTTTCTTTGCTTCTCCTCTTGGGTTCTTCTCTGTGTCACTTGGAAAACTATCAGTGGGTTTGGGAAACTATTGAGATACATACCCCCTTGGGATTCCAGCCTCTTGATGGTGTTTCCCTGGTTTTTGATATTGGCTCGCACTTGCTCCTTGAACACCTTGTTGTCTTGGACTTCCTTACATATGCCTTCAAGTAGAGTCTCAATTCTGGAGAGTCTGTCTTCGGTTGGTGAAGGTGGGTTGAGGTTAGGAGGTTGAGAGTGGTCATGTTGGTTGTGATATGGATGTTGAGAAGGCTGATTAGGTGAGTATTGATATGATCTCTGTGAGGGATGTTGGTGAGTTGCATTGTTGTTGGGATTGTGGTTGTGGCGTCTCTGGTCTTGGCCTTGGTCTTGTTGATTTCCCCACCCGAAATTAGGATGATTTCTCCAACCAGAATTCTAAGTTTTGGAGTATGGATCATGGGTCTGTCTGGGTGACTTTCCAACGTTGGCTTGTTCCCAATCACCTTCTTCTCCTGTATTCACTCCTTTTTGAGATGGTGATGAAGTGGTGATTGCTGCAACTTGGTTCTCCTCCACCTTCTTGGTAAGGTCAGCTAATTGCTTAGAGATCATCTTATTTTGAGCCAGCAGTGCATCCATGTGGTTCAGCTCCATCACTCCTCAAGTGTTGTTCCTTTCAGAAGCATAGAAGTTGTCATTCTCAGCTACAGTCTCAATGACATATATGGCTTCTTCAATGGTTTTCTTCTTGTTTAAAAAACCCCCTGATGAATGGTCTACGGCCTTCTTTGATTCGTAGGAAAGACCTTCACAAAAAATATGTAGTTGAACCCATTCATTGAACATGTCTGGTGGGCACCTTCTTGTTAAGTCCTTAAACCTCTCCCAAGCCTCATAGAGAGTTTCACCATCTTGTTGCCTGAAGGTTTGTACCTCAGCTCTCAACCTGTTGATTCTTTGAGGAGGGTAGAATCTTGCTAAAAACTTGTTCACCACATCTTCCCAATTTGTCAAACTCTCCTTTGGGAAAGATTCCAGCCATTTAGATGCTTTGTCCCAGAGTAAAAAAGGGAACAAGAGCAGTCTATAGACATCCGGATGAACACCATTAGACTTCACAGTGTCACATATTCTTAAGAAGGTGGTTAGATGTTGATTGGGGTCTTCTTGGGCACTTCCTCCGAATGAACAGTTGTTCTGAACAAGGGTGATGAGCTGGGGTTTTAATTCAAAGTTATTGGCATGTATGGTTGGCTTTTAGATACTACTTCCACAATTTCCTGGGTTTGGGTTGATGTAAGAGCCTAGAACTCTTCTCTTTTGCCTAGCATGATTAACAGGACCTTCTCTGGCATGGTTGTGAGCTTCTCCTTCATGGTTGTTTTCCATGTTCTGCTCCATGTTTGTTTTAAAGTACTCTTCCTCTTCCTCAGCACCAACAACTCTTTTCCCTCTTATTTTCCTCCTTAATCGAAGGAAGGTCCTCTCAGGTTTAGAATCAAAGGAAGTTGAAGCCCCGCTTCTTCTCCCTGTCATATAAATAACAGAGCACACAGCAAGAAATAAAATAAAGAGATTATTCTTGTTAGAGTGGCTGTTAGTGTGAGTGGTGAAAATTATCAAACAGTTAGTGGGTTAGTAAACAGAATTGTAGATAACACAAAGAAAAAGAAAACAAAGAGGGGAGATGGGATGAGGGAGGAAAGTAACTGAAAATGAAAGTAAATAACTAGGTAAAATAAACAAGAAAATGAAAAAAATGCTCAATCTAGTGATCTTCCAACTTAATAATTGTCGATACAAAATCAATCCCCGGTAACAACGCCATAAACTTGATGCACAAAAACTTGTCTCTCAACAAATTTCCCTTCGGCAAGTATACCGAATTATCGTCAAGTAAAAACTCACAATAGAGTGAGGTCGAATCCCACAAGGATTGATTGGTTAAGACTCTTTAGTTGGAAAGATGTGCTAGTTGAGCTAAACAGAAATTGAGTTGAGAATTACAGAAAATTAAATGGCGGGAAAGTAAAGTGCAGAAAGTAAATTGCAAAATCTTAAATGGGGATTTGGGGAGATGAGCATAAAGGTAAATGGCAAAAAGTAAAAAGAATGGGTAAGATCAGAAATGGGGGATTCATTGGGCTTAGGAGATGTTGCATTCTCCAGATCAAGTTCATTCACATCTCTTCCACAATCAATGCATTCATTGATCTCCTTGGCAATATTAGGTGATTGGATCCCAATTCCTTGGCAACCCAATCTCTCTAAGCTTGAACAATTGCCCAATTCCTTGATTTAATTGCTCATGGGAAGAGATGAAGTATGGTCACTGATTATACCACATGTATTTCCAAATCAAAGTATTGGGAGGATTACATGTCACTATATCCGTCCAAACCCCAATTTGGTCCAACATGAGAAAGAATTTCTAGCATGATCTCCTCATCCCTTTTCCAAGGCTCAGAGGAGATCCAATTATGGAGAGTTTCTTTTCCAAGACAACTAACCAATTGAATTAAGATTGAAAGCTTTCTAGTAAATCAAGAGAAAAGAAAGAGGAAGAAGAATGAAAACTATAATTGATCCATCAAATTACAACAGAGCTCCCTAACCCAATGAAAGGGGGTTTAGTTGTTCATAGCTCTGGAAATGGAAAATTATGAAGAAGAATACATTCTTGAGTGACTAAAAGTGTAGAAAACTAAATATACAAGGTGTAATTCTCCAAATTGCCAAGCTCCTTTCTAGTTCAAAACTACTCCTATATATACTACTCTTCTTGATCTTCTAGTCAGTTCTTCAAGTCTAGGATATGGGCCTTTGATCTTGAGTTGAAGCAGTTACAATCTTCAGTGGGCTCACCTTTGTTTGTAGAAAACGTGTGAGTTAGGCATGGGTGGACGTTAGTTAGGACGTTAGTGGTGTTAACGTTAAGTGAAAATGTGGGTTCGAGAACGTTAGTGACGATCACCTTTTTCACTAACGTTCCAACCCAACAATGCTCCATGTTAACTTCAACATTAGTGGCACTAACGTGACCACTAACGTTGCCTCTAGGTCCTTCTTAAACTTTATTGGTGTTCACCTTTTTCAATAACGTTGGCTCTTGAGTCTTCTCCCCACGTTAGAGTTCACGTTAGTACAACTAACGTGACCCATAACGTGGGCATGCCTAAGCTTCGAGAGCGTTAGTGACACTTACCTTTGTCACTAATGCTCTAAACGCCCCTCCTTCCCACGTTAGAGTTCACGTTAATTGGATTAACGTGGCAACTAACGTGGTGGTGATTGCCATGTCCAACGTTAGTGACAAAGGTGAGTGTCACTAACGTTGGCCTATCATGCTTAGCTCCACGTTACTCTTCACGTTGGTGGTCTTAACGTGACCACTAACGTGGGCACTCTTGCTTAGTCCAACGTTAGTGACAAAAGTGAGTGTCACTGACATTGACGATTGCTTCCTCCTCCCACGTTAGAGTTCACGTTAATTGGATTAACGTGACTCTTAACGTGGCTAAATGTGCCTTTATGAGACGTTAGTGGCATTCACTTTTACCACTAACGTTGGAGCTCTTCTTTTCCTCCACGTGTTAGCTACCACGTTAATGTACTTAACGTGGCAACTAACATGGGCTATAATGGCTTCGAAGGCGTTATTGGCGATCACTTTTTTCATTAACGCTACAAGCTTGTCCCTATTCCACGGTAGTGGTGACGTTAATTAGATTAACGTGGCTGCTAATGTGGCTCCTTCTTGCTTCCTTTGTAATGAAATCAAGCAATTATAGTGCATCAAAGCTCTATTCCAAGTCATGAGATTATGCATCATCAATTATATCATTCAGTTCCTGCCTAATTCTCATGAAATCATGTAAAGTTCACAATGTTTTCTTGAATTAAGTTGTAAGTGTATTTTTGTCCAAAACTTGCTTATTTACTAAGAAAATGCATGAAACTACCCTAAAACAGTAAAGAAAATGTCAGTGAAACTGGCCCAGATGCCCTGGCATCAGTAAGGAAGGGATTCCTTGGACCCTCACTCCCAAGTCAAGGTTTCATTTATGTTTTGAACCACTTTTCCATCACTTTATAGTATTACTTGTTTATATTACATACATAGTTCTTTTGTTCTTTTATCACTTCATTAATTGCAATTTTGTCTCGTTCTTTTATTTCCTTTATTTTGTTTTCTTTCAATCATCGAAATCCCCTTTGATCTTCACAACCAAAATTGTATGCACTTATTGGCATTAGTTCCTAGGGAAGACTATCCGGGAGTCTAAATACTCTCGGTTAATTGTGGTTTGATTGTGACTATCCTTTTGAATTAAATTTAATTGACAGGATTCATTACCGGTTTGGACTATACTTACAATAGAAATCTATTTAATTCCGAATTGGTATAATTCTCTCGTATCAAAGGTATAATATTATCTTCACACTCGAAGAAAGTCTAATAACACTAGCTAATCTCAATCCAAAAGTCCTAATCAACTTACTAATTGAATTAGCAAAAGACTAGCGTCAGTGGAAATGATATTAGCTAACAATCCTAGATCACCAACATATGTTGAGTTTTCATGACTCAAGATTGCCTAATTACTCTTTCCAAGCCAAGAATACTCAAGATCTACTCTAACATCCAGCCATGAATTTTGTCAAACACTTGGTAGGTATAAAAGGAAAGCATAGTAAAAGTGCAAGAATAATAAAAGCTAACAACTACCAATTGCAAGGAAGGTAAGATTCACAACTCAAATCAACAATAAAAGAACATCAAACATTAAATACCATTAAAGGATATCCAAATCCAACATGAGTGCATGAACATACAAGAGGCATGAAAGGAAAATTAACATCACAAACTAAGAGAATTAGAGTGTAGAAACAAGAAATTATAGAGGAAACAAGATGAAAACAAGAAATTGGACCTGGATCGAAGATGCAAAATAGCCTAAGAACCCTAATTCTAGAGAGAAGAGGGAGCTTCTCTCTTTAGAAACTAATCTACATGATGCCAATCCTACAACTAATTGCTCCCCCTTTGTCCAATCTTCAATTCTGCCTCAAAGAGTCTATGGAATCCATTGGAATTGGGCCTGGAAGGCTCAGAAATCGCCCCCAGCGTTTTCACTTTAATGAAGTCAAGTGCGAGCATCGACACGTACACATGGGTCACGCGTACGTGTCGCTTAACAATTTGCTATCCGCGCGTACACGCAGTGCACACATACGCATTGCCATGCGACATCATCTTCCATGCGTGCGCGTATGTTGCCCGTGCGCGTCAGCGAATATACTCCAAATCCTTGATTTTCCATGAGTTCTCCCACTTTGCATGTTTTTCTTCATTCCTTCAACCCAATCTTTACCTTCTAATCATGAAATCACTTAACAAATATATCAAGGCATCGAATGGAATCAAAGGTGAATAAAAATTATCAATTTAAGGGCCTAAAAAGCATGTTTTCATACTTAAGCACAAATTTGGGGAGAATAACAAAACCATGCTATTTCATTGAATAAATGTGGGAAAAAATGATAAAATCTCCCAAAATAAGGCAAGATAAACCACAAAATTGGGGTTTATCAAGGAGCTTCACCCTCAATCAGACTGGATGCACACAAACCCGGGCGTTCAGATTTGGAGGAGCATTGGCGACCTCTCAAGAAAGGCGTTGATCACATACAACCTGCCATTGAAGAAATCATTCACAATTGAAGAAGACAGTCAGACCAGAGTTAATCCAGAAGGACAAAGCAACTCCAAGCCTTAACCATCTAAGTTTTAAGATTATCATTGTAAACATATCAACCTAGTTTAGATCTCCCAAATCCAATAATTCTTCTATCCACCTGACTAAGACCTGCAAGATAACCATAGCTTGCTTCAAACCACAATCTTCGTTGGATCGACCCTGACTCGCTCAAGAATTACTTGGATGACTGAGTGCCCTAGCTGGTTCAGTTGTACGAAGCATGGGGATTCGCACACCAAGTTTTTGGCGCCGTTGCCGGGGATTGTTAAAGTTTGGACAACTGACGGATTATCTTGTTCCCTAGATCAGGTATTTTATTTAATTTTGTTTGAGTCTTTTATTTTTATTTTTGAAAAAAAATCAAAAACTTTTTCAAAAGAAACTTTCTTTTCTTTATTTAATCTTTGTTCTTGGTTTGAGTCTTTTTGTTTTTGTTCTTGTAGAATTTTTCAAAAATTTTGAGTCTTTCCTTCTAAATTTTTAAAAATAGTTTCTTTGTTTAAATCTTGTGTCAACCTTTAAGTTTGGTGTCTTCATTTTGTTTTTCTTTTAATTTTCAAAAATTTTATGTTTGGTTTTTAAAAATTTTAGGTTTAGTGTCTTTTGCATGTTCTTGGGTTCCTTGAATTTTTTTAGTCTTGTTCTTGGTGTTCTTCTTAATCTTCAAAGTGTTCTTGCTTTTCTTTGTGTTTTTCCTTCAAAATTTTGAAAACTTGGGGTCCTAGATCTAAAAATTTTAAGTTTGGTGTCTTTTACTTATTTTTATCTTTCCTCATTAAATTCAAAAATCAAAATAATATCTTTTCTATCTTATCTTCTCATTAATTTTTGAAAATTTCTAATAAAAATTTAGATTTTAATTTCAAAATTTTTATCTTATCTAATCTTAGTTTTAAATTTCAAAATTCAAATCTTTTCAAAATCAAATCTTTTTAAAAATTTTATCTTTTTCAAAATCTTATCTTATCTTTCTTCAAAATTCAAAAATCTTATCTTTTTCAAATTTAAAATTTAAGAATTCAAATTTCAAATTTTCAAATCAAATCTCTTTCAAAAATCAAATTTCAAATCTTATCTTTTTCAAATCTTTTCAAATTCTTGCCTTACATTTTCTAACTTCAAATTTTAAAATCAAATCTTTTCTAAATCTTTTTAGTTTCTTATATTAACTTTTCTTATCTTTTCTAATTTCAATTTTTTAAATTCAAATCTTTTTTTATCTTCTATCTTATCTTATTTTTAAATCTTTCTTAATTAATTATTTATTTCTCTCTCTTCTTTTTCAAAACTTCCTAACTAATTCTTCTCTCTTCTAATTTTCAAAAATTCTCTTCTTTTTCTCTCTCTTCTATTTTCAAAAATTCATTAACTAATTTTCAAATCCTTTTAATTTATTAACCTTAATTTTCAAAATTAATAAATAAATAAAATAAAAATAAAAATATTTTAATTCTTGTTTATCTTTTCTATTTTTAATTATTCTCCTATGTACTTCTATTTAGTCAAACTCTTCTCCTCTCTCTTTTTTCATCTTCACTTTTCTATCTTCCTCTTCTTTCTTTACATCACACTAGGAGCCTTCCATACTCAAATCAGACATAGAAGCTTCCTTTCTTTCTTTTCTTATTTTCTTGTTTATGACCAGGAATAGGGATAAATAACCTCTCTTAAAGCACAACACTCCGAAAGAAATCTTTCAGAAAATTATGAACAAGAAATTGAAGACATGGCTGAACCTGAAGGAGAGGCAAGAAAGGTTCTTGGTGACTTCACCATGCCTACCTCTGACTTTTATGGCAGAAGTATCTCTGTACCTGCCATTGGAGCTAACAATTTTGAGCTTGAGCCTCAGTTAGTCTCTCTTCTGCAACAAAATTGCAAGTTCCATGGACTTCCAATGGAAGATCCACATCAGTTCCCTTTGCTATAAGAGACAGAACTAAGATATGGTTGGATTCCCAACCAAATGAGAGTCTAGACTCTTGGGAAAAGCCGGTTAATGCTTTCCTAGCTAAATTTTTTCTCCCTCAAAAGATGAGCAAAATTTGAGTGGAAGTTCAAATCTTTAGACAAATAGAAGGTGAATCCCTCTATGAAGCTTGGAAAAGATACAAGCAACTGATCAGGAGATGTCCTCCTGACATGCTCTCAGAATGGTCTATCATAGGCGTGTTCTATGATGGTCTATCTGAGATGTTGAAAATCTCATTGGACAGCTTTACAGGTGGATCACTCCACTTGAAGAAAACACATGTAGAAGCAAGAGAACTCATTGAGATGGTTGCAAACAACCAATTCATGTACACTTCTGAGAGAAATCCTGTGAACAGTGGGATCCCTTGGAAGAAAGGAGTTCTTGAAGATGATACTCTGAATGCCATATTGGCTTAGAACAAAATCTTGACCCAGCAGGTCAACATGATCTCTCAGCAATTAACTGGAATACAAACTGCAGTTGCCAGTACTCAAGAAGCTTCTTCTGAAGTAGAAGCTTATGCACCTGATTAACCCACTAGGGAGGAGGTGAATTACATGGGTGAACCCTTTGAAAACACCTACAATCATTCATGGAGAAATCATCCTAACCTTTCATGGAAGGATCAACAGAAACCTTAGCAAGGTTTCAATAATATTCAAGGTGGAAGGAAATAGAATAAGTTCAACAACAAACCACCATTCCTATATTCTCAAGGGAACATGAAGACTCCTAAGCAGAGCTTTTCTAACTTAGTTACTATAGTCTCCAACCCCTCTAAGACCACTCATAGTTTCATGACTGAAACAAGGTCCTCTATTAGAAATTCGGAGGTACAAGTTGGTCAGTTGTGCAAGAGGATCCCTGAGACTCCTCCTGACACTCTTCCTAGTAACACTGAGGTAAACCCAAGAGAAAAGTGCAAGGCCATCATCACTGAGGCAGTGGCCGAATCTGGAGAGGTTGGAAAGGCATTGAACGCCAATGAAGAAGATCTCACTAGGCGTTCAACACCCAAAATGGCTGAGAGCCTAGCGCTGAACGCTAGTGAGGAAGCCTTAACTGGGAGTTCAATGCGCATACAAACAGCAAAGCTAGCGTTGAATGCCAGTCAGGAGCACTGGCTGGGCGTTCAACGCCTACCCTGGCACCAGAGCTGACACTGAATGCCAGTGAGGAACCCCTCACTGGGCGTTCAACGCCCAACCAGACAGGGAAACTGGCGTTGAACGCCAGCCAGGACATCCCTGCTAGGTGTTCAACGCCAAAATTGGTAAGGGATCTGGCGTTTAATGCCAGTAAGGGTGTAAATCATGGGTGTTCAATGCCCAAAGAGCCATCAGAGCTGGCGTTAAATGCCAGTAAAGGCTCACCCTCTGAATGCTCAATACCCACTCCAAAAATCCCTATCCAAGAACTAAAGGAAGCCAAGGCCCGTATAGAGACCATAGAATTTCCTTTGCATGCACTTCTGCAATGCATGAGTTTTGATGAACACTTATCCTCTGATAAGGATGAAGACACTAGGGAAGAGCAAGTTGCTCGGTACCTATGAGCTCTTATGAAGTTGAATGCCAAGCTATTTGCTGCCTCAGAAGCTTTCAGATCTTGGGCGCTTCCTGATTCCTTGCACTATAGGCACCATGACTTTTGAGAAGGCTCAGTGTGACCTAGGGTCAAGTATAAACCTCATGCTACTCTCTGTAATGGAGAAGTTGGGAATCTTTGAGGTACAAACTGCAAACATCTCACTAGAGATGGCTGACAAGTCAACAAAGAAGCCATATGGCTTAGTAGAGGATGTCTTGGTAAAGCTGGAACACCACTTCATCCCTGCAAACTTTATAGTCTTGGACATCGAAGAGGATGAGGATGATTCTATCATCCTTGGAAGACCTTTTCTAGCTATTGCAAATGCCATGATTAATGTGGCAAAGGGAGAAATGAATTTCCAACTAGGAGAGGACTACATCTTGTTCAAGATGATTAATCCTGATTCTCCATCTAAAAAGAAAGAGACAATGGTGCAACACCTAGTGTTCCCACCATCTGTTTCAGTGCAAAGCTTTATAAAGCTCCCAAACATCAATTCTAAATTTGGTGTTGGGTAGCCATTAACAAGCTCTAACAACAAAGGTACTAGGAAGAAAGTACCTAAAGGATGGAGGGACAAGAAAGTCCCAACCGAAGGCCTCTCACCTGGCATGAGAGTTGTCTTCACCAAGAAACCAGTCATACCACATACAGTGAGACGTATCCTATCTCTAGAGCATGTGGAGCTCATTCATAAAAAGATATTAAAGAAGCGCTTGTTGGGAGGCAACCCAACTTTAATTAATTATTTTTATTTTCTTTCATTTTGTTCTTTTTAATTTATATTTTAGGTTCATGATCATGTGCATCAGTCAAAACAGAGATAGAATTGTTCAGCAGAGAAAATAGAACACAATGGATGGAGTGTTACTGTCGTTGAACACCAGCCAAGGAGCTCTGGCTGGGCGTTCAACACCCCAAATGGGCAGCATTGTTGGCTGACGAGCGAATTTTTGCCAGTAAAGAAATTCACTAATATAATCGCATTGTAAGTATAGTTTCTAAACCAACAGAGAATCCTTTAGTACAAAAGTTTGGTTGTCATAAGTAACAAAACCCAATAAAATTTATAACCGAAGTATTTAAACTTTGGGTCATCTTCTCAAGGAATTGCAGGGAGGTGTGTTTTATTATTGGTTATGGAAAACAGTATTTTTGGGTTTTTGAAATGTTTGAACACGAGAAATAAACTGCAGGAATTAATAAATCAATAGCTAAAAAAACTCTTGGAAAGGTATGAAAATTAGAAGTCCTATCCTAGTTATCCTTATCAATTATGATGAGAATTGCTCGTGCTCCCACTTAGTCAACCTCTAACTATTAAGGTAAGTTAATGAGTTTGGAATTCACTACCCTTTCCTAATAATATTGATGAATCCGCTCTTGGCAAGCACACCAAAATTATCATCAAGTATTAACCCACAGTGGAGTGGGATCGTATCCACAGAGATTGGTAAATTTGAGCAATTCAATCAATTGCTGAATTAGTCAGGCTCGACAAAATAAGTTGTAAGTGCAGAATTACAAATGGCAAAAACATAAATGGCAAAGGAATAAAAGAAAGTAATAAAATGCAAAAATGGAAATAACAAGAATGTAAAGGGGAATGGGATTTTGCAAAAAATAAGTAAAGCTATAAAAGAATGGGAGAGATAAGAATGGGGGAATTCATTGAGATCAGGAGATATTCTCTCTTTGGATTAAATCCAGCTCATATCCTCTTCAATCATGCAACTCATTGACCTCTTGGCAATCATTATTGATTGAGCCCCAATCCCTTGGTGACTCAATCTCTCAGATCTTGATCAATAGCCAATTCCTTGGTCTAATTGCTCATAAAGAGAGATATGCTTGGTCCCTGATTATACCACACATCATCATAGGTCCAAGCAGATGGAGGATTCTATGTCACCATATCCAAACACCAAAACCCAGAATCTACTCAAGTGTGAGAAGGGATTTCTAGCATGGTTTCATGTTTCCTTTTCCAAGGTTCCCATGAAACCCATTTTGCATTCAATCTCTTTTCCAAGTTAATTGAACACTAAGTATGAAAATTGAAATTCTTTCTAGCAAATCAAAGAGAAGATGAAGAGAAGAAGAAATTCACTATCATTAATCCATCAAGTACAATAGAGCTCCCTCTCTCAATGAGAGGGAATTTAGCCACTTATAGCTCAGAGAGAAAGTACAAAAGATGGAAGAGATGAAGTGTGAAAAGTAAAAAGTGAAATCCCAAAACTAAACTCTGTGACTTGCTAACCCTTTTCCAATACTTCCAAGGGTATTTATACTACTCCTAGATCTAGAAAATAAAAGAAAATTACAAAAGTGAAAAGAAAATTACAATTTGGAGGGAAAAGAAACTCAACAAATGTGATCTTCCAACTGGCGTGTGACTGGCGCTTCTCTGGCGTGTCACGCTCCTTCTGTTTCTGATTTAGCGTGCCACGCCTCTCCAGTCAAGTGGCACGCCATCCTCTATTTAACCCCTGGCGTACCACGCCTTCAACACCAAGTGGCACGCCCAAGGTCATCTACCTTATCTCCATGCTTCTGGAAATTTGTACCAGCGTGGCACGCCCAGGGTCTGGCGTGCCACGCCCTTCTTAAAGCTTCACTCTCTTGCTGGCGTGCCACGCCTCATCATCCAAGTGGCACGCCTGAGTTCATTGGCTCCTCTTCTTCCTCTCTAGAAAATACTACCAGCATGCCACACCATGAGACTGGCGTGCCACGCCCTTCATTTGCTTCATCTTCTTGATGGCGTACCACGCCTCATCTTCCAAGTGGCATGCCTGAGTTCACTGGCCCTTTGATTCCTCCTCTGGAAAACACTACCAGCGTGCCACGCCATGACATTGGCATGCCACGCCCTTCATTTGCCATGGTCCCAAAGGTTGGCGTGCCACGCCTGGATGTTCAAGTGGCACGCCGAAGTGAGATGATTGAGCTGGCATGCCACGCCTTCGATACCAAGTGGCACGCCCAGCTTTATTTGAACTCCTTAGGTGCTGGCGTGCCACACCTCATCACTCAAGTGGCACGCCTTAGTGGGACTTCTTGAGCTGGCGTGCCACGCCTTCGATACCAAGTGGCACGCCCAGCTTTTGCATTGTTTCCTTGTTCACTGGAGTGACATGCCTTATTGCTCAAGTGGCACACCCATTCAATTGTGGGTCTTATAGGCTTGGCGTGCCATGCCTTGGTCCTCAAGTGGCACGCCCGAGTGAACTCTGGGGCTGGCGTGCCACACCTTCGGCACAGAATGGCACGCCATAGTGATGGTTCTTCTAGTAACAAATTGGCGTGCCACGCCCTGCTTCTGGCGTGCCACGCCCCTTCGATGGTCTTCATTTTTTCTCTCTAGAATATTGTACCAGCGTGCCACACCCAGCTTCTGGCGTGCCATGCCAATACATTTTTGTGGCATTTGTTCCAAGTGGCACGCCTACTTCACACGCCCCACTTGTTTTATTGTTTTCTTTCCCATTTTTTATGTCTTCTCCACCTGAAATCTAGCGCAAACTCATTTCAAAGTAATGTACTATGATATTCATCAATTAAGACATGAGTTGTAATGATCAAATGAGATTATGCCTCTTTTATGGTCCTTTTTATGCAAAAAAAGGGTAGATGATGTAAGTCATCACAACACCAAAATTAAGCTTTGCTTGTCCCAAGCAAATCAATGTGAGTGGTCTTTTTGGTGCATTGAGACTTGACCTTGAATGGATGCAATATAACTAAGAATTGGACTAAGTGCTCAACACATGCATGAATGCTTTGAATATCACAAAGAGCTCCTAGATCCTTAAGGGTTTTTCCAAGTATGTGTCTTAGGGGTCCTTTTCATTGATTGTCACCTTAAAGTAGTAAGGGTTAGCTCATTTTCTCCTTTTGTGTTTCTTTTCTGTTTATTGACCACGAATCTAAGTGTTTTGTCTCAAGACAACCCTTTAGTTAGGCTTTCAATTAATACTCCCAAGCCAGTTGGCTTTAGGGTGCTAGGTGTTGAAATACCCCTGAGAATTTACTTGCCCAGGCCTCTTCTTGACACATCTTCACCACAAGCATCTACTAGGGTTTCTAACTCTTTTTGAGTTTTTCAATGTTTCTCTTCCCTCCCTAGTAGTTGATGCTCAGAGCCTTGGGTCTTTGTTGCTTACTACTTCTTGGTTTTATAGATATTCAAGGAACACCCCTCGACCTCTACTTGTCATGCCTTCTAGGAATAGTTACCTTTCATGACTCATTTTTTTTCACTTCATTCAAGGTTCTTCACTTAGTCTTTTGTTCCTTAGTTCTTTTGAATAGCTTTCTTGGTCTTAGTCTCATTTACTCTTGTTCTTACACACTCACAATAACTCTTATGGAGACAAACTCTACTTTATTGATGTAAATAAAGACTACAATTATCATTGCTTTTTCTTTCTTTCATATCAAAGAACAAGACTTCAAGCAAAATAAAACATAAACTATCCTAATAGTATCAATTATTCTCAAACATAAAGTAAACAGATAAAAACTTAAACAAAATTCAGAAAATTGGGAAATGTCAACTATGGAACTCAACAACCTTATGCAGCTTCTTTAGTTCATTGGCCCCTTGCCTTTGTCCTTCTTCTTGGAGGGGGAGGAGTCATCTCCATCCTTTTTGGAGGATCCTTCTTGTGCTTTCTTGTCCTTGGGCTTCCAGAAACCCAGCCTTACCATATAATCTCTTTCATCCTCCTTATGCTTAGCTAGGATCTCCTCTTGTCTGGCACTCAATTCCTCCAGCCCTTGCATGAAAGTTGGGTATCCGGGGTTGATGGCGGGCACAGCATTACACAAGTGATTCAGCTTCACTTGTGTGTTGATATCATATTGTCTCCTTGAAATGGTCCAGGCATCATCGAGATGCCTGAACTCAGCAAGGTTCCTCTGCTGCCATTTGTTTTGCTCCACCACTTTGTTAAGTGCACTTCACACCAATCGAACTCCTCTTGCTGCTCCTTCCTTGCTTGCTCAAAACTTCCTTGGAGGTTGTATATTTTCTTATTCACTTGGTTCCATTGCCCCCTTTGGCTACTTTGAAATTGGTTGACATCTTCCCTCAGTTGATGTAGATCTGTCTTCATTTGGTGCACCTCTCCTTGCAACTGCTCTCAATTTACTCCTTCAGGAAATTGTTGATATTGTTGGTATGGTGGTGGTTGAAGTGCCAGAAATTGTGGTTGCTCTTCTGCCTCCTCTTCCTCTCGTTGTTGTGGTTGTGGCACATGAGCATGAGCTCTATGCTCTCTAGCCTTTTGAAGTGGATTGACGGCCAACACCTTAGCCATCTTCTTGGCAGTTATAGGCTTATCTTGCTTCACCAACACATCATCAATCACCTTCTCAACTCCAGCGTCATTACATAGCTCTTGTATGATGCTAGGGAATGCCAATCTTGTGCTCTCGTTAGTGCTCTTCAGTATCTTGTTGATGTTGTTGGCAATCAACTCCCCAACATTCACGTCCTCTCCCTTCATTATATTGTATATAAGTACAGCCCTCTCCTTGGTCACCTCATATGTGTTTGATGTAGGGATCAAAGATCTTCTCACAAAGTCTAGCCACCCCCTAGCTTGGGGGCTCAAGTCCCTTTTCCTCAGCTGATTGGGTTTTCCATCTTTGTCATTGATCCACTGCACATTTAGTACACAAGTTTCATTTAGGATTTCATCAAATCCTGGGTCTGGTTGCTTCATCCTCTCCTCATAACTCCGAGTGGAGTTTATCTTTTTCACCATCAGCACCCTTTCTATGTTAGAGGGACTATAGTCAATGGACTTCCCCCTCACATAGCTAATATACCCATAAGTTTGCCCTGGTTGTGGCACAGCATTGGCATAAAACTCCCTTACCACTCCTTCCACCACTTTCTTTGGTGGGTTGCAGAAGAGTGCCCAGCCCCTGTTGTTGATCTCAATGTTGATCTCAAGGTGTTCATTCCTTCCCAGTTGGAAGCCGACCTCTGGGATGATCTCCCTCTCACTCACCCAACCATAGAATTGGTTTTGGTTGAATGTTGAGAGGAATTTGTACTCATTAAAGTTTGAGCTCGAGGAACCTGAGGTTGGTTCTTTGGTCTTTCTTTTCTTTGAGGTTGAGGATCTTGGTGGTGCCATTGGGTGGAGAGAGAGAGAGAGAGAGAGAGGGTGTTTGAGGGTTCTGATTGATTAAAATTTTCATTCAAGCCTCCACCAATATATTAAATGCTTCCAAATTGAGTGGTATTGGGCTTGCTGATTGATTCTCTTATGGTGGTGGCAACACTAAACATAATCTCTGGGCTTACTCCTTAAAAATTTAATTTATCCAAATGGTTGTAAGCCTAGATCAAGTTGGTGAGTGGCCACACCAAACTTAGCTTTTTAGCTAGTTCTTAGCCCAATCACTCATCATCATTAGTAAATGCTTTCATCCAGCTGCACTTCCAAAAATAGGAGACAAATTAACTCACAAAGCTATCTTATCTATCAAAACCGAAATTAACTTCCTAAGCTAATATTCACAATCTACTTCTAATAAAGCAATAAGTCAAAAAGATATAAAGTGTTGGGTTGCCTCCCAACTAGCACTTCTTTATCGTCACTAGCTTGACGTTCTTCCTTTTTCAGTTGAGGTGGTAGCTCACTCTCCTTTCATCCAGTGAGTCCCCCAGGTAATGCTTGAGTCTATGGTCATTTGCAGTAAAGGTTCTCTGTGTTTTGTCCTTCATGAGCTCTACTTGACCATATGGGTACACTTTGATGATGGTGAACGGTTCAGACCATCTAGACTTAAGCTTCCCAAGGAAGAACCTAAGTCTAGAATTGTATAATAACACCTTTTGTCCTTCACTGAACTCCCCCTTGCTATCTTTTGACCATGCCATCTTTTTGTGTTCTCTTTGTAGATCTTTTCATTCTCATAAGCTTGGTTCCTAAATTCTTCCAGCTCGTTGAGTTGCCTTAGCTTCTTTTCTCCAGCAACTTGCTCATCAAAGTTTAGTAGTTTTAGAGCCCAGAAGGCTCTATGCTCCAGTTCAACTGGCAAGTGGCAAGCCTTGCCAAATACCAGTTGGTATGGTGATATCCCAATGGGGGTCTTGAAGGCTGTCCTGTAGGCCCATAAAGCATCGTCTAGCTTCTTAGACCAGTCC
Source organism: Arachis duranensis (assembly GCF_000817695.3). Taxonomy (NCBI): domain Eukaryota; kingdom Viridiplantae; phylum Streptophyta; class Magnoliopsida; order Fabales; family Fabaceae; genus Arachis; species Arachis duranensis. The sequence goes on along the minus strand of NC_029780.3, from coordinate 60,521,373 downwards.
TTCCTTGAGCTTCCAACAGTTTTTTCAAGAATCCTTTTTAGCTCCTTATTGGAAATCTCTGCTTGCTCGTTGGTCTGCGGATGATAAGGGATTGCCACCTTGTGTTTGACTCCATATCTGAGAAGGAGTGCTTCCAGTTGTTTATTGCAGAAATGTGTCCCTCCATCACTAATGAGTGCCCTAGGAACTCCAAACCTGCTGAAAATGTTCTTTCTTAAGAAGCTCCTTACGACCTTGTTGTCATTTGTGGCGGTGGCAATAGCCTCCACCCACTTTGACACATAATCTACAGCCACAAGTATATAACTATTTGAGTAGGAGGATGGAAAAGGCCCAATGAAGTCAATCCCCCATACATCAAATAGTTCTAGCTCCATTATAAATCTATGTGGAATCTCATTATTCCTGGGTAGATTTCCAGCCCTTTGACATTCATCGCATCTTGACACCAAGTCCTTTGCATCCTTGAAAATGCTTGGCCAGTAGAATCCACATTTGAGCACCTTAGCTGCTGTTCTTTCTCCACTAAAGTGGCCTCCATATGCAGATCCATGACATTGCCAAAGCACCTCTTGTCCTTCTCCATGGGATATACACCTCCTCAAGATCCCATCAGCACACTATTTGAACAAATATGGCTCATCCCAGATATAGTATTTGGCATCTTTGATGAGCTTTCTCATCATGTGTTTGTTGATGTTGGTTAGTAGTTCTCCAATGGCCTTGAAATTAGATATGACAGCAAACCAAGGGATCTCTTGTATCATCATCAATTGCTCATCCGGGAAGCTTTCTTTCACTGCAAGATGGTGTGCTCCTTCTTCTTCTTGTAGGATCCTTGAAAGGTGGTCAGCAACTTTATTCTCTGATCCACTCCTATCCTTAATTTCTATGTCAAACTCTTGGAGTAGCAGGATCTATCTTATTAGCCTTGGCTTGGACTCTTTTTTGGTAAGCAAGTATTTGAGTGCTGCATGATCAGTGAATACAATTACTTTAGAACCAATGAGATATGATATAAATTTATCAAAGCAAAGACAATGGCAAGTAATTCCTTCTCCGTAGTGGTGTAGTTCCTTTGATTCTCAATAAATGACATTCACCAATTTATCCTTTCTCTGTCCTAAAACAGCACCCACAGCAAAATCTGATGCATCACACATCAACTCGAAGGGTAGATCCCAACATGGTGGTGCTTTGATAAGTGCAGAGGAAAGTTTGTTCTTAAACTCCTCAAAGGCTAACATGCATTCATTATCAAAAACAAAAGGCACATTAGAGACAAGTAGATTGCTCAATGGCTTGGCAACCTTAGAGAAGTCTCTAATAAACCTCCTATAGAAACCAGCATGTCCTAAAAAGCTTCTAATTGCTTTGACATTGCAAGGTGGAGGTAACTTTTCAATCACCTCTACTTTTGCCATGTTCACTTCTATGCCCTTTTTTGAGATTTTATGACCAAGGACCACTCCTTCTGTAACCATGAAATGGAATTTTTCCCAGTTTAAAATAAGATTGGTCTCTTGGCATCTCTTTAGCACTAAGGCTAAGTGATGCAAGCAATCAGAATATGTGTTACCAAATACAGAGAAGTCATCCATAAACACCTCAATAAACCTTTCAATCATGTCTGAAAATATGGAGAACATGCACCTTTGGAATGTTGCAGGTGTATTGCACAGTCCAAAGGGCATCCTCATGTAAGCAAAGACACCATATGGACAAGTAAATGAAGTTTTCTCCTGGCCTTTTGGGTCCACAACTATTTGGTTGTAACCCGAATAACCATCAAGAAAGCAGTAGTATTCATGTCCTGCCAGCCTCTCAAGCATTTGGTCCATGAATGGTAGGGGGAAGTGGTCCTTCCTGGTGGCTTCATTGAGCTTCCTGTAGTCAATACACATGCACCAACCAGTCACTGTTCTTGTTGGTATCAGCTCATTCTTCTCATTTGGTACAATAGTGACTCCTCCTTTCTTTGGAACTACTTGTACCGGGCTCACCCAAGGGCTGTTTGAGATGGGGTAGATCACCCCAGTTTGCCACAACTTCAACACTTCCTTCTGGACTGCCTCATTCATGGTTGGATTCAACCTTCTTTGTTGTTGCCTTGAGGGCTTAGCACCCTCCTCAAGTAGGATCTTGTGCATACACATTGAAGTGCTGATCCCTTTTAAGTCTGTGAGTGTCCAACCTATAGTATCCTTGTGTTGTTTCAGCACTTGGATGAGCTCCTCTTCTTGCTCCTTACTCAAGCTTGAGTTGATAATCACTGGGTAAGTGCTGTCGTCACCTAGATAGGCATATTTCAAGCTTGGAGGTAGGGTTTTTAGCTCTAGTTTTGGTGCCTCTTCTCCATTGTTGTCTTTGTAGTTTGTCATGATTGAACTTTCCATGGTTTCTTATGCTGGTTCTTCACGTGGTGCTTGTTGCTCCAATTCCATACTTCCTTCATATTTCTCTTCTTCCAAAACTCCTTGGACTATTTTTTCTATGGTGTCCACCATCATGCATTCTCCTATTGCTTCTTTGGGATAACTCATTGCCTTGAAGACATTGAACACCATCTTTTCCTCATGTAATCTCAAGACTAGTTCTCTTTTTTGTACATCAATGATGGCTCCAGCAGTAGCTAGGAATGGCCTTCCTAGGATAATTGAAGTGTTTGCCCTTTCTTCCATATCCAGCACAACAAAGTCAGCTGGGAAGATGAATTCTCCCACTTTCACCAATAAATCTTCCACCACTCCATGTGGAAACTTGAATGTCTTGTTAGCTAGTTGGAGTGCCATTTTTGTTGGTTTATCTTCCTCAATTCTCATCCTTCTCATCATGTTCAAGGACATGAGATTGATGCTAGCCCCCAAGTCACATAAAGCCTTTTCAATAGTTATATCCCCTATGATGCAGGGGATTTGGAAACTTCCTGGGTCCTTCATTTTCTGGGGGAGTTTCTTTTATATAAAATGGCACTACACTCCTCAGTTAGGACTACAGTCTCCTTTTCTCCCCAGTTCTTTTTTCTTGTCATGAGCTCCTTCAGGAACTTTACGTAGAGGGGCATTTACTCCAGTGCTTCAGCAAATGGTATGTTGATTTGGAACTTTTTGAAGATTTCCAAAAATCTAGAAAACTAGCTGTCCTTTCCATCCTTCCTTAGCCTTTGTGGGTATGGTGCCTTTGGCACATAAGGCTTCAAGATTGGCTTTGGTGATGATCGGCTAGGGACCTCTTCTTTCTTCCTATTTTCAGGCTTTTCTACAGCTTCTTCTTTGTGGTTTTCCTGGTTTGGGGTGGCCTCTTCTACCACTTTTCCACTTTTAAGTGTGATGGCCTTGCACTCCCCTCTTGGGTTAGCCATGGTGTCACTTGGAAATGTGTGTGTAAGCATTGGGATTTGCTTGGATAAGAATCCCACTTGTGCTTCCAATTTTGAGATTGATGCACCTTGGTTCTTCAAATATGACCTGTATTCTTCTTGGTTGGCATCTATCTTCTTTTCAGCTTGTGCTTGCCTTTCCAAGAGGGTGGAAATGGCCCCTGTGAGCTGTGATGATAGCTGTGCTATTGCGGCTTCTACTCTCTCAAAGTTACCCTTGATTTCACATGATTGTGAGGTTGGGGTTAGTGTGTCTTGATGGTGGTGTGTTTGCTGGTTGAAAGGATATGATGTGTGAGGTGGATTGTGGTAAGGTCTGTTGTTATTTAACTGATGGTTGGAGTTGTAATTCTGGTATTGATTAGCTTGGTATGGTTTGTTATGATCTTGGTTGTGATTTTGTTGGTTCCTCCACCCAAAATTTGGGTGGTTCTTCCATCCTGAGTTATATGTCTTTGAGTTAGGGTCATATGGTGGTCGAGAGGGGTTATGCACATAGTTTGCTTGCTCACATTCAACTCCTGGTTCATTTTCTTCTTGGGGTGGTGAATTGTTGTCAAGTAAAAACTCACTATAGAGTGAGGTTGAATCCCACAGAGATTGATTGATCAAGCAACTTTAATTAGAGGAATGTTCTAGTTGAACGAATCAGAATTTGATTTGAGATTTGCAGAAAATTAAATAGCGGGAAAGTAAATAGCAGAAAAAAAGTAAATGCTAGAAATAAAGAGCTGAATGTAAATGGCATAAAGTAAATTGCAGAATCTTAAATGGGAATGGGTAATATCAGAAATGGGAGTTCATTGGGCTTAGGAGATGTTGCATTCTCCGGATCAAATTCATTTTCATCTCTTCCTCAATCAATGCATTCATTGATCTCCTTGGCAATCTTAAGTGATCGAATTCCAATTCCTTGGTAATCCAATCTCTAAAATCTTGATCAATAGCCAATTCCTTGGTCATTTGCTCATGAGAAGAGATGAAGTATGGGCACTGATTATACCACATGCATTCCCAAATCAAGTATTGTTAGGATTATAGTCACATATCCATCCAAACCCAATTTGATCCAGCATGAGAAAGCATTTCTAGCATGATCTCTTCATTCCTTTTCCAAGGTTTTGAAGAGATCCAAGTATGAATAGTTTCTTTTCCAAGATAACTACCCAATTGGATGAAGATTGAAAGCTTTCTAATAAAAATCAAGAGAAAAGATAGAAGAAGAATGAAAACTAATACTGATCCATCAAATTGTAGCAGAGCTCCCTAACCCAATGAAAGGGGTTTAGTTGTTCATAGCTTTGGAAAATGAAAACAAATATGGAGAATACATCATGAAGGTAAAACTATAAGTTCCAGAGAAAGTAAAAATACAGAGAGTAGTTCTATGCCCCAGGCTCCTAAAGTTTTCCAACCCCCTTTTAATTCAAAGTTACTCCTATATATACTACTCTTCTGATCTTCTAGTTGGCTCTTCAAGTCTTGGGTATGGGCCTCTGGATCTTGAGTTTGAAGTAGTTATCCTCTTTATTGGGCTTAGCTTTTCTTGCAGAGAGAAAATGTGAAGTAGGCAAGGACTTTGGCTCAGGACGTTAGTGGTATCAACGTTAAGTGAAAGTGTGGGTTCGAGAACGTTAGTGACAATCACCTTTTTCACTAACGTTCCTAACCCAAATATGATCACGTTGACTTCAACGTTAGTGGCACTAACGTGACCACTAACGTTGCCTCTTGGCCCTTCGCATACGTTATTGGGACTTACCTTTCCCAATAACGTGATGAGTCACCCCTTCTCCTTACGTTAGAGTCCACGTTAACTAGGTTAACGTGGCTTCTAACGTAGTAATGCCAATCCTTCAAGAATGTTAGTGACACTTACCTTTGTCACTAACGTTCCAATGTGCCCCTACTTCCCACGTTAGAGTCCACGTTAACTAGGTTAACGTGGCTTCTAACGTAGTAATGCTAGCCATCTCCAACGTTAGTGACAAAGGTGAGTGTCACTAACGTTGGCTCATTATCTCTTTATCCACGTTAACTTCCATGTTAACTAAGTTAACGTGGGAGTTAATGTTGCTCATGTGGCTCTTGGTGGTTCAACCCAACGTTAGTGACAAAGGTAAGTGTCACTAACGTTGGCGATCAATTGCTCTCTCCACGTTAGCTTCCACGTTAACTAAGTTAATGTGGGAGTTAACGTGGCTCATGGAGGCTTGGCCAACGTTAGTGACAAAGGTGAATGTCACTAACGTTGGCTTCTCTTTTGCTTTCCAACGTTAGAGTCCATGTTAACTAAGTTAACGTGGCAACTAACGTGGCCAATTATGAGCTTGGTCCAACGTTAGTGACAAAGGAGAGTGTCACTAACGTTGGCCTTGTTGTATTCTTCCACGTTAGAGTTCACGTTAACTTAGTTAACGTGACTCTTAACGTGGGCTGTGATGGCTTCGAGGGCATTATTGGCGATTACCTTTCTCACTAACTTTGCAAACTAGCTCCCATTCCACGTTAGAGGTCACGTTAGTTGAACTAACGTGAATGCTAACGTGGTTCTTCTTTGCTTTCTTTGTCCTGAAATCAAGCAGTAAAGTGCATCAAAGTTCTAATCCAAGTCATGACACATGCATCATCCAATCTGTCATATAATTCATGCAAAATTCTCATAAAATCATGTAAAATGCACAATATATACTTGAAACAAGATGTAAGTGAATATCTACCCAAAACTAGCTTATTTCTTAAGAAAATGCATGAAACTACCTTAAAAGCAGTAAAGAAAGGTCAGTGAAACTGGCCAAAATGCCCTGGCATCATGGTGCTTGAGCTTGGACAACTACAACTTGATTGTTTTCCATTTTCTTGGTTAAGGCTGCCAATTGTGCTGCAATTGCATTGTTTTATGCCAACAGGGCATCCATAGAATTGAGTTCTAGCACCCCCTTCTTTTGGCCTCTTTCTGAAGTATAGAAGTAGTCATTCTCAGCTACAGTTTCAATGACATCTATGGCTTCCTCAATGGTCTTCTTCTTGTTGAGTGAACCCCATGAAGAGTAGTCCACAGCCTTCTTCAATTCATAAGTTAATCCTTCATAGAAAATATGGAGCTGCACCCACTCATTAAACATATCTGGTGGGCATCTTTTTGTTAGATCTTTGAACTTCTCCCAGGCTTCAAAGAGTGTTTCACCATCTAGCTGTTTGAAGGTTTGCACCTCAGCTCTTAGCCTGTTGATCCTCTATGGAGGGTAAAATTTTGCTAGAAATTTGTTCACAACATCCTCCCATGTGGTTAGGCTCTCCTTGGGGAATGATTCTAACCACTTTGTTGCCTTATCTTTAAGTGAGAAAGGGAATAGAAGTAGTTTGTAGGTGTCAGGGTGTACACCATTGGACTTTACAGTATCGCATATCCTCAAGAATGTGTTGAGATATTGATTTGGATCATCTTGAGCACCTCCTCCATATGAGCAGTTATTCTGGACTAGTGTGATGAGTTGAGGTTTCAACTCAAAATTGTTGGCATGGATTGTTGGCTTGAGGATGATGTTGCCACAGTTTCCTGGATTTGGGTTGATGTAGGAGCCCAAGACTCTCCTCTCTTGCCCAGCTTGATTTTCAGCTCCTTCTCCAACATCTTCGTGCACTTCATCTTCCATGGTGGTTGTTAGATCTTCTTCTACTGGTTCTTCTCCAACTATACCCTTGCCTCTAGCCTCCCTCCTCAATCTAAGGAAGGTTCTCTCTGGTTCACTATCAAAAGAGAATGAAGTCTCTCCTCTTCTACCTGTCATACAGTCAACACACAGCAAGAAAAGAGCAAGTGAAGGAATCTCCTTAGTTAAAATTAGTGGTTAGCTTGAGTGATGCAATTAATCAAATAGTTAGAAGAGTGAAAGTATAAACAAGGAATAGCTAAAGAAATCTCAGAAAGACAAGAAAGAAAAACAGAGATTAGAAAGGAATTTAAAGGTTACACTAGGAAATGAATAAGAAAATAATTAAAGAAAAATAAAAATAACAAAAAAATTGCTTAATCTAGCTCTCCAATCAGTTTAATCATTGTCAAATTCAAACCAATCCCTGGCAACGGTGCCATAAAACTTGATGAGGCAGAATTCACTACCCACATATAATGAATCCGTTCTTTGGCAAGCGCACCAAAATTATCGTCAAGTATTAACCCACAGTGGAGTGGGATTGTATCCACAGAGATTGGTAGATTTGAGCAATTTTAATCAATTGGTGAATTAGTCAAGCTCGACAGAATAAGTTGTAAGTGTAGAATTATAAATGGCAGAAATATAAATGGCAAAGGAATAAAAGAAAGAAATAAAATGCAGAAATGGAAATAACAGGAATGTAAAGGGGAATGAGATTTTGCAGAATATAAGTAAAGCTATAAAAGAATGGGAGAGATAAGAATGGGGGAATTCATTGAGATCAGGAGATATTGTCTCTTTGGATTAAATCCAGCTCATATCGTCTTCAATCATGCAACTCATTGACCTCTTGGCAATCATGATTGATTGAGCCCTAATCCCTTGGTGACTCAATCTCTCAGATCTTGATCAATAGCCAATTCCTTGGTCTAATTGCTCATGAAGAGAGATATGCTTGGTCCCTGATTATACCACACATCATCATAAGTCCAAGTAAATGGAGGATTGTATGTCACCATATCCAAACACCAAAACCCAGATTCTACTCAAGTGTGAGAAGGGATTTCTAGCATGTTTCATGTTTCCTTTTCCAAGGTTCCCATGAAACCCATTTTGCATTCAATCTCTTTTCCAAGTTAATTGAATACTAAGTATGTCAATTTCTTTTCCAAGTTAATTGACCACTAAGCATTAAAATCGAATTTCCTTCTAGCAAATCAAAGAGAAGATGAAGAGAAGAAGAGATTCACTATCATTAATCCATCAAGTACAATTGAGCTCCCACTCTCAATGAGAGGGAATTTAGCTACTCATAGCTCAGTGAGAAAGTACAAAAGATGGAAGAGATGAAGTGTGAAAAGTAAAAAGTGAAATCCCAAAACTAAACTCTGTGACTTGCTAACCCTTTTCCAATACTTCCAAGGGTATTTATACAACTCCTAGATCTAGAAAATAAAAGAAAATTACAAAAGTGAAAAGAAATTTACAATTTGGAGGGAAAAAAAACTCAACAAACGTGATCTTTGATGACAAGTCATGATATATCCATTTTTCAAGCTAATTTCACTTGTTTTATTAGTCTTTATGCACTTTCTTGCATCCTAAGTAAGTGATTTGGAATGAAAATGCATAACTTCTTTAAATCAAGCAACCACCATTAAATTGATGCTAA